>NC_086446.1:221207051-221542884 GCF_028390025.1 Pseudophryne corroboree
ACCTTATACACATAACCTGAAGGTCATTTAATACAATATTTTTGATAACTTTGGGGGTAATTCTGAGTTGATCGCAGCAGGATTTTTGTTAGCAAATGGGCAAAACCATGTGCACTGCAGGGGAGGCAGATATAACATGTGCAGAGAGAGTTAGACTTGGGAGGGTTATTTTATTTCTGTGCAGGGTAAATATTGGCTGCTTTATTTTTACACTGCAAATTAGATTGCAGATTGAACACACCCCACCCAAATCTAACTCTCTCTGCACATGTTACATCTGCCTCCCCTGCAGTGCACATGGTTTTGCCCATTTGCTAAAAAAATTCCTGCTGCGACCAACTTGGAATTACCCCCTTTGTGTATTAAACAAAGTTTGTGTACATTGAGCCATCAGAAAACAAAGATTTGACTATTTCACTCTCACTCAAAATATTCCGTGTTTCGGAATATTTGGATATGGGTTATTCAACCTGTAATTGCAAAAAATTAATTTTTTACTGGTGTCAAAATAAATCACAAGTATTTTAATAAAACTGCATGGTAAAACTACTGTAACAGTCCATTATTTACCCCTCTCTTTGTATGGCAGCAGTTAAGTTCAAGTACAGTAGCTTTATTCCTGGCTGGGTGTAAATATCAATCATGGAACAGGAGCATTCTAGTCAGAGCCGGCGCAACCCACTCAGCAAGGGTATGCAATGCAGGGAGGCGCATGGCTGAGGAGGCGCTCTCCCCGCTCTGCAACCCTGCTGATGTTTGCTGCCGGCTGCTGAGGCAGCGGGAAGCGCGGCATCGGCTCTCAGGGTCAGGTCCCTCTGACTCCCTCTCTTTTTTTTTTTTTAAATTCAACAATTTTTTATTGAAATTTTTTCTTTTTTGTTCAGGTTACAAAACAAAAATACAACTTAAACCTAAAGCATTGCTGTCGACAGTAGTATCAAGCATCATATAGGGTATCATACACAAACATATAGTTATAATCGATTGGCATCTGATATTAAACCCGGCAGACACGCCACTTCACCCATATATATATCTATACGCATACATACACCTACACATATATATATATACATATACATACACATACACATACAAAAAAATATAAAAAAGTACAGCTTTCCAGAGCCGCTGAATACAACCATATCAAAATAGAGGAAGCGGTGCCTCGGGTGAGCTATATAGTAAATACCAATATTGTGCAAGCAGTACTATTTCCTAGCCTCATCAGGTAGCTTCGGGGTGATTATGTTGAAGCTAAACTTGCATCCGCAGATATTGTAATGCAGGCACCCCCAACATATGGTGATGACAACCATCTATCCCATATCGCATAATATTTAGTAATGGCTTTCCTGGACACATAGACAAATCTTTCATGCGCCACTGTAGTATTCACTAAAGCAATCCATGAGTCAATATCTGGGCCATCAGGTGCCATCCACGATCGGGCTATAGAAACCTGTGCAAGAGCACACAAGTTGATAACGTAACGCCTGGAGGGGGCATCCAGCAACTCCTCATCCACCACCGCCAGCACACATACAGGGGGGGTCAGCACATCAGCAGGTATACCAGTGGAAACCATAATCTTGAGTACATCCTGCCAGAAGGTATTTACTATCCTACAGGACCAAATCATGTGCCAAAAGGTGCCTCCATCTAGAGTACACTTGGGGCATTTAGAATCCACTCTTCCTCCGAATCTCATTAACCTCTCAGGAGTAATATAGACTCTATGTAAAACAAACAGATGCACCTGTTGGTAACGGACCGCTGTGGTCGCCAGTCTAGAGGCACCCAGTGCATTCTCCCAGGTATCATTAGATATGGGCCCCAAATCACTTTCCCATCTAGATTTAAGAGAAAGAAGGGTCTCACAATGATAAGCACGTAGTAGAGCCGAATAAAATATGGAAATAGTGCAATTTTGAAGCTTAACAAATAGTTCCCTTACTGGTGTGTCCCGGAGCATCAGGGGAGCGTTTGTAAATTGAGTTTGACAAGCATGGCGGAGTTGTAGATATCGATAAAAATAGAAGGTAGGAATATTATAATCCTCCTGCAATTGTTGGAAAGACTTAAATACACCCATATGATACAATTGCCCAAGAGACTGCACTCCCCGGCTGCTCCAGACCTCCCTCATCTGCAACGATGTAAGCTCGTTAAAAGAATGTGCATAGGCTAGAGGCGTTTCCGGATCCCAACCCTCTCCATGGAGCAATCTATGCGTCTGTCTCCATACCATAATTGCTTGCTTGACAACGGGAAGGTTAAGTAGCGATACATTGTCACTCAACAGTAGTTGTAATGGGGTGCAGTTCCGATCGGTTATATAGAGAATTCGGGAGATCAATTCATCTCTACCAGGATCATGTAGCCACTTACTAATATGTACCATTTGTGCCGCTAGATAATATAATCTGAATTTAGGGAGGCTCAGGCCCCCAGAGTCACGTGGGCGCGTGAGGGTGTCTAATTTTATTCTGACCCGGCGTTTAGACCATACGATAGAGGACAGAAGACTATCTATTCTCCTAAAGGTTTTTAATGGGAGATAAACAGGGGAGTGCTGTAGCGCATACAGCAACTTAGGCAGGGCCACCATTTTCACTAAATTAATTCTACCCGTTATAGTTAGAGGTAGAGTCCCCCACACCGCAATACGGGAGTGCAAATAATCCATGTGAGGTTTTATGTTTAGGGAAAAGTATTGAGAAGGATTATTTGTGACCCAGATTCCTAAGTACTTGAATGAGTCCACCCAGCGAAGAGGTAAGGCCACGAGCGGAGCCCCAGGACAAGCACCCCGAAAGGGCAATATGCAGGACTTATCCCAATTTATGGACAAGCCAGAATACGCGCCATAGGTGTCTATAATACGCAACACGTGCGGCATGGTATTGCAGTAGTCTGATATAAACAGCAGAATATCATCCGCGTATAGAGCAATCTTGTCCGTGGTGGGGCCCACCCGGAACCCCCCCACCCGCAAGTCAGAACGCAGCAAGCACGCCAAGGGCTCCACTGCTAGAGCAAAAAGGATAGGGGATAGCGGGCAGCCCTGTCTTGTACCCCT
The DNA here is from genome assembly GCF_028390025.1 of Pseudophryne corroboree. NCBI lineage: Eukaryota > Metazoa > Chordata > Amphibia > Anura > Myobatrachidae > Pseudophryne > Pseudophryne corroboree. The sequence goes on from NC_086446.1 coordinate 221,210,134, forward strand.
AGCCAGAGGGAATGCAGAGGAAATGAATCCATTTATCGAGACCCTGGCTGATGGTGCGGAGTAAAGTAACTTGACCCACCGTATAAAGCGTGGTCCAATACCGAAGCGGGCCATAGACCCCCACAAGAACGCCCACTCCACTGAATCAAAAGCTTTAGCAGCGTCGAGAGACACTACAACAGAAGTGTCGGCGTCCCCGCGAGGGCCCTGTAAGTGCGTGAACAAGCGCCTAAGGTTAGTTAGAGTGGACCGCCCCGGCACGAAACCAGTCTGATCTGTGTGTATAATTTGGGTAACAACGGAGTTGAGTCTAAGTGCCAGGATCTTTGCTAACACCTTGATATCAGTTGTAAGTAGCGAGATAGGTCTATATGAATCTACCCGCTCTGGGTTCCTATCCGGTTTCAATAGCACTATTATCAAAGCCTCAGTCATGGAATCTGGCAGCGACCCCAACTCCAACAAGTCATTGAACAGAGCAAGTAATCTAGGGCCATAAAAGTCAATATGCTTCTTATATAGCTCAATAGGAATTCCATCTAGCCCTGGTGCCTTGCCTCCAGGAAATGATTTGATGGCTGTTTCAATCTCCGTCAATGACAAAGGGGAGTCCAGGAATTCAACCGCCACATTAGAGAGCGAGGGCAATGGTAAACCAACAAGATAATCATTTATTTCCGTTGAATCAGCCGATAGTCTCGTACTATACAGACTTTTATAATAAGCAACAAATTGGTCCGCTATTTCCGGGGTTTTTACATAAGTTACACCATCATCCCCGCCTATCGCAAGGACAGTATTAGAAAATTTATCTGCCGCCGCTAAATGTGCTAGATAAGTACCAGGTCTATCGCCTGTAGCATAATAAGAGTGTTGGGCATACAGCAAACGGTATTTGGCTTTATCAGATAGACAGCTCCTCCATTTGGACTGCGCAAGCACCCATGCGTCCTTGGAGGCAACCAATCCATCTTGCAAATATTGGATTTCCAGGGACCTACAGGAAGCCTCAAGTTCCACTTCTTGGCGTTTGTAGCCATTTTTTAAAGTAGCAACCCGTCTAATTAGGGAACCACGTATAAATGCTTTAAATGCGTCCCAGAGGATTGCTGGTCCAGCAGTACCCCCATTCAGCTCCAAGAACTCCCGCCAAGCAAGCTCAAGCTCCGCTCCAGTGCCCATCTGTGAAAGCCAGAATGAGTTAAATTTCCAAAACGACTGTCCCCGGGTACCCCCAGTATCCAGATTCAACAGTACTGGTGAGTGGTCAGAGATACCTCTAGTTGCATACTGGATATCAACAATCTTGGGAACTAAACAGGGGGAGACCAGGGCCATATCAATCCTAGAAAAGGAGGAGTAAGTAGGGGAGAAGCAGGAGAACTGTCGAGCAGCTGGATGCCGCACCCTCCAGACGTCCACCAAACCCATACCCTCCACTAACAGAGCAAAGTTACCCGAACGTGGGCGAGGCACAGTAGCATTGGTGCTGAATCTATCCACTCTAAGATCCATGACATTATTAAAGTCCCCAGTGCAGACAGTGGGAATATTGGGGTAAAGGGACATAAAATCAGCAGCCTTGCGTAGAACCTCCGGGGAGTACGGTGGAGGTATGTAAATAGCTAACAATAATAAAGACATGGAGTTTATTTGACATTTAAGAAAAATATATCGTCCCCATTGATCTACCTGGGCCTGGTCCAAAACAAACGGGACAGATCTGCGGATCAGAATGGAGACGCCTCTGGAATGGGAGGTATGAGTGGAGTGGTATAGCCACCCAATCCATGGCTTTTTAAGAGATAGAACTTTGGCTCCCTCCAGGTGCGTCTCCATAAGACAAACAACATCTGCGGAATACTGCCTAATCTGCCGAAGCACCAGGGCCCTTTTAATTTTGTCATTAAGGCCCCGCACATTCCAGGATAAAATTTTTAGACTAAGTGATGCCATAATACATAATAGCACCAAGTGCTAGATGTGTCCACAACATTGAAGGTATTTGAAAGAGACAGAAAAGTAACCGCCTGCGAAAAATTTCTCTAAACATGTCGCCACAGCAATGCTTATAAAACAACCACCCATTAAATCCTCCCTTCCCCCCCATACAACCCCCCACCCTGTATACCGGCCCGAACTGTGGCATACCTAATCCCAAAAAACCCTCCCAACAACTAAACGACTAGTAAAGAGGACAAAAAATACAGCGGTCGCAAGCAGGCATTGCTCCCCCGCCATAACCTAACCCCCCCCAGGGCCAAATAAGCACCCGACCCCCGAACATGCAGGGACCCGATATCAAGTGCAACATTCAGTATATTACCAATAAAGGCTGTATCGATGACCTAGTAGGAAAAAATCAACAAACATTAATGCAATAGCTGTATACACAAATACTTAATGACATAAATCGCAGTCCAGTCAGCGGGCAGCTGCGACATTCAGTCATTTTCCAGAGCGCGCCCTGCCGGGAACTGCCAGTCAAGCCACGTCGCCGCCTCCCGCGGGGTCAAAAAAAATTTAGTCTCTCCTCCTGCGACCACCCGCAACTTTGAGGGAAAGAGCATAGCATAAGGGAGATTGAGCTCCCGGAGACGTCTCTTAATTGGAAGGAACTGGGCTCTCTCCTTCTGGACATCAACCGCAAAATCAGGAAACACAGAGATCCGGGTACCATTCCACTTAAGTGGGCCTTTGGTGCGTGCCAGGGTGAGTACCTTGTCCCGATCCTTGAAGTGGAGGAATTTAGCTATAAATGTACGGGGAGGAGCCCCCGGCGGTAATGGCCGCATTGGGATTCTATGTGCTCGTTCCACCGCGTAGTGTGATGTAAAAGCATCCGTCCCAAAGAAATCTGTAAGCCACTTCTCCAAAAACTGCTCAGGTGCATCACCCTCCTCCTTTTCCGGCAAGCCTACAAACCGAATGTTATTCCGTCTCAGACGCCCCTCCATATCGGTCAATTTTTTCTGCACCGCCGACATCTGGGATTCAAGGGCAGTGGTGCGTCGGCCAAGCGGGGCCACAGTGTCCTCGACAGTAGAAATGCGGGTTTCCGCCTCCCCCACTCTCTCTCTAACTCGTTGTAGATCCTGATGAATTAAGGAAAGATCTGATTGCACCTGAGTGATCTTTTCGGCCAGCCTGCCTTCGCTGGCATTAACTGCGTCCAGTACCCTTTGGATAGCATCCTCTGAGGCCTCTGGAGGGCCGGAGCCCGCACTTGTAGCCGGGGAGGGGGGAGAGGATCCATCCTGCGACCCCCCCATTCTCTTATTTTGCGCAGGAGGATTTCTGGCGTATTTTTCAAGCTTGGCCGCAGCCTGAGAAGTCTTCCCCATAGTATTCGTTATAGTCACCCCTACAGGGAGTTGCAGCACTATATGAGAGAGTTATGGTAAACCAAGCAGGTAAGCCTCCAGTCAGTGCCACATCAACAAATCAGGAATCACACAGTGGTAGACCAGCAGCCTCCAGCTGGATATATATAATGAAAAGAGAAAAAGTCACAGTAATATATTTCTGTCAGGGAATAAGCAGCAGAGGGGGCCGAGATCCAGGAGCACTGAGCAGTTATAAGGACAATGGGTGGGAGCCTAATTCCTCATCTCCCAAGCCCCACACTGGAATGTCATATATTAGCCCCAGCAGGGGTTCTCAGATACTGCAGCCGGAAGCTTATGATACAGTTCGTTTTTTTTTTTTACTTATTTTTTATTTCCCCCCACAGTGAACTATCCTGTGGAGCAGGAGAGCAGTGACAGCAGCAGCACGGCCCAGAGTGTGTCAGGCAAGGACGAGTGGGGGAGCGGACTGCAGCAGACTCTGTGCGCGTCTCCCAGCCGCCGACCGGAAGTAGCAGGGCCAGCCGCGGCCGGAGCAGGGGAGACCGCACTTACGGCAGCGGACTCAGGCGGCAACAAGGAGGAGAGCAGGGAGCGCTTACCGCCGTAGATCTCTCCCCGGGAGGCCCGACAGGCAGTGCAGATATAGCGCGCCGATCCCCGCCACCACGGACACCGCGTCCCACGTGGCGCGATAGCAGCCAGGTCGGAGTCGTCCCGCTGGCCAGGCACACGGGCAGGACAACGGAGCAGGCCAGAAACTCTCCTATGGGTGCACCAGACGATAAGGCAGGTCCAGGGCACCTCTTAACCCCGGGGGGGAGACTTCAGGATGGTTTTGAGGATAATCAGGCAGGAGAGCTCGGCACCGTACGTGCTACTCCATGCCCAGCATAGCCACGCCCCCCCTCTGACTCCCTCTCTTAACCGCCGTACCCCCCTGCCGGAGCACTACTGTTTTGGAGAACTGCTTGTGGAGGAGGCTGGAGATGCTGACCCAGGCGGAGTGTAGCTGCAGCAGTTCCTTCCGACCAAGGCAGCTGAGAGTATCCGTCCTGCCCCCACTCGTCGTCCTGCTCAAAAACTGCTGGCAGAACAGGGCATGGCTGACGAATGTTCAGGTAAATTCAAAACAGAGGCACTGTAGCATGCGGAGCTGTGTTTGCCGAGTGTCCCTGCTGAGCTTCAATGGGGCAGAGTGCAGGGGACTCTCTCCGGAGCGCAGTCCAGGGAAAGAAAATAATTATGAGCATGGTTGGCTGCATGGAGCATTATGTGACCAGATCCTAGTGCTGGGTGAGATTTTAGAATAGATTTTACATATTGATCTGCATATTACAAAAGGGATTCTCTGGTGTTATCTAGAGCCCCGTTTTATCTGTTGTTCACCTAGGTGTTTGGGTTGTGGCTGAAAAGCCGGCATGCGGGATGCCGGCAGTCAGAATACCGACCATGGCATCCCGTTGTTTAGAATCCCGACGGGTCGGGAAGCAGCCTAACCCTAACACCCCCCTTCAGACTTCACAGCCTAACCCTAACCCCCTCCCCGCAGCCTAAACCTAACTCCCCCTCCCCAAGCCTAAACCTAATCCCCCTCCCTGCAGCCAGTAGCGGATCTTGCCATGGGCAAGCAGGACTTTTGCCCGGGGCGCCGCCTTCCGGAGGGCGCCGCACCATGGCAAGATCCGCCACTGCTGTGCCCTCCGCTGCCCGCTGTGTCCCCTGGCTCTGCGGCTGTGGTCCCGGCTGTGGTCCCCTGTGAAGGGAACTAGACGCGTAGCGTCTAGTTTCCCTTCACGGAGAGGACCTTTGCTGAGCGGTGCGCGATGACGTCATCGCGCACCGCACAGCAAAGGTCCTCTCTGCGAAGGGAACTAGACGCTACGCATCTAGTTTCCCTTCGTGGAGAGGACCTTTTGCTGTGCGGTGCGCGATGATGTCATCGCGCACCGCTCAGCATTTAAGTGGCGCTTCTACTGTACAGGGGGCGTAACTGGCCACGCCCCCTGTATTAAGCCACACCCCCATTCCCTGCCCGGGGCGCTGAGGGCCCTCGAACCGGCCCTGCCTGCAGCCTAACCCTAACCCACCCTCCCTGCAGCCTAAACCAAACCCCCTTTAACGCAGCCTAACACTAACCCTCCCCAGTGGTGTCTAGCCCTATCCCCCCTCTCCGCAGCCTAAACCTACCCACAGCCTAACCGTAACAGTCTCCCTGCAGCCTAAACCAAATCCTCCCCGCGGCTTACCTCTCAGACGTCCCGGCAGACAGTCAATCAGTGCAGTACGCACTGTCCTTTATTACATAATAGAGGGAGGGCGCAAATTTATTGTTTGCAGGAGGGCGCCAAACACCTTAGCACCGGCCCTGATTCTAGTACAGGTTGAGTATCCCTTATCCAAAATGCTTGGGACTAGAGGTATTTTGGATATGGGATTTTTCCGTATTTTGGAATAATTGCATACCATAATGAGATATCATGGTGATGGGACCCAAGTCTAAGCACAGAATGTATTTATGTTTCATATACACCTTATACACACAGCCTGAAGGTCATTTTAGCCAATATTTTTTATAACTTTGTGCATTAAACAAAGTGTGTCTACATTCACACAATTCATTTATGTTTCATATACACCTTATATACACAGCCTGAAGGTCATTTAATACAATATTTTTAATAACTTTGTGTATTAAACAAAGTTTGTGTACATTGAGCTATCAAGAAACAAAGGTTTCACTATCTCACTCTCACTCAAAAAAGTCTGTATTTCGGAATATTACGTATTTCGGAATATTTGGATATGGGATACTCAACCTGTACTAGTGCTGGCAGTCAATAGTACTTCTTCAACATCTATTTTTAAAGAAGGTCAAGGTGTTAGAAGAAGGTGTAAGAAAGGCACTTCAACTCTAAACAATGTTTCACAATCTTAAAGAAAACATCACCTATAACTATGAAGGTAAAAGTTACTGGCAATAAATATAATATGGCCAACTTGCCAGACTTAATACTTACAATGGAGACAGAATATCTAACTTAAATGTGGGTGAAAACCTGTTATCCAGTGATCATCAAGCAGTATGGTTCAGAATACTAAAAGCAACAGACCTTTAGATCAAAATGGTTAGGAAAAACACAAGAAAAAGAAAGCCAGAAAGAAGTTGCAAGAATTGTGAAAGCAAAAAAGATGGCCTTTAGGAAATATAAGAAGACGCAGAATAATGAAGATAAAGAGGTGTATCCTGTTAGACAGAAGGAGGTAATCAAATGTGCAAAGGCACAAACTGAAGAGAAAATGGCTCAGTTAGTGGGTAAAGTGGACAAAACTTTTTTTTCCTTAGAATATGAGACTGGAGAAAAACAAAAGGAGGAATAATAAAGGGGGGTATTCACGGAGCAATATTCTAAGCAATCTGACTAGATTGCTTCGAATTTAAGCATGATCGCTCCATGTGTACCCCCCACAGCGATAGCAATGCGCAGCCCCGCGCATCGCTATCGCTGGTGCTAGATTGGCCTGCATGCAGGCCAATCTAGCAGGTCGCTCACTTCACCTGCTGGAGGAAATGAGCGGCCCCCCGTCTTCCCCCGCACTCTGGGCACACATTGCGCTGTGCTGAGCGGCGGGAGAGATGTGTGCTGAGCAGTCTATATGGGCCCTAAGACTAAAGACAGTGTGAGTCTTGTTAAAGGAGACAATGTAATAGCAGATCATTTTAATAATTATTTATGCTCAATATTCACTACTGAAAGAGAGGGGAAGGGGCCACAGTTAAGTTGCAGGTATATTCAGAAAATGTCGGTCCTAAAAGAACTCTCTAAACTGAAAATGGAAAAATTAGTGGATACTAAAAGATTTTAAAGGGGTGCTGGTAACATCATTAACAGAATTATTCAAGCAGTCACTAGCTACAGGAATAATTCCAGAGGACTAGAAAACAGTGACTGTAGTCCCACTGCACAAAAGTGGAAGCAAGGAAGAGGCAAGCAACTAACGACGAGTGAGCCTTACATCAGTAGTAGGGAAGTTGATGGAAATACACTTAAAACTTAAATTCTCTCAAATCCAGCAAGTTACATGATCCTAAACAGCATGGGTTTACTGAGGGAGCATGGGTTTACTGGGTTTACTCATGATAAACAAATCTTATTGACTGGGTGACTAAAGTAATAGAAAAGGGGGGGGGGAATCATAGCTATAGCTTAAATAGACTTTAATAAGGCTTTTCACACTGACCCACATTGAAACTGTTAAACTTGGGATTTCATACTAAGATGGTTGAATGGATAAGATCTTGGTTGCAAGATAAAAAAGAAAATGAAGTGCATTCACAGGAGGGAAAGGTTACCAGTGGAGTACCCCAGATATTTATACTTGGACCAGCGCATTTTAATATCTTTATTGGTGACATTGCTAATGGTATTGAAGGGAAAGTATGCCTTTTTGAAGGTGTCACAACAGGATAGACACACCGGGAGGGGTAAAACAAATAACTGATGATCTAAGTATACTAGAACAATGGTCAAGGGCATGGTACTGTAACTACAGTTTAAGGCCAAAAAATGTAAAATCATGCACTTGGGTCTCAAAAAACCAAAGGCTAAATATAGTATTTATGGCACTATATTGGAAATTACAGAGGAGGAAAGGAATCTAAGAGTCACTATTTCAGAGTACTTAAAGACAGGTTAGCAATGTAACAAAGTAACAAAAGTGATATTTCTTGCCACCAAAATTCCTTGTTTATTTTTGCTTGTAGGGAAAGTTTTCATGGCTGTTGTCAAGCAGCAGTAGTACCAGCCTTCAATAATAAAGCAGTCACTGCCAACTGTAGCTACCAGGGGTTTGGTTTAGTTATAACGAGGCAGGGGAAGGCATAGACATGAAACATGAACATGTCACTGTAGAACAATAAGCTGTTATGGTCATTTGTCATAGGGGAGCATGCTTCATGTTCAGGTTAACAAAACTTTTGCTTGTGTGCTGCACAGTCACTCAGGTAAAATCCGCCACCTCGGCTCATGTCAGTGAAGACAGATGCAGTCTGTGACTGCACTGGCTTCACTGTGACTGTCAGTGACTTTCTATTGGAAGTCCTACCTGTCAGTCACAGACATTACAGGTCTCCCTCTGGGATAGCCAGACAGTTCTGAAAGTCGTGTTTGGGATCAGCAGCTGTAGGGCCTGTTGGTCCTTGTAGTGCCATTGAAGGATCCTGGGGAGAATTACCTCTTAATTGAGAAGTATATAAAGTTATTCTCACTAGTCAAGGTGCTGAAATGAGATGGTATTGAGAAGCTCCTGCCCTTAGTCTGGGGACACTTCTTAGCATTACTGCAATCATTTACCAATGTCTACACCAATTTTTAGTAGAGATGTGCGGCGGGCACTTTTCGTGTTTTGGTTTTGGATCTGGAACCTCACTCATGTTTTGGATGTGTATTGGTTTTGCCAAAACCACCCTTTCGGGTTTTAGTTTTGGATCTGGATGATTTTTGAAAAATAAAACACAAAACAGCTAAAATCACTGAATTTGGGGGTAATTTTGATCCTACGGTATTATTAACCTCAATAACATTAATTTCCACTCATTTCCAGACTATTCTGAACACGTAAGGTAGCACCGAGGTAGCTGGATGACTTTGCTAAGCGACAAAGTGTGCACCACAAACACATGGCCCAACTAGGAGTGGCACTGTAGTGTCAGACAGGATGGCACTTTAAAAAACTAGGCCCCAAACAGCACAACATGCAAAGAAGAAAAGGAGGTGCAATGAGGTAGCTGGACGACTTTGCTAAGCGATACAAGTGTGCGGCACAAGCACCTGGCCCATCGAGGAGAGGCACTGCAGTGTCAGACAGGATGGCACTTTAAAAAACTAGGCCCCAAACAGCACATAATGCAAAGAAGAAAAAGAGGTGCAACAAGGTCGCTGGGTGACTAAGCTAAGCGACACAATTGTGCGGCACAAACATCTGGCCCATCTAGGAGTGGCACTGCAGTGTCAGACAGGATGGCAGTTTTAAAAACTAGGCCCCAAACAGCACATAATGCAAAGAAAAAAAAAGAGGTGCAAGATGGAATTGTCCTTGGGCTCTCCCACCCACCCTTATGTTGTATAAACAGGACATGCACACTTTAACAAACCAATCATTTCAACGACAGGGTCTGCAACACAACTGTGACTGAAATGATTGGTTTGTTTGGGCCCCCACAAAAAAGAAGCAATTATTCCCCCCACTAAAAAAGAAGCAATTCATCTCTCCTTGCACAAACTGGCACTACAGAGGCAAGAGGTCGTCCTCATCCTCATCCTCCGATTCCTCACACCTTTCAGTGTGTACATCCTCCTCCTCACAGAGTATTAATTCATCCCCACTGGAATCCACCACCACATGTACCTGTGTACTTTCTGGAGGCAATTGCTGGTAAAGGTCTTCCTGGAGGAATGTATAATTAATTTTGATGAACATCATCTTCTCCACATTTTGTGAAAGTAACCTCCTACACTTATCGCTGAGAAGGTTACCGGCTGCACTAAACACTCTTTTGGAATACACACTGGAAAGTGGGCAACTTAAGTAAAATAAAGCCAGTTTATGCAAGGGCCTCCAAATTGCCACTTTTTCTGCCAGTATACATACAGACTGTCTGACATGTCTACTTGGATGCTGTCACCGATATAATCTTCCACCATTCTTTCAATGGTGAAAGCATAATTTGCAGTGACAGTAGACATGTCAGTAATCGTTGGCAGGTCCTTCAGTCTGGACCAAATGTCAGCACTTGCTCCTGACTTCCCTGCATCACCGCCAGCGGGTAGGATCAGAAATGTTATCCTTTTCCTCGCAGCCCCAGTAGCGGGAGAAAATGAAGGAGGAGCTGTTGACGGGTCATGTTCTGCTTGAGTTGACAATTGTCGCACAAGCAGGTCTTTGAACCTCTGTAGACTTGTGTCTGCCAGAAAGAGAGATACAACGTACGCTTTAAACCTAGGATCGAGCATGGTGGCCAAAATGTAGTGCTCTGATTTCAACAGATTGACCACCCTTAAATCCTGGCAAAGCGAATGTTGGGCTACATCCACAAGTCCCACATACTTTGCGGAATCACTCCATTTTAGCTACTCCTTCAATTTCTCCAGTTGCTTCTGCAAAAACCTGATGAGGGGAATGACCCGACTCAAGCTGGCAGTGTCTGAACTGACTTCATGTGTGGCAAGTTTGAAGGGTTGGAGAACCTTGCACAAGATGGAAATCATTCTCCACTGCGCTTGAGTCAGGTGCATTCCCCCGCCTTTGCCTATATCGTAGGTGGATGTATAGGCTTGAATGGCATCCTCTGAAGCATGTAGAGTGTTGAATTCCACCTCGTTACCACATCTTGCTTCAGGTGATGGCAGGGCAGGATCAGGAGTGTTTGCTGGTGCGCCAGTCTTCAGCACGCAGTGGCTGAATGTCGAAAGTAGCCCGCAATTTTCGGGCCACCAACAGCATCTCCTGCACGCCCCTGTAATTTTTCAAAAATTCTGCACCACCAAATTAATTGTATGCGCAAAACATATGACGTGCTGGAATTTGCCCAGATGTAATGCATTCACAATATTGGTGGCGTTCAGGGGTCAAAGTGAGACGGAAAGGGGCTGAACTGCGTTCCGTCAGATCAACTTGGAGATTGAATGCAGTTCCACCTCCTCCGGCTCACCTAACCCGATGTGTGTCCGATGCTGCAGGGAGATGCCGGGCTCCCGCTTAGTTTGTGTTACCAGTGGGCGCCCATCTCTCCACAGTGAAAGCTGGAGGCAGGAGCTCACTACTGAGCTCCGGCTTCCGGCTCTCTCAGTATGCGCTATGGGAGAGACGTCATGATGTCTCTTCCATAGTGCCGAGGAGCGGACGCTGGAAGGACCACAGCGGACGGACGCGGTAGCGGGGCTTGGTGATTAGGGTTAATTTTTATATATATATGTGTGAGTGTATTAACAGTGCTACTGGGGGCAAACGACAAGGGGGCAAGCTACTGGGGGCAAAATAATGGGACAAACTACAAGGGGTCTAACTACAGGGGGCACTACTACTGGGGGCAAACTACAAGGGTGCAAACTACAAGGGGCTAAACTTCTGGGGGCATAAAGACAGGGGCTAAACTACTGGGGACATTACTCCTGGGGGCATTGCTACTTGGGGGCTAAACTACAGGGGGGCTAAACTACAAGGGGGCAAACTACAGGGGGTATTACTACTGGAGGCATTACTGCTTGGGGGCATTACTACTGGAGGCAAACTACAAGGGGGCAAACTATAAAGGGGCTAAACTACTGGGGGCATAACTACATGCAACATTACTACTGGGGGCAATACTACACAGGGGCATTACCATTAAGGGCATTACTAATGGGGGCACTACTAATGAGGGCATTGTAAAGGGGGCACTTCATAAGGGGCGTCACTCTTTGGGAGATAAGGGGAACTACTACTGGGGGCATTGCATAAGGGGGCACCACTACTATGGGCTCTATATAAGGGGCACTACCACTGTGGGCACTCCCAGTACAGTTGACATTGCATAAGGAGCACTACTACTGTGGGCATTGTATAAGGGGCGCTACTGCTGTGACCATTATGTGTATTATGGGGTGCTACTACTGTGGGCATTATTACTATTGTGTGACCACGCCCCCTTTTGGAGACCACATCCCATTTTGGGGGTGCATACCTACGGCGTGCGCAATACCTTTATTACATGGGTGCCGGGAGGGAGGGGGGGTGAGTTCCACCACCTCTCTAGGACCACTTTAAGCACTGGTGGCATTGTCCAATATCACAAATCCCCAGGAGAGTCTAATTGGGCTAAGTCATTGTGCGATGATGTCCCTCAGTTTCCGTAAGAGGTTGTCAGCGGTGTGCCACTTACAGAATCCGGTGATACACAGCGTAGTCTGCCTAGGAACGAGCTGGCTTTTGTGAGATGCCGCTACTGGTGCCGCTGCTGTTGCTGTGGGAGGCAATGCATCTACCCAGTGGGCTGTCACAGTCATATAGTCCTTAGTTTGCCCTGCTCCACTTGTCCACATGTCCGTGTTTAAGTGGACACTGGATACAACCGCATTCTTCAGGACACTGAGAACACTTTTCTTAATGTCCCTGTACAGTCCGGGAATTGCTTTCCTAGTGAAGTGGAATTTAGATGGGATTTGGTACTGTGGATACACTACCTCCATCAATTGTCTAAATTTGACTGCACCAATGGCGGATACCGGATGCACGTCTAACACCAACATAGCTGTCAAGGCCTCAGTTATTCGCTTTGCAACAGGATGACTGCTGTCATATTTCATCTTCCTCGGAAAGGACTTTTGGACAGTCAATTTCATATTTGAAGTAGTACAAGTGGTCTTCCGACTTTCCCTCTGGGATGATGATCAACTCCCAGCAGCAACAACAGCAGCAGCAGCAGTAGGCGTACCACTCAAGGATCCTCCGGAGGAATCCCGGTTAGGAGAGGACTTGTCAGTCATGCCAGTGACATGGCCTGCAGGACTACTGACATTCCTGACTGAGGAGGAATTTGACATTGAGGGAATTGGTGGTGTGGCTTGCAGGAGCTTGGGTACAAGAGGAAGAAGGGATTTAGTTGTCAGTGGACTGCTTACGCTCTTACCCAAAGTTTCTGAACTTGACAATGACTACTGATGAATGTGCTGCAGGTGACATATAAGGGAGGATGTTCCTTGGTGGTTAACTCCTTACCCCTACTTATTACGGATTGACAAAGGCAACACACGACTTGACACCTGTTGTCCAGATTTGTGGAGAAATAATTCCACACTGAAGAGGTAGCTTTTTTGGTATTTTGCCCACGGACAACGACTGTCTTCCCCCGATGCCTGACTTAAACAAACCACATCACCATCAGAATCCTCCTTGTCAACTTCCTCCTCGGTGCCAGCAACAAACATATACTCATCCTGGTGTACTTCAACAGTGACATCTTCAATTTGAATAACAGAAACTGGACTGTGGGTGCTCCTTCCAGCACTTGCAGAGAGCATGCAAATGGTGGAAGGAGCCACCTCTTCCTGTCCAGTGTTGGGAAGGTCAGGCATCGCAACTGCCGACACATTTGGACTCTCCTTGGGGATTTGTGATACCATCTTAGAACGCACAGTTCTATGCTGTGCTTTTGCCAGCTTAACTCTTTTCATTTTTCTAGCGGGAGGATGAGGGCTTCCATTGTCATGTGAAGCTGAACCACTAGTCATGAACATAGGCCAGGGCCTTAGCCGTTCCTTGCTACTCCGTGTCGTAAATGGCATATTGGCTAGTTTACATTTTTTCTTTAGACGTATACAATTTCTTTTTTGGGGCCTTTTTGCTGAACTTTGGCTTTTAGGATTTTACATGCCATCTTTTATGACATTGGGCATCCGCCTTGGCAGACCACATTGATGGCATTTCATTGTCTATGTCATGACTAGTGGCAGCAGATTCAGCACTAGGAGGAAGTGGTTCTTGATCTTTCCCTATTGTATCCTCCAAATTTTTGTTTTCCATTATTTTTCTGGAGTTATATAACAATATGTGGCATAGGATAGCATATCCCTACACCACACAGGGCACACCCTGTAAAAATTATTTGGATTAAATATTAATAACCCCTTTATTTGGAGTAAATAATATACAGCACAGGACAGCACCACTGGACTTATACGGCATTACCTCTGGACTTATATGGCAGTACCACTGGACTTATATGGCAGTACCACTGGACTTATATGGCAGTACCACTGGACTTATATGGCAGTACCACTGGACTTATATGGCAGTACCACTGGACTTATATGGCAGTACCACTGGACTTATACGGCTGTACCACTGGACTTATACGGCTGTACCACTGGACTTATACGGCTGTACCACTGGACTTATATGGCAGTACAACTGGACTGGACTTATACGGCAGTACCACTGGACTTATACGGAATTACCACTGGAATGGACTTATATGGCAGTCCCACTGGACTTATACGGAAGTACCCCTGGACTTATATGGCAGTACCACTGGACTGGACTTATACGGCAGTACCACTGAACTTATACGGAAGTACCCCTGGACTAATATGGCAGTACCACTGGACTGGACTTATATGGCAGTACCACTGGACTTATACGGCAGTACCACTAGACTTATACAGCAGTACCACTGGACTTTCATGGCAGTACCACTGGACTGGACTTATACGGCAGTACCCCTGAACTTATATGGCTGCACCACTGGACTGGACATATACGGCAGAACCACTGGACTTATACGGCAGTACCACTGGACTGGACTTATATGGCAGTACCACTGGACTTATATGGCAGTACCACTGGACTTATACGGCTGTACCACTAGACTTATACAGCAGTACCACTAGACTTATACAGCACTACCACTGGACTGGACTCGTACGGCAGTACCACTGGACTTATATGGCAGTACCCCTGGACTTATATGGCAGTACCACTGGACTGGACTTATATGGCAGTACCACTGGACTTATATGGCAGTACCACTAGACTTATACAGCAGTACCACTGGACTTATATGGCAGTACAACTGGACTGGACTTATACGGCAGTACCACTGGACTTATATGGCAGTACCACTGGACTTATACGGCTGTACCACTAGACTTATACAGCAGTACCTCTAGACTTATACGGCACTACCACTGGACTCGTACGGCAGTACCACTGGACTCGTACGGCAGTACCACTGGACTTATATGGCAGTACCCCTGGACTTATATGGCAGTAAAACTGGACTGGACTTATATGGCAGTACCACTGGACTTATATAGCAGTACCACTAGACTTATACAGCAGTACCACTGGACTTATATGGCAGTACAACTGGACTGGACTTATACGGCAGTACCACTGGACTTATACAGCAGTACCACTGGACTTATACGGAAGTACCCCCGAACTTATATGGCAGTACCACTGGACTGGACTTATATGGCAGTACCACTGGACTTATACGGCAGTATCCCTGGACTTATATGGCAGTACCACTGGACTTATACAGCAGTACCACTGGACTTATATGGCAGTACAATTGGACTGTACTTATACGGCAGTACCACTGGACTTATACAGCAGTACCACTGGACTTATACGGAAGTACCCCCGAACTTATATGGCAGTACCACTGGACTGGACTTATATGGCAGTACCACTGGACTTATACGGCTGTACCACTAGACTTATACAGCAGTACCACTAGACTTATACAGCACTACCACTGGACTGGACTCGTACGGCAGTACCACTGGACTTATATGGCAGTACCCCTGGACTTATATGGCAGTACCACTGGACTGGACTTATATGGCAGTACCACTGGACTTATATGGCAGTACCACTAGACTTATACAGCAGTACCACTGGACTTATATGGCAGTACAACTGGACTGGACTTATACGGCAGTACCACTGGACTTATATGGCAGTACCACTGGACTTATACGGCTGTACCACTAGACTTATACAGCAGTACCACTAGACTTATACGGCACTACCACTGGACTCGTACGGCAGTACCACTGGACTCGTACGGCAGTACCACTGGACTTATATGGCAGTACCCCTGGACTTATATGGCAGTAAAACTGGACTGGACTTATATGGCAGTACCACTGGACTTATATAGCAGTACCACTAGACTTATACAGCAGTACCACTGGACTTATATGGCAGTACAACTGGACTGGACTTATACGGCAGTACCACTGGACTTATACAGCAGTACCACTGGACTTATACGGAAGTACCCCCGAACTTATATGGCAGTACCACTGGACTGGACTTATATGGCAGTACCACTGGACTTATACGGCAGTATCCCTGGACTTATATGGCAGTACCACTGGACTTATACAGCAGTACCACTGGACTTATATGGCAGTACAATTGGACTGGACTTATACGGCAGTACCACTGGACTTATACAGCAGTACCACTGGACTTATACGGAAGTACCCCCGAACTTATATGGCAGTACCACTGGACTGGACTTTTATGGCAGTACCACTGGACTTATACGGCAGCACCACTAGACTTATACAGCAGTACCACTGGACTTATACAGCAGTACCACTGGACTTATACAGCAGTACCACTGGACTTATACAGCAGTACCACTGGACTTATACGGAAGTACCCCCGAACTTATATGGCAGTACCACTGGACTGGACTTATATGGCAGTACCACTGGACTTATACGGCAGTACCACTGGACTTATACAGCAGTACCACTGGACTTATACAGCAGTACCACTGGACTTATACAGCAGTACCACTGGACTTATACAGCAGTACCACTGGACTTATATGGCAGTACCAATGGACTTATACGGCTGTACCACTAGACTTATACAGCAGTACCACTAGACTTATACAGCACTACCACTGGACTGGACTAGTATGGCAGTACCACTGGACTTATATGGCAGTACCCCTGGACTTATATGGCAGTACCACTGGACTGGACTTATATGGCAGTACCACTGGACTTATATGGCAGTACCACTAGACTTATACAGCAGTACCACTGGACTTATATGGCAGTACAACTGGACTGGACTTATACGGCAGTACCACTGGACTTATATGGCAGTACCACTGGACTTATACGGCTGTACCACTAGACTTATACAGCAGTACCACTAGACTTATACAGCAGTACCACTAGACTTATACAGCACTACCACTGGACTGGACTCGTACGGCAGTACCACTGGACTTATATGGCAGTACCCCTGGACTTATATGGCAGTACCACTGGACTGGACTTATATGGCAGTACCACTGGACTTATATGGCAGTACCACTAGACTTATACAGCAGTACCACTGGACTTATATGGCAGTACAACTGGACTGGACTTATACGGCAGTACCACTGGACTTATACAGCAGTACCACTGGACTTATACGGAAGTACCCCCGAACTTATATGGCAGTACCACTGGACTGTACTTATATGGCAGTACCACTGGACTTATACGGCAGTACCACTGGACTTATACAGCAGTACCACTGGACTTATAC
Organism: Pseudophryne corroboree; assembly: GCF_028390025.1. Lineage (NCBI taxonomy): Eukaryota > Metazoa > Chordata > Amphibia > Anura > Myobatrachidae > Pseudophryne > Pseudophryne corroboree. Next base: position 221,227,587 of record NC_086446.1, read on the forward strand.
AGCAGTACCACTGGACATATACGGAAGTACCCCCGAACTTATATGGCAGTACCACTGGACTGGACTTATATGGCAGTACCACTGGACTTATACGGCAGTACCACTGGACTTATACAGCAGTACCACTGGACTTATACAGCAGTACCACTGGACTTATGCAGCAGTACCACTGGACTTATGCAGCAGTACCACTGGACTTATACAGCAGTACCACTGGACTTATACAGCATTACCACTGGACTGGACTTATATGGCAGTACCCCTGAACTTATAAGACTGCACCACTGGACTGGACTTATACAGCAGTACCACTAGACTTATACAGCAGTACCACTAGACTTATACAGCAGTACCACTAGACTTGTACAGCACTACCACTGGACTGGACTCGTACGGCAGTACCACTGGACTTATATGGCAGTACCACTGGACTTATATGGAAGTATCCCTGGACTTATATGGCAGTACTACTGGACTTATATGGCAGTACCACTGGACTTATATGGAAGTATCCCTGGACTTATATGGCAGTACCACTGGACTTATATGGCAGTACCACTAGACTTATACAGCAGTACCAATGGACTTATATGGCAGTACAATTGGACTGGACTTATACAGCAGTACCACTGGACTTATACAGCAGTACCACTGGACTTATACGGAAGTACCCCCGAACTTATATGGCAGTACCACTGGACTGGACTTATATGGCAGTACCACTGGACTTATACGGCAGCACCACTAGACTTATACAGCAGTACCACTGGACTTATACAGCAGTACCACTGGACTTATACAGCAGTACCACTGGACTTATACAGCAGTACCACTGGACTTATACAGCAGTACCACTGGACTTATACGGAAGTACCCCCGAACTTATATGGCAGTACCACTGGACTGGACTTATATGGCAGTACCACTGGACTTATACGGCAGTACCACTGGACTTATACAGCAGTACCACTGGACTTATACAGCAGTACCACTGGACTTATACAGCAGTACCACTGGACTTATACAGCAGTACCACTGGACTTATACAGCAGTACCACTGGACTTATACAGCAGTACCACTGGACTTATACAGCAGTACCACTGGACTTATACAGCAGTACCACTGGACTTATATGGCAGTACCAATGGACTTATACGGCAGTACCACTGGACTGGACTTATATGGCAGTACCACTGGACTTATATGGCAGTACCACTGGACTTAGACAGCAGTACCACTGGGCTTATATGGCAGTACCCCTGAACTTATATGGCTGCACCACTGGACTGGACTTATACGGCAGTACCACTGGACTTATATGGCAGTACCACTGGACTTATACGGCTGTACCACTAGACTTATACGGCTGTACCACTAGACTTATACAGCAGTACCACTGGACTTATACAGCAGTACCACTGGACTGGACTTATACGGAAGTACCACTGGACTTATACGGCAGTACCACTGGACTTATATGGAAGTACCCCTAGACTTATACGGCAGTACCACTAGACTTATACGGCAGTACCACTAGACTTATACAGCAGTACCACTAGACTTATACAGCAGTACCACTGGACTGGACTTATACGGCAGAACCACTGGACTAGACTTATACGGCAGTACCACTGGACTAATACGGCAATACCACTGGACTTATACGGCAGTATCACTGAACTGGACTTATATGGCAGTACCACTGGACTTATACGGCAGTACCACTGGACTTATACGGCAGTACCACTGGACTTATACGGCAGTACCACTGGACTGGACTTATACGGCAGAACCACTGGACTAGACTTATACGGCAGTACCACTGGACTTATACAGCAGTACCACTGGACTTAAACGGAAGTACCCCCGAACTTATATGGCAGTACCACTGGACTGGACTTATATGGCAGTACCACTGGACTTATACGGCAGCACCACTAGACTTATACAGCAGTACCACTGGACTTATACAGCAGTACCACTGGACTTATACAGCAGTACCACTGGACTTATACAGCAGTACCACTGGACTTATACAGCAGTACCACTGGACTTATACGGAAGTACCCCCGAACTTATATGGCAGTACCACTGGACTGGACTTATATGGCAGTACCACTGGACTTATACGGCAGTACCACTGGACTTATACAGCAGTACCACTGGACTTATACAGCAGTACCACTGGACTTATACAGCAGTACCACTGGACTTATACAGCAGTACCACTGGACTTATACAGCAGTACCACTGGACTTATACAGCAGTACCACTGGACTTATACAGCAGTACCACTGGACTTATATGGCAGTACCAATGGACTTATACGGCAGTACCACTGGACTGGACTTATATGGCAGTACCACTGGACTTATATGGCAGTACCACTGGACTTAGACAGCAGTACCACTGGGCTTATATGGCAGTACCCCTGAACTTATATGGCTGCACCACTGGACTGGACTTATACGGCAGTACCACTGGACTTATATGGCAGTACCACTGGACTTATACGGCTGTACCACTAGACTTATACGGCTGTACCACTAGACTTATACAGCAGTACCACTGGACTTATACAGCAGTACCACTGGACTGGACTTATACGGAAGTACCACTGGACTTATACGGCAGTACCACTGGACTTATATGGAAGTACCCCTAGACTTATACGGCAGTACCACTAAACTTATACGGCAGTACCACTAGACTTATACAGCAGTACCACTAGACTTATACAGCAGTACCACTGGACTGGACTTATACGGCAGAACCACTGGACTAGACTTATACGGCAGTACCACTGGACTAATACGGCAATACCACTGGACTTATACGGCAGTATCACTGAACTGGACTTATATGGCAGTACCACTGGACTTATACGGCAGTACCACTGGACTTATACGGCAGTACCACTGGACTTATACGGCAGTACCACTGGACTGGACTTATACGGCAGAACCACTGGACTAGACTTATACGGCAGTACCACTGGACTTATACGGCAGTACCACTGAACTGGACTTATATGGCAGTACCACTTGACTTATATGGCAGTACCACTGGACTTTTACGGCAGTACCACTGGACTTTTACGGCAGTACCACTGGACTTATACGTCTGTACCACTGGACTTATACGGCAGTACCACTGGACTTATACGGCAGTACCACTGAACTGGACTTATATGGCAGTACCACTGGACTTATATGGCAGTACCACTGGACTTTTACGGCAGTACCACTGGACTTTTACGGCAGTACCACTGGACTTTTACGGCAGTACCACTGGACTTTTACGGCAGTACCACTGGACTTATACGGCAGTACCACTGGACTTATACGGCAGTACCACTGGACTTATATGGTAGTACCACTGGACTTATATGGCTGCACCACTGGACTGGACATATACGGCAGTACCACTGGACTTATACAGCAGTATCCCATGACTTATATGGCAGCACTGGACTTATGGTAGCATAGGATACCACCACTGGACTTATGGCAGCACAACACACCACCACTGCACTGGACTTATACAGCAGCAGCACTGAATTTATAGCAGCACAGGACACCACCACTGGACTTATTGCAGCACAGGACACCACTACTGGACTGATGCAGCACAACACAGCACCACTGCACTGGACTTATACAGCAGCAGCAATGGACTTATGGCAGCACAGGACACCACCACTGGACTTATGGCAGCACAGGACACTACCACTGGACTGATGCAGCACAACACAGCACCACTGCACTGGACTTACAAAGCAGCACTGGACTTATGGCAGCACAGGACACCACCACTGGACTGATGCAGCACTGGAAGGACACATACGAGCAGTTCGCCAACCCATGCGCCACACCACTTTCCCGCACAGACACTGAGGAGACATGTCCTCTCGCTACACTCTCCAGGACTGGAGTGAAAATGGCGGCGATGCATAGCTCCTTATATGGAATCCAAAACCCATGAGAATCCAACAGGGGGATGATGACGTTTTGCCTCGTTCTGGTTTCCGAGTCTGGCGGGAAGTCCCGAGCTGGGCTCGGATTCGGGCTCGGGACGGGATGTTCAATAGGGTTCGGTTCTCAGGGAACCGAACCTGCTCATCCCTAATTTTTAGATGTTTATTGTGAGCTATATTGTATCAAGCCATCTAAAGAGGACAGGTGGATATGTTGCAGATAGCAAGCAGTCCGATTCTTTTTTTTTATCTAGTACATTCTATAAAATAATAGAGCAAATCTGATTGTATAATAATTGAGAATGGCATGTTCTGAAATTGACATGAGCATCAATCTGCTAGAAAGGAGTCCTTGCTGAAGTAAGTGTAGGGGCAGGGGGAGAGCAGAGACAATCGCCAGGTGCAATATACTAGTCTTTAAAATTTACATTATCATGATTATGTGGGTAATTAAGCACAGAACTGATCTAAGTACAGCCTTCCACATGCCGAGAGCAATTTGAGAAACAGCAAGTCATTGCACTGAGGTCATGGGTTCGATTCCCACCATGGCTATTACTGTGTGGAGTTTGTATATTCTCTCTGTGCTTGAGTGAGTTTCCTCCCACGATCCAATAATATACTGATAGGTTAAGTGGCTCCCACCGAAATTACCCCTAGTGTGTGTGTGTGTGTGTGTGTGTGTGTGTGTGTGTACAGTACATGTGATGGGCAAATATAGATTGTAAGCCCCACTGGGGCAGGGATTGATGTGTGTGCTATAAAAATAACTGGTAATAATAATAAAAAATAAGTCATGAAGAGATGTGCAGCAAGCCATCTTTTGAGCAATAAAACTTACAACCACATGTTTGTAGATAATGTATTTACACCACAGCCTGACACAGACTAGCGCTGCATGTGCATTTTAGTAAATGACATCAAAGTGTTGAGCTACAGAGTATATGAGCTGTCACAAAAAAGATTTAAAGTATTAAACTGTCATAGTTGGTTTAATAGTGTTGAGAAGGCAATATCAAAGGGATAACTATAAATGCGTATATAGATGTGTAACTGGTGTGTCTCCTAAAGCTGAACAGCTCATGCGATGATCAAGGAGAGGAAAATAATGCAGTATGGGTGCGTCACGTAAGAAAATGTCTTCCTTGTGTGACGTCCACTGTCGAGGTATAAAAGCTCCTGCATCGGCCAGAGAAGAGACAGAACATTTCTACATCTTTTGCACTTACTAGCAGCCTTTAATCATCCAAACAGAAATCATGTCTGGAGCTAAGGGAGGTCATGGACATGGGCAACAGAGCCAAAAGTGCCAGACCCAGGCCCAGCAATGCCAGACCCAGGCCCAGCAATGCCAGGCCCAGGCCCAGCAGTGCCAACAAGGACAACATGGAAGTCATGGAACGCAGAGCCAGCAGGGTCAAGCCGGGCAACATGGCCAGCATGGCCAGCATGAAAGTCACCATGGTCACCAAGGACACCATGGACTGCAGAGCTTGTCCCAGTGTGATGATCAGCACCAAGGTGGACATTAATGCTACAGCACTAGGTAACTATAGTTATCTCCTGAAATGAAGCAAAGTACAGAACCTTCATTGCTGGGTTTCAGAAATGGTCATGATCTATGAAACACCAGTTGTGGGTAAAGCCGTTTGTAATAGAAAAATATTTTTTTTGTTGCTGTAACATTTGTATAAAAGGTATTTTGGGGGCATAAAAAGACTTATTTTACTGCAGTGTGAGATGTCGGGTTTGGAACTTAGCACACTGTCACTGAGCTAAGCTTCATTAGGTTGGGAGGTTAAAGGATTAATCAACTTCACAAGACTAAAAATAGACGAGGAACTTTTGTCATTTTGTATTATTCCTGGTAAGGCCTTTGCATATGCATGTATGGCCGTTAGTAGTAATTCCTTCACATGGGAAAAACTGTATTTTAGGTAGAGCACACCTTTAAAATGTAACCAGCTGTCTGCTTAATGCTTATCTTACGGCCTTCAATTATTTAAAAAAAAGTTATTATTAAGGTACAATTGGTGATTATTTTCAGTTAGTATCACTTGAGAAGACTTGACAAGAATGGCAAGGTTCCGGTATTTATTAAAAGTGATTGTTTATCATAGGTAAAATGTTCAGTGTACCATAAGCCTGTATAGTGAGCTCTATCTGAATAACTACATTAAGGTGCCATTTAACAATTATTATTTTCGGGATGTCCTGCATGTATATTTGAATACATCCCAGTAATCAATAATTTCTAGATGATCATTGTAATATGTCAGTAAAGACACACTAGCCCCCTTGTAGTTATTGACAATAATGTTTACAGTGTATACCCACACATGCTGTTTGTGGCAGAATGGCTCACTGAGCTTTTTGCTTTTATGCCTAGTTGTAGAACAGAACCCAGAATATTTTGCTCTCTACATCATGACTCTACATCATGAGTATTTCAAATTATTCTTGATTGAAACACAATTCTGAAGTACTGTTTCCATCTGACTATGGGGTATTCAATTGTTGTCGGAACTGCCGTCTTTGCGGAAAGAAGGCAGTTTCCGACTTTTTTAGGTCGGAAACTGTTCCGACCTATTCAATCAAGCTCCCATTTTTCTGACAAGTCGGCAATTCCAACTTTTCGGAAAGCATGTGGATCGGCGGAATAGCCGCGGATACACGTGTTTTGTTGGAAGCACGGCCAAATCCTACAGGTTTTAGCCCCGTTTCCGACAATGTCAATCCGACTTTAAAAAAAAGTCGGATTGGCATTGTCGAGAACAGCCAAATCCAGACGGATTTGGCCGCTCATTGAATACTGAAATGTCAGATCCTTTCTGTCGGAGAGGATCTGACATCAATTGAATACACCCTTATTTCTTTAGGGCACAAGTATGCCATGGTTCAGTTTCATTCCATAACAGTGGATAGCTGAAATGATACAGTCAATCGGTCCGTAAAAACACATATGAAGGAAAGCATACTACAGTATATGTATTTTAAATGGGATGCATTTAGCATCCTGGCTGTCATGATGCTTGCGGTCATGGTGACCGACGCTGGAATCCTGACACCACGAAGGTAAGTATCAGGTAACTTTTAAGGTTAGGGCTCGTGGTGGGGGTGGGGTTTAGGGTTAGCAACTAGGGGGTTTAGGGTGCCGACAACCCCCGAGGGTTAGGCCTAGCTGCCACCCTCAGAGGGTAAGGGTTTGGGTAGGTGGGGCGAGTAAACATACTTCAATGTCTTCAATATCAGGATCGCGGTGTCGGTCACGTGACTGCCAACATCCCAACTACCGGGATATAATACTGAATCCCTTTTAAACATACAAAATGCATGTAAACATTTTCATAGACCAGGGTAAACAAACAAAACAACATATTTACTTTCTTGTATACTATATTTTTAAAAAACTGAATATCAATATTTTAAACACAATAAAATATTATGTCAGTGTAGACAGCATAGACAACAACTGTTGTGGAAATACACATAACACCATGCTCTTCCACAGTTTTATTTTGCCCTTACAGCAAACTGTGGCAGTGCATGCTGGGATGTGTAGTCCCACAGCAGCTACTGTGTCGCACAATGCCTACTGTACATATTGACCTATTTTATCTTTTTATTTAATTTCAGATCTAGTCTGTAACATTTAACTTGTGGAACGATTTTAGAAGATCATACAATGCTGGAAGGACCATGGTTGATTTACACCAACAGCTAAATTAAAATTACCAATAAAGATTATTCATTGCAATTCTATTATTTCTGTTTTTGTCTTTTTCAATATATTTGTGCGATATGTCAAAGTAATAGCAGTGTTCATAGAAGGGTAGATCAATAAGTAAGGTAACAAGACCTCTCAAGTGTGTCATGTTCTCTATTTCATTCTAATTTCCCACCTCACCAGAGCAGGTAGACCACTGCTTCCCCTCACGGTCATTAGACTGTGCCTCATATCAGTCATACTGTCCTAACACCAGCTGTAAGATGGCGAGGCTGGTGGTAACATGGCCAAACGTTGAGGTGCGTAGTGTGGTCAGATTTCTGCCTCTAAAGGGCACATAAAGCAGCTGAAATTCCTCACCAGCTTGTGAAATTGTATGGTGATAATATCATGTCACTGAAACAAGTTTGGGTTTGGTGTACTGCCTCTGATAATGTCAGGACAGACGTTCAAGATGAGCAGCAATCCGGCCAACCAATCACCACAGGCACTGCACCTGTGTTGCTCATATGTGTCCATTCCACTAAATAATATATGCTGAGCAATTAAGTATTTCTAGCTGCAGATGCCACACCCAGGATATAGCCAGAGCAAAGAAGAGTAACCACGATGGGGTGCATATGTTTTCCCAACTTTTGATTTACTATTCAGGTATGTGGTTAATATACTGCCTGTTGGGAATATAATCTGTAGCGAGAGCAGTTTGCCACCAGGCCCAATGCGTGGCAAGGGCAGGGAACCCACGGGGGGACTCGCTGCACTCGCTGCCGGTATACTGACTGCCGGGATGCCGCTGTCGGGATACTGACAGCCGGCATCCCGACAAATGGTACTGTATATCATATGTATTCCACTATTCACGTAGACTACGATTGGGAATAGTAACCTGTGGCGAGTGCCGCAGTAGCAGAGTGAGCCACCTTGCCTGAACTGTTTCTATTGATTGTGGGCATATATGATGAAACATACAAAATGACACCCCAAAAAATGAAAAAGACTGTTGTCGACCGTTTTTATGTTGACCATTGTCATGTCAACATTTTTGATCCTGTTGACTATTTGTACCTGTCTACTTTACCCTGGTAACCTTTTGTCCCTTTCAACCTTTTGACCCTGTCAACCTAATGAATATCGACTATATGGGGTCGACCTAATAACTGTCTACATAGACACTGTAGATTTTCTACCTCACCCTTGTTCCTTCATTCATCCACTGTTGCATACTGTAATTCCCTAGCAAATTTCCATCTTACAATTACAGTGTCAATAAGGAAGAGCTCTTTCTTTATCATCATGTGGGAAAGAAATCAGTGCTAAGGATCAGTGGATCACATTAGTGATGTCATCAGCGTTCGGCCTAGACAGCTCACATGATGTTTGTATTGCAGTGTAACTCTCTGGCCCCTCCTCCATCAGATCTGTCTGGTGAAGGTGAGGAGGCAAAAACTTGGAAGTGAGCACTCCTTTTGGTGAGGGTATAAGGTAAGCTCTTGTATGTTTGTCTGTCATATGTACTTCCTGAAGACAGAGAGAGAGGTCCCCAAAACGTTGAAGAAGCAGTAAAAGGTTTATATACATCTAACAGTTTTGTTATCTGTGGATGTAGGTAACAATTGGAATTTATGCATTTGGACAAAGGTATGCTGGTAGCTGCTTAATATAATTGGAGTGCCGTGCCTGTTTGCACTATGTATTATATATATATATATATATATATATATATATATACACACACACGTATCCACGTTGCCGGCGCTCCACACAAACGATATGTCCCAGGTGCCCTCCAGCCAGTCAGCTATTGTATCCAAGATAAACGGCGGCACTCACACAGGACTTTTCAACTCCAGAAATCAAGAGACAGAGGCTCTAAATCGTGTTAACGTTTCAGTTATATTAACTTTCAACAGAACAACAGCAAACAAACAATAAAACATACCTATTTACCTTATACAATCTCCCAACTCCGTCTCCTCAGGTGCGGCAGCCCGTCGGACTCGGATGGCGTCACCCGCCACATGTGCGGCGTGCTGCTTCCCTCGTCAGGGCGCCGGTTGCCTTGGTGACACTGACTCCCAGCTCCGTATCGTCAGGTGCGGCTGCCCGTCGTGTCCGGATAACGTCGTCCGCTTCTCTATGCGGCACGCTCCTATCCCCATCAGGGCGCCGGTTACCTAGGTAACAGGATAACATATACATAAATACTATATGTAAATACAAAAAAAAATATACAAAGTAGAAAAACAGCATGATCCAACATATAAACAATAAAAAAGCATCACAGTGTATGTCAGTATGCGATGACCCCATATATGGAGCACACTCAGCAACCACCTATATTCATCATAAATACCCTCAAACCCAAAGGATGCTTTTATTTAATAAAGCTATGTAGGCTCAGATGTTCATTCAATCCACCCGGTATCAAAGTGTTTAACTGGTGGATCCACCTTGCCTCCCGTTGTAACAATGCTTTATTCCTATCGCCTCCCCTCAAATTAACAGGTTGTTGATCTATTATTTCATATTTTAATGAGGACAGGTTGTGTTTAAATTTTTAAAAATGACGAGCTACAGGTTGAGCTTGCTGGTCACCTTCCAAGGCTGCATGGATGGTGGACCTATGCATCGTCATTCTCTTGCGAAATTGTCTAGACGTCTTACCTACATAAAAGAGTCTATTCTGATATATTTATTTAGTTATTTATTAACAGTTTATATAGCGCAGCATATTCCGTTGCGCTTTACAATTAGAACAACAGTAATAGAACAAAACTGGGTAAAAACAGACAGACATAGAGGTAGGAAGGCCCTGCTCGCAAGCTTACAATTGCCCGAATCTGGGTGTGTAAACCCTGGACTGGTCTCCATATAGCTGCATGTGGTGCAGCCAACACTCCTGGAGCAACCAGGTTTTTTCGTGAGGAAATTCATCAGTGGAGGTGGTTTAAAGTTAGAAACATCATTATGGACCAAATAGTCCTTCAAATTTCTATTCCGAGCGTAACTAGGTATTACGTTTAAAATCACCTAACTCCGGCTCTGATGCCATTATCGACCATGCATTTGTAGTAATCTTAGGGATGTTTCTACTAATAGGACTGAACTTCTGTACAAATGGTATTCTGTTGTCCATTTTAGAACTTCTAGAATGGGTATTCTGCAACAGATCATTTCTATCCATACTAAGTACTTTAGCTTTAGTGACCATTAGATCTGACCAGTTGTACCCTCTAGCCTGAAACTTACTGGACATTTTGTTTAATTCCAATTCGGTATTGGTAATGTCATCTGATATACTGTGCACTCTCAAAAACTGTGAATAAGGTAAACTGTATTTAGTGGAGGGTGGATGAAAACTAGACACATGCAACAATGTATTTTTATCAGTGTTTTTTTTTTTTTTAAAGATTGGTATGCAGAACCCCATGTGGGTGGTTAAATGTCATGCTGACCACCATAGATCTTCAAGTGGTGCACCCTTGTCACGAACCGGTCTCTCACCTTTGCGGGTTCTGGGGTTCATCCGTTGCCAGTGCGGTTGCTCGCGGTGCTGTGCGCCCGTGTGGGGACGCGGCGTGATCAGTGGCACAGGTAATGCAGAGTCTGGGAACTAGGAGTGCGGGGACCAAATGGCCTAAGGCACTGCGGTGTGTCTGCTGTATAGGAGGTGGCCATGTTGGAGACCAAATAGGTAATACAGAGCACTTGTGAAAACACCTGTGGGCAGGTGTAAGCCAATCCCGTGCTTGTGCTGCCTTTAAGTAGGCTGGGATTATGTTACTCTGGGCCAGTGCTTTGTTGTATCAACGCTGTGCTCTAGCTCTGAGCTCTCTCCGTGCATTCCTGTGTGATTCCCGTGGTCCAGATATCGCCTCCGTTCCCAGAGGCCCGTCTGCAGCCTTCACTGCTAAAGATCCACCGGCTCCCCGCTGTGTTGTCAGTTAATCACGCACCTACTGGTAACAATTGGATTCCCAGAGTCTTGCATGAGGAAACCCTGTCTGCCTGCTTTCAACCATACAGAGTTTGGAGGATTCCACTAACTTCAGCTGTTCGTTTGTTCTGCTCTGCATTTAACCCGTTCATCACTTATATCATCTGCTACAGTCTCACAGTGATCTCCGGAACTCGCAAGTAACCCAATTTAGTACGTTTACTTTCTATGTTGCCATTACAAGGATAATTCTTCACAGTCTCTCAGTTACCTCTCAAAACTTCATTGCAAATCCTCACAGTTATTTCTTCATGTCTGCATTACCCAGTTAAACACATTCTACAGTTCAGCATCAAAGCTTGTTTATATTTGGACAATTTAACATTTATTCTCCAGCCTGTTTTAAACGCAATTCCATGAACATTTCTTTTATTTTTTCTTTAAGATATATCCTGCATATTATTTCTATTATTCATGCAATACGTCAGTATACTATGGTGATTAATAACTTGCCATTTACCACTTTACTGAATTGTTATTTTCAATAAATATATGAAACGGAACTTTCTTCGTCCTCCCTGCTTTCTTCATACCCCAGCACCTACACCTGTGGTTGGTCCCGGGTTAACGGATTCACAAAAACACCCGGACCTGACAGTAAGCACTGGCCACATGGATCCGTCAAGTGACCAATTCGCAGGAGGCGGTGCTACGTCAGATATCCTTTCCCGTCTGGAAAACCAGGAGTCTATACAGACACAAATAGTGCAGTTTATGCAAACTATGGCAGACCGTTTAGAGACTCTTCATTCGGCTATTAAAACGTCTCAAGTCCAGATTCCAACTCCGGTTGTCCCAGTTACCACTACAGCTTCTCCTGTGACGCTGCCTACGTCCCGCTTGCAGTTACCCTCTCCGAGTAAGTTTGACGGAACTCCAAAACTTTGCAGAGGATTCCTGAATCAATGCGAGATCCAGTTCGAACTGTTGTCTGCCAGTTTCCCAACAGCTCGTTCTAAGGTTGCATATATTATTGCCCTCCTCTCCGGTCAGGCTCTGGAGTGGGCATCACCATTATGGGAAAGAGGTGATCCTATCCTCTCTAAATACAAGGAGTTCGTATCATCCTTCCGGAGAATCTTTGACGAACCAGGCAGGACCACCTCAGCATCTTTGGAGATTCTCCGTCTACGTCAAAGTTTACTTCCTGTCAGTCAATATATTATTCAGTTTCGCACGTTGTCTTCAGAGTTAAACTGGAATGAGGAGGCCCTGATCGCCGCGTTTTGGAATGGACTTTCAGAGAGAATCAAGGATGATTTAACTATCCGGGATGTGCCAACTAAACTGGATGAATTGATTTCTCTCTGTAACAAACTTGACCTACGCTACAGGGAGCGAAGTTTAGAGAAATCCAGGGCAGAGCGATCCAGTCCACGTTATCATCCTAGGCCTCGACAAGATTCTTCATCACAGTCTCCGGTAACGACAGAAGAACCTATGCAGATTGGGCGCTCTCGCCTCACAGAGGAGGAACGACTTCGTCGTCGACAGGGTAACCTCTGCATGTACTGTGGGTCCTCCGAACATTTAGTTAAATTCTGCAAACTCCGACCGGGAAACTCTCGCTCCTAGCTTATTCAAGAGAGGTTAAGCTAGGAGTTACTTTAGAATCACGTTCTGGGAAAGAGCCGACCTTGTCTATTCAATTAGAAGTTCCAAGTTCTACAGTGAAAGTTTCAGCTCTCCTAGATTCCGGGGCAGCCGAGAACTTCATCTCCTCAGCCTTTGTCTTACGGTCTAAAGTTCAAACCATGCCTCTGGAAGCAGCAGTTGCTGTTACAGCAGTGGATGGAAGTCGAATTCCAGATGGTATAATTACTCATCGAACCGTATGTCTCAAGATGAAAGTTGGTGTGCTCCATTCCGAATACGTCTCCTTCTACGTGATTCCCAAAGCCTCTCAAGATGTGATACTTGGTTTACCTTGGCTGCAGAAACATAATCCTCAACTTAATTGGCAAACCATGGAAGTCCTTTCGTGGGGTAAATCTTGTACCAAGGACTGTTTAGCCTCAATTGTACCTCTCCGGTCAATTAGCCTTCCCGACCTACCTCCGGTGTATCAATCCTTTGCGGATGTTTTCAGTAAACAAGCAGCAGACTCTCTACCTCCTCATCGCGAATGGGACTGCCCAATCGTCCTGGTTCCGGGTAAAACCCCTCCTAGGGGACGAATTTATCCGCTATCCATCCCAGAGACGCAAGCTATGTCTGATTATATACAGGAAAATCTAACCAAAGGATTTATCAGACCATCTTCTTCACCTGCAGGAGCCGGATTCTTTTTCGTTAAGAAGAAGGACGGTGGGTTACGACCTTGCATAGATTACCGTGGACTCAATGAGATCACTGTGAAAAACAAGTACCCATTACCCTTAATTCCAGAATTATTTGATCGGGTAAAGGGAGCTACTGTGTTTACAAAATTGGATCTCCGAGGGGCCTACAATTTAATCCGCATCCGGGCAGGGGACGAGTGAAAGACTGCTTTTAATACCCGGGATGGGCATTACGAATACCTTGTAATGCCTTTTGGTCTTTGTAATGCACCTGCAGTTTTTCAAAGCTATGTGAATGAACTTTTTCGTGATCTTCTCTACAAGTGTCTAGTAGTGTACCTGGATAATATCCTAATATTCTCTAAGGATCTTGTCAAAGTCAGAAAAATATCTCTATGCACACTACCATATTTGCACCTCACACAGGTCCGTGCTGCGCATGCGTACGCTCTCCCGTACGTGCGCATACTCACAGTCGCGGGCACCCGCAGGCGCACGGTATGCGTATTTACGGTAGAGTTTATGTGATCGTAGCGTGCGACTCAATCATTACATATTTTCACTATATAATGTATTTTGTAGATCATGGTCCCTTTGATAGATTCTGAAAGTTTAGTTAACATAGCATGTTCCTGAACAGAGAGATCCCTCTTTGTATTGTACGAAGGGTCTAACAGGGGTAATACAGTGGTGTTTAGTACCCATCGGAAGAGTATTTAATTAGCAATATTCCGGTGTTGGTTTGAAGCAGATTAATCGCTCGTGCGAATAGTTATGGACATAAGAAGTTTATGAACATTTACTGTATTTGCACTTACTTATCCATGCGGCGGGAAACCCAGTTTCCCTCCCACCTGAGCTGTTGGAAATAGTCACGGCCCACCTGTATGAATCAACCTATGACCTTTTGTTATAATGCGAAGCCGAATTCCTGTGTCCAATGAACAATGAGATTGTAGGGACCATTGAATTGCATTGTGTGTGGGGCATAAATAGACAGGCCGATCACATCCAGCTCTCACTCTTCAACGGTTATCATTGCTGAAAATCGGGAGCTGGATGTCCAGAGGCGCATGCGATCGTTTCCTTTGTGCGTAAGTTTTCTCCGCAACTATATTGATCTTCTTGTTATTGTGGGCCAATCTCTCTCTCTCTCTCTCTTCTCCTCTTTCTCTCTTATTTTCCCTTAAATAGCAATTGTATTATATTTCCTGTGTAGTTATCTGGTTAGGTAGTCTATGTTATATTGTAGTGTATGATTTGTATTTGTATTAATTCTTTTGCAAGTATATCATTCAAAATATATATATATTAGGCGTTGGACCCTAAGCCCAGGTATCTGTGTATTTCTCATAGTGTTAAGTATTCTCAGAGCGTCGGTGACGCTAGAACAGCTTTAAAGGTAATAAGGTTATACTGTGTTGCATTTACACTCTATCATTACATTAAGGTTTTACTGCACAATACACTGTTTATGGTTTAGATACAAAGGTTTAACATTGTGAGCGTCAGCGCTGCTGGTGATCTCCTCGTGGTCCCGAGCGTCCGCTACGCTATAGCGAATCATTAAGTTAGTCAGCAGCCATTAGCGTGCCTGCCTGTGATCTCTTGGCCGTGAGCGAACGTGACGCTTGAGCGTCTCGACTACGGCTAAGCGATTGTTACGCAACGTGCGTACCCTTACGGTACTTCATACGTGAATAGCGTACAGTGTTCTTAGACCTCATAAAGGGTATTATATAAGATAAATATTTAGCTTTATCAATTGCGGGCTCGTCCTGTCCTTCACACATCTGCACTAGGTAATTTCAGCAGACATTATCCAGCAGCAAAGGGCGGGAGATCATATTCCTCGTAGTGCTGTTTGGATAAGCGTCTGCTTCTCTTAGTAAAGGGTGCTGAAGGAATCCGGGAACCGGAGGTAAGAACAACACGCTAGTCTCTTTTAAAACTGTTTATTTTTCTGTCTTGCGTACACACGCACACATATATATCTGCATTTCTTTTTTTTTTCATTTGTGTATTTTCGTATATCACTCTCCTGTTTGCCAGTTTTATAGTTGATAAACGTGCTAAGAGAGATTTGCCGCTATTTCATAGTTTAAGAGTAAAGGTAATATAGTTAAAGTATAGACAAACACAGCTGTGCCTGAGAGACAAGGCGAAGTCAGTGTGGTGCGTGGTAGATGATAAAGGATCATCTACATTGATAAACGTATAAATTGTGTTACGGTGGACCTTTGCTTTGCGTACACGTGTCTCTAACAAAGGACTGAGACTTGCGTACGCAACCCAAGGGCCGACGCACGCAGCGTATATTACGCAACGGAGCGTACGGGTACGCCCACGTAACTCAAATCACAAGTGTTAAAAAAAAATTCAACGCGGTAAATAACGCAAGGCGATAAATCGCGCAAATCTATTTTAACATTCGAAATTTAAATTAACAGATCCTTCTCCTAATTGGTAACACATCTGGTCTAAAGAAAATTTCTGCGCAGAAATAGAAATAGAAACAAAAGTGTATATGTGGTGAGTGAGTGTTTGTTTTTACAATTTTTGAGGTTGAACCACAAGAAAAGTCGAGTTCTCGTGAGGTACATGCGTGTAAGTGACGTACATGGTGGCTAGGGAGGCATCCCTGGTTAAAACATACAATTTGAGCATTAGAGTGTAGCAGACCAGGAGGTCATACTGTAACAGACCAGGAGGTCATAGCAGACCAGCAGGTTCAGGTACAGCAGACAAGGAAGTCCGCTATACAGTCCACAGGCACAACACCAAGAAAGGGTTGGTGCAACACCCATATAGGCCATACAAGCTCTGGCTGAAGGAATTCGCAGCCGTAATTTTCGATTCCACTGGTCGCTCCGTACATAAGATTAGTTGCTTATGTGCTGAACGATTGTACCGCACGTAATTGTGTGCATTAGTAAACCTGACCGGTACTATTTGTGTACGAAGGTCATAAACGCTATTTGTACATTCTAACGTGATTTGTGTAATTTTTTTATTTTAAGGGAGGTTCGCTGCTCACTCAGGAACTATCCAACAACCAATAGTTACTGGAAAGAGTAAGTGTTCTTCGGATCACCCTCACAGGTTCCAGTAAATAGAGGTTCAGGTCGCAGGGGCCCTGGGTCGAGTACGCCAGCACCATATCGGTGTGATCAGGTCGTATTGGTCGGCGTGGGCGAGTGAGTGGGGTACTCGGTAAACCGCCACCGTCAGCCTATTTTGAACATTTTGGTTTGCGTAAGGGTTGGCTGAATAAAGCAACACCTTCGAACTATGGGGGCCACTTGTTCAGGTAGGGGGCGATCAACCTCGGTTCGGGTTGATTCAGTGAACCGACCAGTCGGGTCGGCAAGGTACGTAATGTGTGAGAAATACGGAAGTCACACAGAAGCTTTATGTGATGAATGGGAGAGAATGACGGTACATGACGGGGAGAAATTCCCAAGAGTAGGTAGCTTCAGCACAGAAGTGTTAACGAATTTAAGGAGAAGGATATGTCTCATTAAATCAGCAAAGAGACGAATCAAGCATTATGATTATTTACAGTTGTGGCAACAGGAGGGTGACATACAGAGAGGATTGGCTCAGGCGGCGGGATCTGGCTCGATCAGAAAACTGATAGCCACGGCCCCACCGCTACCATATATATCGGGAGAAAAATTGGTTGCGGAGAATGACGCACTAAGGTGTAACACACAAACACTTAGCAACTGTGTAAATGTTAAAGATAATGTTAACCAATTAACCAATGCAAGTATTAACCCGTGCAAGTTGTACCCTGTTTTGAACTTTCCTCAGGAGTGTGATCAAGAGGACGAATCGGCAACAATTTCAGCGCTCTCTCTAGCAGCCACCATAGCAGAGACCACAGTAGGCACAGCTCCACCCCCGAGATTAGTAACAAAGGCCCCTAGCGGAGGGATAGGTGAGGTCGTATCAACGGGTAAGTACGGCACCATACACTATGCTGAAACTATTTCACCACAGCCTGTAGAATCTACACAGAATGAGGTTGTTAGAGTTAATCCTGTTAAGGTAATAGTAGTTCCAAATGGGAAAACAGACACTTCAGGAGTCACTCCTGTTAGGAACATTGCCATGTACAGCCCATTTTCCCGAATGGAATTAAGGACCATAGTGTCGGAATTCCCTGACCCTAGAAAAGACTTAGTTGCCAGCCAAAAATACATCAGAGACCTAGGTAACACTGTAGAGCCCAACAATAAAGACTGGCAGATATTGCTGAGAGCATGTTTACCCTCCAATGTCGACGCAGCTCAATTTTTAGCTGACTGTGGATTAGATCAGGATGTACCTCTTACAGATGTGTACAACAAAGACAACGTAAAAAGAATAAGTTTGCAGTTAAAAGAGTATTTCCCAGCCGTAGTTAAATGGAACAAAATATTCTCCATTAAACAGAAGGAGTCAGAAACAGCTGCAGAGTATTTTCACAGAGCATTATCAGAAATGGCAAAATACACAGGCATAGAGAACATTAAAACAAACATAAACCATCGAGAAGTAGCAGTATCGGTACTGATGGATGGTTTAAAAGAGTCATTGAAGACTAGGGTACAGACCACACAACCATGTTGGCGAGGTCTGTCTGAGGCTACTTTGAGAGAGGCTGCTATTGATCACGATAGGAACATCACCAGACACAGGGAACAACAAGGTGATAAGTTAATGGCAGTAAGTATACAGGCCCTGACCACAAGGCAGCCTTTGTTTATATCACCAAACCCTGTGGGTAAGTCAAATGTGGTTACTTGTTATTCTTGTCATAAACAGGGACACATAGCACGAGATTGTAGAGTGAAGAATTCACGAAACTCATACCAACCCCCTAGACAACGACACGACACACGACATTGGGAGCAGGGTCCGCAGAAACGGAGTTATGAGCCACATGCAGGGGAAACAAAAAGATATCCCCCGAACAGAGACTGGCAAGCCTCTGGTAGCTCCCAATTAACTCCATCACAAGTAGTTGCTGCCAGCGGGATTCAGGGAGGTCACCATACCCAATAGGGGTGTGGCCATACCTGTAATCTGCAGCCAGTAAAATTGATTGCAAGCCTTGGAAGTGAACCAGAAATTGCAATCAATGTAGCTGGTAAATCATTAAACTTTCTTGTAGACACAGGGGCGGCCAAATCAGTGATAAATTCGACAGTGGGCATGAGAACCACTGGTAAGACAATTCCAGCCATAGGGGTAACGGGAGTAGTCCAGCACTACCCTGTTAGCAAACCAGCCGAGATTACAATAGGGCCTTTACATACCAAGCATTCCTTTTTGCTGGCTGCATCGGCACCGACTAATCTCCTGGGAAGAGACTTACTGTGTAAAATGGGGTGCGTCATTTATTGTACTCCTGAAGGTGTATTCTTGGACATACCTGAGAATCACGCTCAGGAAGTGCGAGACATGTTAGACTCCCCGTCAAAATTAATGTCACATACCATTATGACAAATAGGACTCCCTCCCAAGTAGAAGAAATGACATCTCAGATACCAGAGTCACTTTGGACTAAAGATGGACAGGACACTGGATTAATGGCAAACGTAGCTCCGGTAGTTGTACAAGTAAAAGATGGTAGGATAGCTCCAAAAATCCCACAGTACCCTCTGAAGCCAGAGGTGGAGTTAGGAGTGTATCCCGTAATAGAGCGCTTGCTACAACAGGGCATTCTGGTAAGAACGTCCAGCACTGCCAATAGTCCCATCTTCCCTGTTAAAAAGAGTGGGGGGAGGGGTTACCGGCTAGTGCAGGATCTAAGGGGGATTAACAAAATAGTTGAGAGTCAGTTCCCCGTAGTGCCAAATCCAGCTGTCATACTAATGCAAATCCCTCCCACTGCGAAATTTTTCACTGTTATTGACCTCTGCTCCGCTTTCTTTTCGGTACCTCTGCACCCTGACAGTCAATATTTGTTTGCATTCACATACAGAGGAGTCCAATACACATGGACTCGATTACCACAAGGATTCATAGATAGCCCAAGTATATTTTCCCAGGCTTTGCATGATTGTTTACAGTCTTTCCAACCAGTGAGTGGATCAGTATTAATACAGTACGTAGATGAACTACTACTGTGTTCTGATTCATTGGAAGCATCCCTGAAGGATACGAAACAGCTCCTGTTTCATCTTTCAGACACAGGACACAAGGTTTCCAAAGACAAGTTGCAATTATGCCAAACTAAGGTAAAATATTTGGGACACTGTCTAACACAAGGACTGAGACACCTGACCGCTGATAGAATTCAAGCAATTAGAGACATGACGCTGCCACAAACCCAGCAACAGATCAGAACATTTTTAGGAATGTGTGGGTATTGCCGTAACTGGATCCCAGGGTTTTCCATTCTAGCGTTACCCTTGCAGGAGATGGTCTCCTCAAACAAACCTGATCGGATTTCGCATACAGACGAGTCTGAGACAGCATTCGAGAGACTTAAACAGTGCCTAACGCAGGCACCAGCATTGGGTATGCCAGACTATGGGAAACCCTTTGAACTATACGGAACAGAAAGTGCTGGTTGCGCGGCAGGCGTACTAACCCAAAAGCACGGTGATGCCAGCAGGCCAGTGGCATATTACAGCGCTCAGCTAGATACGGTAGCGCGATCCCTCCCCACATGCTTGCGAAGCGTTGCCGCGATAGCATTGCTAGTAACGAAAAGCGAAGACGTCGTGCTAGGTCACAACCTCACAATTCATACACCACACGCAGTGTCAGCCTTGTTAAATTCTGCCCAAACCAGACACGTCTCATCAGCGCGGTTTACAAGATGGGAATTGGCACTAATGGCCCCCGTAAACATCACCATAAGGAGATGCAGTGCATTAAATCCTGCAACATATCTCCCAGGTGTGCCTGGACAGGCACAAAGGGTGGAGGATGAGAGTGGTGGGGAAGGAGAATTTAATACAAAGGAAGACACACATGATTGTATGGAATATTTGACCCAAAATTTTACCGCAAGGCCTGACATCAGTGACAACCCACTGGAAGATGTAGAACTTACGTTCTACACGGACGGTAGTTGTCATAGACAGTCAGACTCGGGAGACTTGTGTACTGGATACGCAGTCGTAGATGACCAAGGCACCATAGAAGCGGAACCGCTAGGCCCACCTCACTCAGCCCAGGTTGCTGAACTGGTCGCCCTAACCAGAGCATGTGAATTGGCTAAGGGCAAATCAGCCAATATCTACACCGATTCTAGATACGCATTCGGGGTAGTCCATGATTTCGGAGCCCTATGGCGCCTCAGAAATTTCATGACGGCAGCTGGTACACCGGTAGCGCATGCAGCTCACATAAAAAGGCTTCTAACAGCGATACAGGAACCCGACAGGGTGGCTGTTATCAAATGTAAAGCACACACATATAGCCAAGACCCAGTATCACTTGGTAACAGCCGAGCAGACGAAGCTGCTAAATTAGCAGCTGCTACCCCCAGACAGACAGACACCACACAACTGATGGTATTTAATACCATCAACACACAGAAGTTGTGTGAGATGCAAAATTTGTGTTCCACACAGGAAAAGGCAGTCTGGAAGGCAAAAGGATATGGTCAGGAGTCCTCAGGACTCTGGACGGATGGACACGGTAAACCAGTGGCCCCCAGAGCATACCTTCCATGTTTAGCTGAGGCAGCTCACGGGCTGACTCATCTGGGCAAGGAAGGGATGTGCAAGTTGGTAAGAGCATATTGGTGTGCCCCAGGATTTTCATCTCATGCGAGTAAAAGGGCAATGTCATGCCTTACCTGTCTGAGAAAGAACATCGGAAAGGCAATACCTACAGAACCATCTCATATCCCACCTGCCGGCGGCCCTTTCCAGGTAATACAGATTGACTTTATTCAATTACCCCCTTGTCGAAATTTGAAATATGTACTTGTTTGTATAGATGTTTTCTCAAATTGGGTCGAAGCATTTCCGGCGGCCACAAATACCGCTATGTTTACTGCTATGAAAATTGTGCAGGAATTTGTATGTAGATATGGTATCCCTAGAATTATCGAAAGTGATAGGGGTACCCATTTTACAGGTGATGTCTTCCAAGGAATGTGTAAATTGATGGGAATTGATAGCAAGCTGCACACTCCATACCGTCCACAGGCGAGTGCGAAAGTGGAAAGAGTGAACAGCACTATTAAAAATAAACTGAGTAAAGTGATGGCAGAGACAGGATTGACATGGCCAGAAGCTTACCCATTGTACTGTACAGCATCAGAACCACTCCCAGGTCCCCTCTTAATCTGTCTCCCTTTGAAATCTTGTTTGGTCGACAACCGCATGTTATGATTAACCCTCAGGATGATTTGAAGTGTAACAATGAAGTGACTGTAAAATACTTGATTAACATGAGTAAACAGTTAAGGAATCAAAATGATAATCTGAAGTTAGTGATTCCTGATTTACCAGATAGTAATTGTCATGACATTGAACCTGGGGATTATGTAATGATACGGAATTTTCTACGCTCAGGTTGCCTTATTGACAGATGGGAAGGACCATACCAGGTCTTATTGACTAGCACTACAGCATTGAAGGTTGCTGAGAGAGAGACTTGGGTTCATTCGTCCCACTGTAAGAAGGTTGCTGATCCAGAGAGGTCCCGTGATAAGGAACAGACGGTAGAGGTTGTATCACTGGAGTGTCTGTTCCAGGAAGATTGAGGCGGCACCTGAGCATTGAAAATCACAAGACCAAAAACAGTTGTCGATCCCCTGTTCCCTTTTATTGTTTTTCTCCAACTTCCCATCCCCTCTCCCTCAAATTATTTTTTCCCCCTTCTCATTCTTCTCCGTTTCCTCCTACAAGATGGACTTGCCCCAAGAGACTGTGATCCGGATTTTCCTGTTGACCATGATGTTGACCAGAGCAGTCTGTTCCGGCGAGAGTACCATGGAGGTCGAGAGAGGTTCTGGAATGGGTTCTGATGACAGAGATGGAGGCACAGTTTTCCAAGAACAACATAATCAACAAGCAAAGGCGAGTATCAGAAAACGATCCGATAGCATTGACCATAGAAGGAATTGTGAAGGATTGTTAGCTGAAGAAAACTGTATCTGTCGGCTCTGTAACAATGTCATTGAGGATGGGTGCATAAAGAAATGCCAATCCAGTTTAAATATCCATATGGACCGGCATCCATTGAGTGACTATCACTCCTTAGTGGGTAGTGTGTTAAATAAAACAGATTGTTGGGTATGCTCTCAAGTACCTCAAGGTCATAGCAAATCAGGGCTAGTACCATTTCCTTTAACGTTAGGGGAGGTACTTGAGTTAAGTGGTGGGAGACCGGTGGACAGGAGGTTTAATATCTCCAGCCCTCCTAGTTTGAAGCTCCACCAATACCATGTGGATAGGTCCCTATTATGTTTTAACATCTCCAATCCCCGAAAGCTGGGAAATTGGGAAGTGTCATGGAGTAATCAAACCATGACCTTTTCGCATAGAGCAGATAGAATGCCTACAGATACAGAGCTTATACGCCACATAGCCAGTAGAGGAAAATCTTTCCGGTATAGGTATACCTTAGGAAATAGGATTACGAGAGTTGGAGAGGTATCACCAGGATACTGTGCACATATCGTACAACCTGATACGTGTACTAAGCAGATGGAAGAATTAGGGTTAGGAGATTTCACATGGAAGGTGTGTAATATGGTTATGTCCTACTCCGTCCCATATGTTCTCCCCGATGATGCATATTTCATATGCGGGAGAAAGGCGTATAAGTGGCTTGCCCCAAACTCTGAAGGATTGTGTTATATTGGAAAAGTACTGCCTGAAGTAATGACTGTATCACATGACAAAATGAAAGACATACACCGTGTTGCCCAAACTCCTTATACTCACACCCATTACGAGCACGTAGTTAAACGGCACCTGATAGAAAGAACAGAGCATCCGGCCTCTGACATGATCCATGAATCCACCGGGATTCAGTTTCTAATCGCGTTAGACATCACTCGCACCGCCAGAGGAGTGTTGAATTATAAATACATATCTGCGCTCGCCAATTTGTTAGATAATATCACTGAAATGTATGATGACACGTTTAGGTATACTGGAAGAGAACTTCAAGCTTATAAAACAGAACTGGTACAGCATAGAATGGTTCTTAATTACCTCACAGCAGTGACAGGCGGATATTGTGTCACACTGGCAACACAATACGGCGTGAAATGTTGCACATATATTACGAATAGCACCGAGGACCCGGTCGAGGTCATAGACCAAAAGATGGACGATATTCTCCAACTGAAGTGGGAATTTCGCAGGAAACACAATCTCACTCTTGCTACTGTAGGTAATGAGCTGACTGGTTGGGTGTCATGGTTGAACCCGCGAAATTGGTTCTCTGGTTTAGGAGACTGGGCTCAAGGAGTCATAATGGATGTTGGGAAGTTTCTCCTATGTATCTTAGGTGTTATCATAACGATTGGTTTGATATTTAGATGCGGTCAGGCTTTAATGAGGTGCAATCGTCGTACTAGGGTAATGAGTTTAAGGAGTGAGGAAACTGTAATTCCAATGGACTTGATTTATGACCCAAATGTAGAAACAATGATGTGATGAAAATGCGATTTCTACGGTCCGTTTCTTTCACCTGTTTCTCCGTTTCCTCCAAGGTAAAAAGACCCACTTGGACGAGGAATTTGATGAGCCGATATACAGACAACAGAGGGATTAAAGAAGAAGTTTTGACAACCTGATACACAGATTTTTGATGAACTATGCCATGGATCCCCAGTTTCCCTAGAAATTTTAAAATTACGCTAGCCCAACACTTTTGTAAATCTATGGACATTGACAGCTTTTGCTCGCACCTTATGGGCAAAAGCACAAAGAAGACTGCATTCAACAGACACCAAACAAGACCTCAATCGACGAATGTACATTTACCTGACATAGAATACCACCGCATTTACCGTAATTATGTATTTTCTTCATTTCTACAACCCTCAGGTAATGACACACATAGTCGATAGGGAATACAGGCACAGATATCAGCAATCGCATATCTCCCCCATTCATGTATCATCAACTAAAATGTGCTCCCCCATTTTGTTACAACCAAAGCCGAAAAGAGCTCGGTAAAGTTTGACAGCCCATCCACAGACCCGTACCACGGGATAAGAAGGAATTCAAATGTATACTTCGCAATACCTCGAAGCTTGATTTAAAACACGTACGGCACGATGATACATGACCCCCAAGCACGGATTCATACACACATGCTTCTGCTATCTCACTAGGCCATACCCTTTTCCTACCTTCTCCTCTCCTCCCCTACCCAACCATGTAAATGTATTAACCCCTGACATATATTTTTCTCCTTTTGAAATGTTTTAGAAGGTGGCAGTTATTGTTGACTGCCAAAGGGTGGACTGTCAAAGTCAGAAAAATATCTCTATGCACACTACCATATTTGCACCTCACACAGGTCCGTGCTGCGCATGCGTACGCTCTCCCGTACGTGCGCATACTCACAGTCGCGGGCACCCACAGGCGCACGGTATGCGTATTTACGGTAGAGTTTATGTGATCGTAGCGTGCGACTCAATCATTACATATTTTCACTATATAATGTATTTTGTAGATCATGGTCCCTTTGATAGATTCTGAAAGTTTAGTTAACATAGCATGTTCCTGAACAGAGAGATCCCTCTTTGTATTGTACGAAGGGTCTAACAGGGGTAATACAGTGGTGTTTAGTACCCATCGGAAGAGTATTTAATTAGCAATATTCCGGTGTTGGTTTGAAGCAGATTAATCGCTCGTGCGAATAGTTATGGACATAAGAAGTTTATGAACATTTACTGTATTTGCACTTACTTATCCATGCGGCGGGAAACCCAGTTTCCCTCCCACCTGAGCTGTTGGAAATAGTCACGGCCCACCTGTATGAATCAACCTATGACCTTTTGTTATAATGCGAAGCCGAATTCCTGTGTCCAATGAACAATGAGATTGTAGGGACCATTTAATTGCATTGTGTGTGGTGCATAAATAGACAGGCCGATCACATCCAGCTCTCACTCTTCAACGGTTATCATTGCTGAAAATCGGGAGCTGGATGTCCAGAGGCGCATGCGATCGTTTCCTTTGTGCGTAAGTTTTCTCCGCAACTATATTGATCTTCTTGTTATTGTGGGCCAATCTCTCTCTCTCTCTTCTCCTCTTTCTCTCTTATTTTCCCTTAAATAGCAATTGTATTATATTTCCTGTGTAGTTATCTGGTTAGGTAGTCTATGTTATATTGTAGTGTATGATTTGTATTTGTATTAATTCTTTTGCAAGTATATCATTCAAAATATATATATATTAGGCGTTGGACCCTAAGCCCAGGTATCTGTGTATTTCTCATAGTGTTAAGTATTCTCAGAGCGTCGGTGACGCTAGAACAGCTTTAAAGGTAATAAGGTTATACTGTGTTGCATTTACACTCTATCATTACATTAAGGTTTTACTGCACAATACACTGTTTATGGTTTAGATACAAAGGTTTAACATTGTGAGCGTCAGCGCCGCTGGTGATCTCCTCGTGGTCCCGAGCGTCCGCTACGCTATAGCGAATCATTAAGTTAGTCAGCAGCCATTAGCGTGCCTGCCTGTGATCTCTTGGCCGTGAGCGAACGTGACGCTTGAGCGTCTCGACTACGGCTAAGCGATTGTTACGCAACGTGCGTACCCTTACGGTACTTCATACGTGAATAGCGTACAGTGTTCTTAGACCTCATAAAGGGTATTATATAAGATAAATATTTAGCTTTATCAATCTAAAGTCTCACCGTCACCAAGTTAAAGAGGTACTGACACGTCTGAGGAAAAATCAACTTTATTGTAAGTTAGAGGAGTGCACTTTTGAAGTATCTTCCATACCGTTCCTTGGTTACATCATTTCTGGATCAGAGCTATGTATGGATCCCGGTAAGGTACAAGCTATCCGAGATTGGTCCACTCCTACAACTCTCAAGGGGATTCAGCGATTTCTTGGCTTTGCTAATTTCTATAGGAGATTCATTAAGAATTATTCTTCGTTAGCTGCTCCCATCACAGCCCTAACTCGCAAGGGAGCAAATCCTACGAACTGGTCTTCTGAAGCAATCAAAGCCTTCTCTGATTTAAAGCAAGCCTTTGGGTCAGCACCCATTCTTCGACAGCCTGATTTGAATCGTCCCTTTCTACTAGAGGTGGATGCATCTACAGAAGCAGTAGGAGCTGTGTTGTCACAAGTCTTTGAAGATAAAAAGGTCCATCCCTGCGGATATTTCTCCCGTAAGTTCCTCCCGGCAGAACGTAATTATGCAATCGGTGAGCAAGAATTACTTGCCATCAAGTTGGCATTTGAGGAGTGGAGATACCTTCTAGAAGGAGCACAACATCGCATTACAGTTTATACTGATCATAAGAATCTTCTATATCTGCAGTCAGCTCAGTGCTTGAATCCACGACAAGCTAGATGTGCGCTTTTCTTCACACGATTCAAGTTCAAGCTCACCTATCGACCAGGGTCTCAGAACAAAAAGGCAGATGCCCTTTCTCGGTCCTTTGCTTCTTCTGAATCAAATGATGCTACCACAAATCAAGCCATTGTGAATCCTACGTCCTTTTTAATGACTCGAACCTCTCCAGTTCCTCAGCCTGGCAAAACCTTTGTCGCCACAAATCTTCGTAAATGGCTGCTTACCTGGGCTCACTCCTCTTCCTTCATGGGTCATCCTGGGGTTCTAAAGACTCTCAAATTTATTCAACAGTCTTATTGGTGGCCACGTCTCAAAGCCGATGTCCAAGAGTTTATAGCAGCATGTCCTAAATGTGCCCAACATAAGAGTCCAAGAAGTTCTCCACCAGGTTTATTACATCCATTATCCATACCCAAACAACCATGGACTCATATCTCAATGGATTTCGTGACCGATCTACCTCCATCAAAAGGGCGAAATACCATTTGGGTGATAGTGGATCGATTTTCGAAAATGGCACATTTCATTCCATTAACTGGGTTACCATCAGCCCCTTTACTAGCCAGATTGTTCATCTCTGAAATCTTCAAGTTGCATGGCCTTCCTCGAGAGATCATCTCTGATCGGGGAACACAGTTTGTGGCCAAGTTTTGGAGGTCGCTTTGTTCATCTTTAAATGTCAAGTTGAATTTTTCTTCTGCATATCATCCTCAGACAGATGGACAAACTGAGAGTCAACCAAGACCTTGAAACATTTCACCGGCTATATATATCGTCCTCACAGGATGACTGGGTTGACTACCTTCCATTGGCAGAATTTGCTCATAATAATCTCTTCCATTCATCTTCAGAATCTACGCCCTTTTATATTAACTTCGGCTTTCAACCTCGTGTGCCAAAGTTCCATCCATTGCCAGCCCTAGAGGTTCCAGCAGCAGATCAAGAACTTCAACGTCTATCTAGAATCTGGAGTTGTGTGCGTAAGTCGTTGGTCAAAACTTCCGCTCGTTATAAATCTTTCGCAGATAGAAAACGTAAAGCTGTACCGAATTACAAGGGGGGGGACCAAGTTTGGATTTCTACGCGCAATATCAGGTTCAAAGTTCCTTCTAAGAAATTTGCTCCCAAGTTTATTGGTCCATTTCCCCTTGTAAAGGTACTCAATCCTGTGTCATACAAAGTCAAGTTGCCACCATCTTTGAGAATTCCTAACGCCTTTCATACATCTTTATTGAAGCCTTTGATTCTCAATAAGTTTCGTACTACCCAGTCCAAATCTCCTAAAGTTGACTCTGTGCAAGATGAGGAATTTGAAGTTAAAGAGATTGTAGACTCACGTTCTCGATATGGACGTTTACAGTTTTTGGTCGACTGGAAGGGTTACGGTCCGGAGGAGAGATCCCGGGTTTTCTCTGAAGATGTTCATGCTCCAAGACTGGTACAGAAATACTTCTCCAAAAATCCTGATAAGGTTCAAAGGTGTTCGGAGACCACCCGTAGAAGAGGGGGTACTGTCACGAACTGGTCTCTCACCTTTGCGGGTTCTGGGGTTCATCCGTTGCCAGTGCGGTTGCTCGCGGTGCTGTGCGCCCGTGTGGGGAAGCGGCGTGATCAGTGGCACAGGTAATGCAGAGTCTGGGAACTGGGAGTGCGGGGACCAAATGGCCTAAGGCACTGCGGTGTGTCTGCTGTATAGGAGGTGGCCATGTTGGAGACCAAATAGGTAATACAGAGCACTTGTGAAAACACCTGTGGGCAGGTGTAAGCCAATCCCGTGCTTGTGCTGCCTTTAAGTAGGCTGGGATTATGTTACTCTGGGCCAGTGCTTTGTTGTATCAACGCTGTGCTCTAGCTCTGAGCTCTCTCCGTGCATTCCTGTGTGATTCCCGTGGTCCAGATATCGCCTCCGTTCCCAGAGGCCCGTCTGCAGCCTTCACTGCTAAAGATCCACCGGCTCCCCGCTGTGTTGTCAGTTAATCACGCACCTACTGGTAACAATTGGATTCCCAGAGTCTTGCATGAGGAAACCCTGTCTGCCTGCTTTCAACCATACAGAGTTTGGAGGATTCCACTAACTTCAGCTGTTCGTTTGTTCTGCTCTGCATTTAACCCGTTCATCACTTATATCATCTGCTACAGTCTCACAGTGATCTCCGGAACTCGCAAGTAACCCAATTTAGTACTTTTACTTTCTATGTTGCCATTACAAGGATAATTCTTTACAGTCTCTCAGTTACCTCTCAAAACTTCATTGCAAATCCTCACAGTTATTTCTTCATGTCTGCATTACCCAGTTAAACACATTCTACAGTTCAACATCAAAGCTTGTTTATATTTGGACAATTTAACATTTATTCTCCAGCCTGTTTTAAACGCAATTCCATGAACATTTCTTTTATTTTTTCTTTAAGATATATCCTGCATATTATTTCTATTATTCATGCAATACGTCAGTATACTATGGTGATTAATAACTTGCCATTTACCACTTTACTGAATTGTTATTTTCAATAAATATATGAAACGGAACTTTCTTCGTCCTCCCTGCTTTCTTCATACCCCAGCACCTACACCTGTGGTTGGTCCCGGGTTAACGGATTCACAAAACACCTGGACCTGACAACCCTTGGCATTTGAAACACCCTGGTTTTCTACTTAAAGAGTGGGTGGGTGTTTTTTAATCCAAGCCAGTAATGTCCAGTTTTGTCATCTCTGTCCCTTAAATTTTTATTCCTTAGATAACTAGGCATTCATAATCCTGCAGCAATGGTAACTCCTTGTTGGTGTTAACAATTGGCCACCATTTTTTGGCTTTCTTAGTCAATGTTTCACTATGGGTAGTGTATCGATTGAGCCATGGGATAGTTGTTGTTGGTAAAGGTTGTTTAATTTTAGGTGCCAATAATGTTGACCTTGGAATATTCATTACTTTGCTCTTTATTTTTTCCTAGTCACCTTCTTTATACTATTTGCTCAAATCTCTGTACCATTGCATTTAATGCAGGTTCAACAAATTTGGTATCTGATGATATATGTTTCACTCGTAATAACTGTAAGGTAAGCTTTTTCTCAGTGGCAATGAAAGCTTTCATGCCTGAGAAGGTTGTTTCTATCCATGTCTTTTCTAATATACAATATATATATATATATATATATATATATATATATATATATATTCTGACAAGAAATCAAATATACAGAATAAATGTCCAACACTATTACCAGCACGGGCAACTTACAGCTTCATGCACCAGGCTTGCAGTTCAGGTTGTTAGGCAGATCTCCAAACAGCATATGTTACAGCAGTACAGTTTTACATCAGCTCATAGTAGAACAGGAACATATCAGCATAGCAGCACGGGATCATATCAAAGTGTAGTTCAGTGGCCCTGACAATCCCACACACCCCTTCTGGATGCTAGTCACCATCAGAATCCCCATTCTGTGCTCTGAACACATTCTTAAAGGCTGATCACAGGTGCAGTTCAAAAACTTAGCCTAGCTCCTGGCTGACAACTGATTAAGGCAAACCTGGACTGGTCCCTTCAGTCCTGCTGCTTTTACTCTGCTAAACCTGAAATATCTGGACATTCCACATTAACTTCATGTGGAATTATGCTGTCCCTGCCACACTGTATATGTTAGTGTTCATTCTAGCACCCTGCACCTTTCAAAATCCATGCAGTTCCTTTATCCTGCCTGGGGTGTTGCTCTCTGCTCTGGTGCTTCTCAGAACACTCTGGTCTGTATCTCAGCAATGAAATCTGGAACTGCACAGCTTGGATAACCACTATTTATATACAGTATATATATATATATATATATATATATATATATATTTATTTATTTATTTATTTATTAGAGGAATTGGTGAATACAAGCGCCCAAGAGTGTAATTTGTATAACAGGGTGAATGAAGGTATTTAAGGAAACCGGTTTAGACAACTTATCTGATAGCCAGAGAAGCTTAATTCAAGCGGTACTTCTTTGTCGCTTAATACATGTGGATAAAGCAAAGAAGAACAAACATAGTGTGTACCGTTTAAAATTTCAAAGCATATCACTGCAAAAGTTCCATAGGCTCAATTAGGGAACCAGCATATTCCCAAAACGCAATCAATGTATAGCCTGAGCAGTGTATATATAAAAAATACAAATATTTAATACACGAAATGACATAAAAATATATAAAAGTACATAAAAGTAAACGAATAGCTCTATATCATGCGTACAGAATAAGAGAATATATCAATACAAATATATTCCCAATGCGTTTCATCCGTCAGCAGCAGGACTTGAAGTCCTGCTGCTGACGGACGAAACGCATTGGGACTACCTGCGGACATTTCCTCCTATGGACAGATAAGCCATATACAATTTTGAACTCTGTACACATGCCTTCCAGCTATTTATGGACAGATAAGCTTGATATATTCTCTTATTCTGTACGCATGATATACAGCTATTCATTTACTTTTATGTACTCGTGTAATTGATTGTCCATCACCTTTTTTGTTTCCAACTTTGTGTAAATTTGTGTTTATGTTTCACCTGATAAAAAAAACATTAGTTATTTTAATCCAACTAACAATAAAAGTCATGTTCATGTTAATTGATAGAAACTTTCCAACTTTTTGGTTGGTAATCTGTGAGATCCCATAACAAGAACACTACTATTGGATGATGCTTATTATTCTTAGTTGCACCACCCCCTGTGCTGCATTGTAGTTGTGTGCAGTATTATAGTAGGAGGACAGTACAGAATTTTGCTGACCACCAGTATATATATAGCAGTACGGTACAGTAGTCCACTGCTCTACCTTTGTGTCATCAAGTATACTATCCATATCTGTGCTGCATTGTAGTTGTGTGCAGTATTATAGTAGGAGGACAGAGCAGAATTTTACTGACCACCAGTATATATATAGCAGTACGGTACAGTAGTCCATTGCTCTACCTCTGTGTCGTCAAGTATACTATCCATATCTGTGCTGCATTGTAGTTGTGCGCAATATTATAGTAGGAGGACAGTGCAGAGTTTTGCTGACCACCAGTATATATATATAGCAGTACGGTACAGTAGTCCATTGCTCTACCTCTGTGTCGTCAAGTATACTATCCATTCATACCTGTGCTGCATTTTAGTTGTGCGCAGTATATAGTAGGAGGACAGTGCAGAATTTTGCTGACCACCAGTATATATATAGCAGTACGGTACAGTAGTCCATTGCTCTACCTCTGTGTCATCAAGTATACTATCCATATCTGTGCTGCATTGTAGTTGTGCGCAGTATTATAGTAGGAGGACAGTGCAAAATTTTGCTGACCACCAGTATATATATAGCAGTACGGTACAGTAGTCCATTGCTCTACCTCTGTGTCGTCAAGTATACTATCCATATCTGTGCTGCATTGTAGTTGTGCGCAGTATTATAGTAGGAGGACAGTGCAGAATTTTGCTGACCACCAGTATATATATATCAGTACGGTACAGTAGTCCATTGCTCTACCTCTGTGTCGTCAAGTATACTATCCATATCTGTGCTGCATTGTAGTTGTGCGCAGTATTATAGTAGGAGGACAGTGCAGAATTTTGCTGACCACCAGTATATATATAGCAGTACGGTAGAGTAGTCCATTGCTCTACCTCTGTGTCGTCAAGTACACTATCCATATATGTGCTGCATTGTAGTTGTGCGCAGTATTATAGTAGGAGGACAGTGCATAATTTTGCTGACCACCAGTATATATTTAGCAGTACGGTACAATAGTCCATTGCTCTACCTCTGTGTCATCAAGTATACTATCCATCCATACCTGTGCTGAATTTTAGTTGTGCACAGTATATAGTAGGAGGACAGTGCATAATTTTGCTGACCACCAGTATATATATAGCAGTACGGTACAGTAGTCCATTGCTCTACCTCTGTGTCGTCAAGTATACTATCCATATCTGTGCTGCATTGTAGTTGTGCGCAGTATTATAGTAGGAGGACAGTGCAGAATTTTGCTGACCACCAGTATATATATAGCAGTACGGTACAGTAGTCCATTGCTCTACCTCTGTGTCGTCAAGTATACTATCCATATCTGTGCTGCATTGTAGTTGTGCGCAGTATTATAGTAGGAGGACAGTGCAGAATTTTGCTGACCACCAGTATATATATAGCAGTACGGTGCAGTAGTCCATTGCTCTACCTCTGTGTCGTCAAGTATATTATCCATATCTGTGCTGCATTGTAGTTGTGCGCAGTATTATAGTAGGAGGACAGTGCAGAATTTTGCTGACCACCAGTATATATATATATATATATATATATATATCTCTGCATCATGTGCTGTTTGGGGACTATTTTTTAAATCTGCCATCCTGTCTGACACTGCAGTGCCACTCCTAGATGGGCCAGGTGTTTGTGTCGGCCACTAGGGTCGCTTAGCTTAGCCATCCAGCGACCTTGGTGCACCTCTTTTTTCTTTGCATCATGTGCTGTTTGGGGACTATTTTTTAAATCTGCCATCCTGTCTGACACTGCAGTGCCACTCCTTGATGGGCCAGGTGTTTGTGTCAGCCACTTGGGTCGCTTAGCTTAGTCACACAGCTACCTCATTGCACCTCTTTTTTTCTTTGCATCATGTGCTGTTTGGGGACTATTTTTTTAAGTGCCATCCTGTCTGACACTGCAGTGCCACTCACAGATGGGCCAGGTATTTGTGTCGGCCACTTGGGTCACTTAGCTTAGTCACACAGCTACCTCATTGCACCTCATTGCACCTCATTGCACCTCTTTTTTTCTTTGCATCATGTGCTGTTTGGGGACTATTTTTTAAATCTGCCATCCTGTCTGACACTGCAGTGCCACTCACAGATGGGCCAGGTGTTTGTGTCGGCCACTTGGGTCGCTTACCTTAGCCCTCCAGCGACCTTGGTGCAAATTTTAGGACTAAAAATAATATTGTGAAGTGTGAGGTGTTCAGAATAGACTGGAAATGAGTGGAAATTATGGTTATTGGGGTTAATAATACTATGGGATCAAAATGACCCCCAAATTCTATGATTTAAGCTGTTTTTGAGGGTTTTTTGTAAAAAAACACCCGAATCCAAAACACACCCGAATCCGATAAAAAATTTTCATGAAGGTTTTGCCAAAACGCGTCCGAATTCAAAACACGTCCGTGGAACCGAATCCAAAACCAAAACACAAAACCCGAAAAATTTCCGGTGCACATCACTAGTTCTTATTGACCCATAATATATAGCCTTTTCTCTCTTGAAAATATCCACTGCAGGTAGGACTGCTTTGGCCCAGAATTTTTTGTCCAGACTCACATCACTAAGTCCGTGCTTTCTCAATGATTGTTTTGTTTGACATTTCACATTTCACTCGTACCACTCTTTGCAGGTGTTTAGGCAAGCAGTAGCTAGTCCTTTCTCTCTTTGCACCTAAAATGGGGAGGCAGGGATCAGGGAGTAGCGGGACCCGGGCCCAGGTAAAGAGTAGCCGCCCCTTCCCTTTCAGCGTCACTACCTGGCGTGGTCACATCACATCACTACGTACCTGCCATGCTGCTGATCACTGCAGACATTAGCAGTCACCAGGGAAATGCTAATAAGCAGGCCCTAACCAATGCTGCACAGAGGAGAAAAATGCAAAGTTGGGATGGTCCGATGTTACGACGTTCAATGTTTGTATGGATTTTTTTTGTTTTATTTTTATTGTTTTTTTGTTTAGCGCGGGTAATTGTAGCGTGTAATTAGCCCCAATGTGGCACACTCCTCTCACTGATGCCAGCACTTATCGGGGATTATGCTTCGGGTTCCACAGGCACCCGAAGCATAATCTGCAATGTGTCCTTCAGGAGCCACGATAACACATGGGATCGGGGACTTATGTTCCCATATGTTATCACACGGCCACAGTGTCCAATTTCGGCCAATAAAAACAGCCTCTAATTGGATACTGCGATAATGACCATCAGTCATTTTTCACGATAACCCAGGGGCAAGCACATGATTTACCGAGGGGGGTTTCCGCATAAATTTGTATTAAAAAGAAAAAAGTATCCCATATCCAAATATTCCGAAATACGGAATATTCCGAAATACGGACGTTTTTGAGTGAGTGTGAGATGGTGAAACCTTTGTTTTTTGATGGCTCAATGTACACAAACTTTGTTTAATATACAAAGTTATTAAAAATATTGTATTAAATGACCCTCAGGCTGTGTGTATAAGGTGTATATGAAACATAAATGAATTTTGTGTATGTACACACACTTTGTTTAATGCACAAAGTTATAAAAAATATTGGCTAAAATGACCTTCAGGCTGTGTGTATAAGGTGTATATGAAACATAAATGCATTCTGTGCTTAGATTTAGGTCCCATCACCATGATATATCATTATGGTATGCAATTATTCCAGAATACGGAAAAATCCGATATCCAAAATACATCTGCTTCCCAAGCATTTTGGATAAGGGATACTCAACCTGTATATACTTCCAAATTCCGGCACGCTACGGGTACACTTATAGAATAACTTTCTCAGGTGCCCTCTACGAAGGGTGTCCTGCACGGACGCATCCCCATACAAACTCTTTCAGCGTCCTTTAATAACGCCTTTGTCAAGAAGTATACAGATTATATATATATATATATATAAAATTATAACTATATATAATATATATATACACATACAACCTGCCTCTGCATTTTCATTAATCCCCCGAGTGCCGGACATTTCTGCAGTACATATTATCTATCTATCTATCTATCTATCTATCTATCTATCTATCTATCTATCTATCTATCTATCTATCTATCTATCTGTCTATATATATATATATATATAGATATAGCTATATATATATATATATATATATCTGTATACACACAGTATATATATATATAAATATAATCTATATATCTATATATATATATAGATATATTACATACATTACTGTATACTGTATTTTGTTTATTAAAATATGTATTTTCATAACACATTCACATTCACACACATCTGGGGACATATCATAGTAAAATGTGAGGAGCAGGAGCGGGAGCAGCAATTTCCATGCGCTGCTGTGAAGCCTGAGCTCTGCCACGACGAGAGCTCCGTGCAGCAGCAGCTTCAGTGATCGCGATTGCGGTAGCGGCCGCGGTTTGTACTGAGATGGAGACACAGCTGTCTCCGTCTCAGATAAAAAGAATTTGGCTGGTCAGGGAGGGTTTCTGGGTAGTCAGAAACCCCCCCTGCGTGCGCCACTGACCTGGGACATTAGAACTGTTCATATTCAGTTCCAAGGGATTGTAGTTTGCTGTATACATAGGGAGTTTTATCCTGGTGCTTTCTCTGTCTTATTGGTGTGTAAAAGTGATATAGGGCGGGATGTACTAATGTACATCGCCGCCCAGCGCCGCCCTGCGCCACGATGCTGATCGCATATGTACTTACATATGCGATCAGCATTGCGGAGGACAGCTCTTCCGATAAGAGCTGTCCTCCGCGATGCACAGCGGCAGCCTGACTTCCGGGATTCGGCCCCAGGAGTCAGTCTGCACATGCGCAGGGTGACGGGGGTGGCCGCAAGGCATGCTGGGAGGGATCCAATCAGATCCCTCACACAGCGCCGCGGAGAGAAGCCCATAGGCTTCTATGGACTATCGCCAGCTAAAGCTGGCGAACCCCGCCGCGGCGCTGACCTGCCGGCCAGAGGATAGTACATCAGGAAAATGCGGTAAACAGGGGGT
The DNA here is from genome assembly GCF_028390025.1 of Pseudophryne corroboree. Taxonomy (NCBI): domain Eukaryota; kingdom Metazoa; phylum Chordata; class Amphibia; order Anura; family Myobatrachidae; genus Pseudophryne; species Pseudophryne corroboree. The sequence continues at coordinate 221,264,844 of NC_086446.1, forward strand.
TTACCGCATTTTCCGCTTAGTACATACCGCCCCTAAGGTTTTCCCAGCATGTACAGTAAATGACACTGTTGTCCTGTAGTGGTTGCTCAGCAATGGAGTGACCTCTTTACATCTGAGTGTTCAGAATCATGGTTCCAATACTCAGGAGATGGGGGGGAAAGTGAAACAACATGGTGATGGATGCAGGTGCTTATAGTGGTTGTACTTACCTTTAATGAATAATTATGCGAAAATCATTATTCATAATTATACATTAAAGGTGAGTGCAACCACTATAAGCATTTGCATCCATCACTGAGTTTGGAGGGTATACACCATGTTGTTCCACTTTAATCCCACCTCCTGAGTATTGAAATCATGATTCTGAATACCTAGATGTAAAGAAGATACTCTGTTATTGAGCAACCACTACAGGACAAGATTTATATGCTGGGAGAACATTATATCACTTTTACACACCAATAAGAATGAGAAAGCACCAAATCAAAACTCCACATTTAGAATACAGACAGTTTTAGTTTACCTTCTGATAATCTGGAGAGGGCATAGGGCTGCCTCCAAGTAAATCAACCAGGTGGTATGGTAAAAGAGCTGGACATTGACCGACATTCTCATACTATGGACCATTTCTATTTTATAATAAAGAAAATAAAAATAAGCACTTATACCCTTTTAACAATTAACATTCAATACTATGATAACAAATAATCCCAGCAAACTGCTTTGTTTAAACCAGGAATGACAAAAGTCAGCAAAACTGTTCCCCTGCATGTGTTTCCTAACAATCATACATGGCATACATACATACACAGCAGATGGAATATATCTCACACACACGTTACATTCCCTGAGCAACTTTTTTACTGTTCGCACTCATATCAATTTAGAAATAATCCCCATTTATGACTATACACTCCAATAAAACAAAGTGTTTTGTGATACTAAACATTAAGTTTAATAACATATGTTGATTAGGAAAACTTTTGTAAATAATAGACCAAGGGACATAAGCATTAATGTATGAAATAGTTAAGTGGTTATACATCTTGTAAAGTTTGCCATGACTAGCCTGTAGAAGCATGTGTCTCAACTCCTATTCCACTGTGTTTGTATATAAAAGGGCCAGTCTCCAGCTATTTACTCATCTTCTAAACTTACCTTAGTCTGACTTCATAACTGAAGGACACAGATCATCCAGTAACCGGTCATGTCTGGAATCAAGGGAGGAAAATGTGTCCAGAAGATCCAATGTCAGGATCCTTGCAAAGACCCATGCCAAAGGCCACCTGTCTGTGTAGATCCTTGTCAGGAACGTAAGTTACTTATTAGCACCTTCTTTACAGTTTTTCATAGAATTCTGCTACAGAGTTTGCACTGATGACCTATTTACTAGTGAATAGTACATGACTTGCATTAAATATTGTATGCTATTTCTTTTTTACATATAGATTGGTAAATGCTCAATTAGCTTAGTGATATCATTCAGGTGCTCGAAAGGAAGGGGTATTTCTGAGCAAGAAAAAAAGCAATTGTTTCCCCAGCACACTGAATGGATAACAGTAACCAGATATAAATCCCACATGATAATAGAATTCAGAGATCTTCGTTACACATATTTGCGCAAATGTGTGGTTAAGCCCCAAAGCCGCATCAAGGCCTCTCTGTATATTTGGGGTCCCTAGCGCTATATCTAGGTGCAGGGTGTGGCACCCCAAAACACCAGAATGAGCCAGAAAGCACAGCGTGACATACCAGTGTAAAAAACTATAGTGTTAATAAATTAGTATTTAGGAAGCCGAAGCTATAGAGGGGGTGATACAAACATGAAATGTAATTAAAATAGAGAAATAGTGTTAGAAAATTAATAAGTGAAAAGTGTTAATAGAATGTAAAGGTATGCCACACTAAAGCCATCCAGCTCAGCCAGTCCAGAGGCACCACACCTCACACCTCCATTACCCCAATCTATTAACCAGCAAGGAGTCACATGATAATGGCTCCTTACTAAAATATGTCTAAGCTAAGAGCTACTTACCTTGGAGCAACCCCATAATGCTCCATGTGGCATGTCAGGGCCTGCACCTCCTCCTAATGCAGAAACCTCTCTGCCTCTCACAACATACATATAGATTGGTAAATGCTCAATTAGCTTAGTGATATCATTCAGGTGCTCGAAAGGAAGGGGTATTTCTGAGCAAGAAAAAAAGCAATTGTTTCCCCAGCACACTGAATGGATAACAGTAACCAGATATAAATCCCACATGATAATAGAATTCAGAGATCTTCGTTACACATATTTGCGCAAATGTGTGGTTAAGCCCCAAAGCCGCATCAAGGCCTCTCTGTATATTTGGGGTCCCTAGCGCTATATCTAGGTGCAGGGTGTGGCACCCCAAAACACCAGAATGAGCCAGAAAGCACAGCGTGACATACCAGTGTAAAAAACTATAGTGTTAATAAATTAGTATTTAGGAAGCCGAAGCTATAGAGGGGGTGATACAAACATGAAATGTAATTAAAATAGAGAAATAGTGTTAGAAAATTAATAAGTGAAAAGTGTTAATAGAATGTAAAGGTATGCCACACTAAAGCCATCCAGCTCAGCCAGTCCAGAGGCACCACACCTCACACCTCCATTACCCCAATCTATTAACCAGCAAGGAGTCACATGATAATGGCTCCTTACTAAAATATGTCTAAGCTAAGAGCTACTTACCTTGGAGCAACCCCATAATGCTCCATGTGGCATGTCAGGGCCTGCACCTCCTCCTAATGCAGAAACCTCTCTGCCTCTCACAACATACATATAGATTGGTAAATGCTCAATTAGCTTAGTGATATCATTCAGGTGCTCGAAAGGAAGGGGTATTTCTGAGCAAGAAAAAAAGCAATTGTTTCCCCAGCACACTGAATGGATAACAGTAACCAGATATAAATCCCACATGATAATAGAATTCAGAGATCTTCGTTACACATATTTGCGCAAATGTGTGGTTAAGCCCCAAAGCCGCATCAAGGCCTCTCTGTATATTTGGGGTCCCTAGCGCTATATCTAGGTGCAGGGTGTGGCACCCCAAAACACCAGAATGAGCCAGAAAGCACAGCGTGACATACCAGTGTAAAAAACTATAGTGTTAATAAATTAGTATTTAGGAAGCCGAAGCTATAGAGGGGGTGATACAAACATGAAATGTAATTAAAATAGAGAAATAGTGTTAGAAAATTAATAAGTGAAAAGTGTTAATAGAATGTAAAGGTATGCCACACTAAAGCCATCCAGCTCAGCCAGTCCAGAGGCACCACACCTCACACCTCCATTACCCCAATCTGGGTCTAATATTAACCAGCAAGGAGTCACATGATAATGGCTCCTTACTAAAATATGTCTAAGCTAAGAGCTACTTACCTTGGAGCAACCCCATAATGCTCCATGTGGCATGTCAGGGCCTGCACCTCCTCCTAATGCAGAAACCTCTCTGCCTCTCACAACATACATATAGATTGGTAAATGCTCAATTAGCTTAGTGATATCATTCAGGTGCTCGAAAGGAAGGGGTATTTCTGAGCAAGAAAAAAAGCAATTGTTTCCCCAGCACACTGAATGGATAACAGTAACCAGATATAAATCCCACATGATAATAGAATTCAGAGATCTTCGTTACACATATTTGCGCAAATGTGTGGTTAAGCCCCAAAGCCGCATCAAGGCCTCTCTGTATATTTGGGGTCCCTAGCGCTATATCTAGGTGCAGGGTGTGGCACCCCAAAACACCAGAATGAGCCAGAAAGCACAGCGTGACATACCAGTGTAAAAAACTATAGTGTTAATAAATTAGTATTTAGGAAGCCGAAGCTATAGAGGGGGTGATACAAACATGAAATGTAATTAAAATAGAGAAATAGTGTTAGAAAATTAATAAGTGAAAAGTGTTAATAGAATGTAAAGGTATGCCACACTAAAGCCATCCAGCTCAGCCAGTCCAGAGGCACCACACCTCACACCTCCATTACCCCAATCTGGGTCTAATATTAACCAGCAAGGAGTCACATGATAATGGCTCCTTACTAAAATATGTCTAAGCTAAGAGCTACTTACCTTGGAGCAACCCCATAATGCTCCATGTGGCATGTCAGGGCCTGCACCTCCTCCTAATGCAGAAACCTCTCTGCCTCTCACAACATACATATAGATTGGTAAATGCTCAATTAGCTTAGTGATATCATTCAGGTGCTCGAAAGGAAGGGGTATTTCTGAGCAAGAAAAAAAGCAATTGTTTCCCCAGCACACTGAATGGATAACAGTAACCAGATATAAATCCCACATGATAATAGAATTCAGAGATCTTCGTTACACATATTTGCGCAAATGTGTGGTTAAGCCCCAAAGCCGCATCAAGGCCTCTCTGTATATTTGGGGTCCCTAGCGCTATATCTAGGTGCAGGGTGTGGCACCCCAAAACACCAGAATGAGCCAGAAAGCACAGCGTGACATACCAGTGTAAAAAACTATAGTGTTAATAAATTAGTATTTAGGAAGCCGAAGCTATAGAGGGGGTGATACAAACATGAAATGTAATTAAAATAGAGAAATAGTGTTAGAAAATTAATAAGTGAAAAGTGTTAATAGAATGTAAAGGTATGCCACACTAAAGCCATCCAGCTCAGCCAGTCCAGAGGCACCACACCTCACACCTCCATTACCCCAATCTGGGTCTAATATTAACCAGCAAGGAGTCACATGATAATGGCTCCTTACTAAAATATGTCTAAGCTAAGAGCTACTTACCTTGGAGCAACCCCATAATGCTCCATGTGGCATGTCAGGGCCTGCACCTCCTCCTAATGCAGAAACCTCTCTGCCTCTCACAACATACATATAGATTGGTAAATGCTCAATTAGCTTAGTGATATCATTCAGGTGCTCGAAAGGAAGGGGTATTTCTGAGCAAGAAAAAAAGCAATTGTTTCCCCAGCACACTGAATGGATAACAGTAACCAGATATAAATCCCACATGATAATAGAATTCAGAGATCTTCGTTACACATATTTGCGCAAATGTGTGGTTAAGCCCCAAAGCCGCATCAAGGCCTCTCTGTATATTTGGGGTCCCTAGCGCTATATCTAGGTGCAGGGTGTGGCACCCCAAAACACCAGAATGAGCCAGAAAGCACAGCGTGACATACCAGTGTAAAAAACTATAGTGTTAATAAATTAGTATTTAGGAAGCCGAAGCTATAGAGGGGGTGATACAAACATGAAATGTAATTAAAATAGAGAAATAGTGTTAGAAAATTAATAAGTGAAAAGTGTTAATAGAATGTAAAGGTATGCCACACTAAAGCCATCCAGCTCAGCCAGTCCAGAGGCACCACACCTCACACCTCCATTACCCCAATCTGGGTCTAATATTAACCAGCAAGGAGTCACATGATAATGGCTCCTTACTAAAATATGTCTAAGCTAAGAGCTACTTACCTTGGAGCAACCCCATAATGCTCCATGTGGCATGTCAGGGCCTGCACCTCCTCCTAATGCAGAAACCTCTCTGCCTCTCACAACATACATATAGATTGGTAAATGCTCAATTAGCTTAGTGATATCATTCAGGTGCTCGAAAGGAAGGGGTATTTCTGAGCAAGAAAAAAAGCAATTGTTTCCCCAGCACACTGAATGGATAACAGTAACCAGATATAAATCCCACATGATAATAGAATTCAGAGATCTTCGTTACACATATTTGCGCAAATGTGTGGTTAAGCCCCAAAGCCGCATCAAGGCCTCTCTGTATATTTGGGGTCCCTAGCGCTATATCTAGGTGCAGGGTGTGGCACCCCAAAACACCAGAATGAGCCAGAAAGCACAGCGTGACATACCAGTGTAAAAAACTATAGTGTTAATAAATTAGTATTTAGGAAGCCGAAGCTATAGAGGGGGTGATACAAACATGAAATGTAATTAAAATAGAGAAATAGTGTTAGAAAATTAATAAGTGAAAAGTGTTAATAGAATGTAAAGGTATGCCACACTAAAGCCATCCAGCTCAGCCAGTCCAGAGGCACCACACCTCACACCTCCATTACCCCAATCTGGGTCTAATATTAACCAGCAAGGAGTCACATGATAATGGCTCCTTACTAAAATATGTCTAAGCTAAGAGCTACTTACCTTGGAGCAACCCCATAATGCTCCATGTGGCATGTCAGGGCCTGCACCTCCTCCTAATGCAGAAACCTCTCTGCCTCTCACAACATACATATAGATTGGTAAATGCTCAATTAGCTTAGTGATATCATTCAGGTGCTCGAAAGGAAGGGGTATTTCTGAGCAAGAAAAAAAGCAATTGTTTCCCCAGCACACTGAATGGATAACAGTAACCAGATATAAATCCCACATGATAATAGAATTCAGAGATCTTCGTTACACATATTTGCGCAAATGTGTGGTTAAGCCCCAAAGCTGCATCAAGGCCTCTCTGTATATTTGGGGTCCCTAGCGCTATATCTAGGTGCAGGGTGTGGCACCCCAAAACACCAGAATGAGCCAGAAAGCACAGCGTGACATACCAGTGTAAAAAACTATAGTGTTAATAAATTAGTATTTAGGAAGCCGAAGCTATAGAGGGGGTGATACAAACATGAAATGTAATTAAAATAGAGAAATAGTGTTAGAAAATTAATAAGTGAAAAGTGTTAATAGAATGTAAAGGTATGCCACACTAAAGCCATCCAGCTCAGCCAGTCCAGAGGCACCACACCTCACACCTCCATTACCCCAATCTGGGTCTAATATTAACCAGCAAGGAGTCACATGATAATGGCTCCTTACTAAAATATGTCTAAGCTAAGAGCTACTTACCTTGGAGCAACCCCATAATGCTCCATGTGGCATGTCAGGGCCTGCACCTCCTCCTAATGCAGAAACCTCTCTGCCTCTCACAACATACATATAGATTGGTAAATGCTCAATTAGCTTAGTAATATCATTCAGGTGCTCGAAAGGAAGGGGTATTTCTGAGCAAGAAAAAAAGCAATTGTTTCCCCAGCACACTGAATGGATAACAGTAACCAGATATAAATCCCACATTATAATAGAATTCAGAGATCTTCGTTACACATATTTGCGCAAATGTGTGGTTAAGCCCCAAAGCCGCATCAAGGCCTCTCTGTATATTTGGGGTCCCTAGCGCTATATCTAGGTGCAGGGTGTGGCACCCCAAAACACCAGAATGAGCCAGAAAGCACAGCGTGACATACCAGTGTAAAAAACTATAGTGTTAATAAATTAGTATTTAGGAAGCCGAAGCTATAGAGGGGGTGATACAAACATGAAATGTAATTAAAATAGAGAAATAGTGTTAGAAAATTAATAAGTGAAAAGTGTTAATAGAATGTAAAGGTATGCCACACTAAAGCCATCCAGCTCAGCCAGTCCAGAGGCACCACACCTCACACCTCCATTACCCCAATCTGGGTCTAATATTAACCAGCAAGGAGTCACATGATAATGGCTCCTTACTAAAATATGTCTAAGTTAAGAGCTACTTACCTTGGAGCAACCCCATAATGCTCCATGTGGCATGTCAGGGCCTGCACCTCCTCCTAATGCAGAAACCTCTCTGCCTCTCACAACATACATATAGATTAGTAAATGCTCAATTAGCTTAGTGATATCATTCAGGTGCTCGAAAGGAAGGGGTATTTCTGAGCAAGAAAAAAAGCAATTGTTTCCCCAGCACACTGAATGGATAACAGTAACCAGATATAAATCCCACATGATAATAGAATTCAGAGATCTTCGTTACACATATTTGCGCAAATGTGTGGTTAAGCCCCAAAGCCGCATCAAGGCCTCTCTGTATATTTGGGGTCCCTAGCGCTATATCTAGGTGCAGGGTGTGGCACCCCAAAACACCAGAATGAGCCAGAAAGCACAGCGTGACATACCAGTGTAAAAAACTATAGTGTTAATAAATTAGTATTTAGGAAGCCGAAGCTATAGAGGGGGTGATACAAACATGAAATGTAATTAAAATAGAGAAATAGTGTTAGAAAATTAATAAGTGAAAAGTGTTAATAGAATGTAAAGGTATGCCACACTAAAGCCATCCAGCTCAGCCAGTCCAGAGGCACCACACCTCACACCTCCATTACCCCAATCTGGGTCTAATATTAACCAGCAAGGAGTCACATGATAATGGCTCCTTACTAAAATATGTCTAAGCTAAGAGCTACTTACCTTGGAGCAACCCCATAATGCTCCATGTGGCATGTCAGGGCCTGCACCTCCTCCTAATGCAGAAACCTCTCTGCCTCTCACAACATACATATAGATTGGTAAATGCTCAATTAGCTTAGTGATATCATTCAGGTGCTCGAAAGGAAGGGGTATTTCTGAGCAAGAAAAAAAGCAATTGTTTCCCCAGCACACTGAATGGATAACAGTAACCAGATATAAATCCCACATGATAATAGAATTCAGAGATCTTCGTTACACATATTTGCGCAAATGTGTGGTTAAGCCCCAAAGCCGCATCAAGGCCTCTCTGTATATTTGGGGTCCCTAGCGCTATATCTAGGTGCAGGGTGTGGCACCCCAAAACACCAGAATGAGCCAGAAAGCACAGCGTGACATACCAGTGTAAAAAACTATAGTGTTAATAAATTAGTATTTAGGAAGCCGAAGCTATAGAGGGGGTGATACAAACATGAAATGTAATTAAAATAGAGAAATAGTGTTAGAAAATTAATAAGTGAAAAGTGTTAATAGAATGTAAAGGTATGCCACACTAAAGCCATCCAGCTCAGCCAGTCCAGAGGCACCACACCTCACACCTCCATTACCCCAATCTGGGTCTAATATTAACCAGCAAGGAGTCACATGATAATGGCTCCTTACTAAAATATGTCTAAGCTAAGAGCTACTTACCTTGGAGCAACCCCATAATGCTCCATGTGGCATGTCAGGGCCTGCACCTCCTCCTAATGCAGAAACCTCTCTGCCTCTCACAACATACATATAGATTGGTAAATGCTCAATTAGCTTAGTGATATCATTCAGGTGCTCGAAAGGAAGGGGTATTTCTGAGCAAGAAAAAAAGCAATTGTTTCCCCAGCACACTGAATGGATAACAGTAACCAGATATAAATCCCACATGATAATAGAATTCAGAGATCTTCGTTACACATATTTGCGCAAATGTGTGGTTAAGCCCCAAAGCCGCATCAAGGCCTCTCTGTATATTTGGGGTCCCTAGCGCTATATCTAGGTGCAGGGTGTGGCACCCCAAAACACCAGAATGAGCCAGAAAGCACAGCGTGACATACCAGTGTAAAAAACTATAGTGTTAATAAATTAGTATTTAGGAAGCCGAAGCTATAGAGGGGGTGATACAAACATGAAATGTAATTAAAATAGAAAAATAGTGTTAGAAAATTAATAAGTGAAAAGTGTTAATAGAATGTAAAGGTATGCCACACTAAAGCCATCCAGCTCAGCCAGTCCAGAGGCACCACACCTCACACCTCCATTACCCCAATCTGGGTCTAATATTAACCAGCAAGGAGTCACATGATAATGGCTCCTTACTAAAATATGTCTAAGCTAAGAGCTACTTACCTTGGAGCAACCCCATAATGCTCCATGTGGCATGTCAGGGCCTGCACCTCCTCCTAATGCAGAAACCTCTCTGCCTCTCACAACATACATATAGATTGGGAAATGCTCAATTAGCTTAGTGATATCATTCAGGTGCTCGAAAGGAAGGGGTATTTCTGAGCAAGAAAAAGAGCAATTGTTTCCCCAGCACACTGAATGGATAACAGTAACCAGATATAAATCCCACATGATAATAGAATTCAGAGATCTTCGTTACACATATTTGCGCAAATGTGTGGTTAAGCCCCAAAGCCGCATCAAGGCCTCTCTGTATATTTGGGGTCCCTAGCGCTATATCTAGGTGCAGGGTGTGGCACCCCAAAACACCAGAATGAGCCAGAAAGCACAGCGTGACATACCAGTGTAAAAAACTATAGTGTTAATAAATTAGTATTTAGGAAGCCGAAGCTATAGAGGGGGTGATACAAACATGAAATGTAATTAAAATAGAGAAATAGTGTTAGAAAATTAATAAGTGAAAAGTGTTAATAGAATGTAAAGGTATGCCACACTAAAGCCATCCAGCTCAGCCAGTCCAGAGGCACCACACCTCACACCTCCATTACCCCAATCTGGGTCTAATATTAACCAGCAAGGAGTCACATGATAATGGCTCCTTACTATTTCTCTATTTTAATTACATTTCATGTTTGTATCACCCCCTCTATAGCTTCGGCTTCCTAAATACTAATTTATTAACACTATAGTTTTTTACACTGGTATGTCACGCTGTGCTTTCTGGCTCATTCTGGTGTTTTGGGGTGCCACACCCTGCACCTAGATATAGCGCTAGGGACCCCAAATATACAGAGAGGCCTTGATGCGGCTTTGGGGCTTAACCACACATTTGCGCAAATATGTGTAACGAAGATCTCTGAATTCTATTATCATGTGGGATTTATATCTGGTTACTGTTATCCATTCAGTGTGCTGGGGAAACAATTGCTTTTTTTCTTGCTCAGAAATACCCCTTCCTTTCGAGCACCTGAATGATATCACTAAGCTAATTGAGCATTTACTAATCTATATGTATGTTGTGAGAGGCAGAGAGGTTTCTGCATTAGGAGGAGGTGCAGGCCCTGACATGCCACATGGAGCATTATGGGGTTGCTCCAAGGTAAGTAGCTCTTAGCTTAGACATATTTTAGTAAGGAGCCATTATCATGTGACTCCTTGCTGGTTAATATTAGACCCAGATTGGGGTAATGGAGGTGTGAGGTGTGGTGCCTCTGGACTGGCTGAGCTGGATGGCTTTAGTGTGGCATACCTTTACATTCTATTAACACTTTTCACTTATTAATTTTCTAACACTATTTCTCTATTTTAATTACATTTCATGTTTGTATCACCCCCTCTATAGCTTCGGCTTCCTAAATACTAATTTATTAACACTATAGTTTTTTACACTGGTATGTCACGCTGTGCTTTCTGGCTCATTCTGGTGTTTTGGGGTGCCACACCCTGCACCTAGATATAGCGCTAGGGACCCCAAATATACAGAGAGGCCTTGATGCGGCTTTGGGGCTTAACCACACATTTGCGCAAATATGTGTAACGAAGATCTCTGAATTCTATTATCATGTGGGATTTATATCTGGTTACTGTTATCCATTCAGTGTGCTGGGGAAACAATTGCTTTTTTTCTTGCTCAGAAATACCCCTTCCTTTCGAGCACCTGAATGATATCACTAAGCTAATTGAGCATTTACCAATCTATATGTATGTTGTGAGAGGCAGAGAGGTTTCTGCATTAGGAGGAGGTGCAGGCCCTGACATGCCACATGGAGCATTATGGGGTTGCTCCAAGGTAAGTAGCTCTTAGCTTAGACATATTTTAGTAAGGAGCCATTATCATGTGACTCCTTGCTGGTTAATATTAGACCCAGATTGGGGTAATGGAGGTGTGAGGTGTGGTGCCTCTGGACTGGCTGAGCTGGATGGCTTTAGTGTGGCATACCTTTACATTCTATTAACACTTTTCACTTATTAATTTTCTAACACTATTTCTCTATTTTAATTACATTTCATGTTTGTATCACCCCCTCTATAGCTTCGGCTTCCTAAATACTAATTTATTAACACTATAGTTTTTTACACTGGTATGTCACGCTGTGCTTTCTGGCTCATTCTGGTGTTTTGGGGTGCCACACCCTGCACCTAGATATAGCGCTAGGGACCCCAAATATACAGAGAGGCCTTGATGCGGCTTTGGGGCTTAACCACACATTTGCGCAAATATGTGTAATGAAGATCTCTGAATTCTATTATCATGTGGGATTTATATCTGGTTACTGTTATCCATTCAGTGTGCTGGGGAAACAATTGCTTTTTTTCTTGCTCAGAAATACCCCTTCCTTTCGAGCACCTAAATGATATCACTAAGCTAATTGAGCATTTACCAATCTATATGTATGTTGTGAGAGGCAGAGAGGTTTCTGCATTAGGAGGAGGTGCAGGCCCTGACATGCCACATGGAGCATTATGGGGTTGCTCCAAGGTAAGTAGCTCTTAGCTTAGACATATTTTAGTAAGGAGCCATTATCATGTGACTCCTTGCTGGTTAATATTAGACCCAGATTGGGGTAATGGAGGTGTGAGGTGTGGTGCCTCTGGACTGGCTGAGCTGGATGGCTTTAGTGTGGCATACCTTTACATTCTATTAACACTTTTCACTTATTAATTTTCTAACACTATTTCTCTATTTTAATTACATTTCATGTTTGTATCACCCCCTCTATAGCTTCGGCTTCCTAAATACTAATTTATTAACACTATAGTTTTTTACACTGGTATGTCACGCTGTGCTTTCTGGCTCATTCTGGTGTTTTGGGGTGCCACACCCTGCACCTAGATATAGCGCTAGGGACCCCAAATATACAGAGAAGCCTTGATGCGGCTTTGGGGCTTAACCACACATTTGCGCAAATATGTGTAACGAAGATCTCTGAATTCTATTATCATGTGGGATTTATATCTGGTTACTGTTATCCATTCAGTGTGCTGGGGAAACAATTGCTTTTTTTCTTGCTCAGAAATACCCCTTCCTTTCGAGCACCTGAATGATATCACTAAGCTAATTGAGCATTTACCAATCTATATGTATGTTGTGAGAGGCAGAGAGGTTTCTGCATTAGGAGGAGGTGCAGGCCCTGACATGCCACATGGAGCATTATGGGGTTGCTCCAAGGTAAGTAGCTCTTAGCTTAGACATATTTTAGTAAGGAGCCATTATCATGTGACTCCTTGCTGGTTAATATTAGACCCAGATTGGGGTAATGGAGGTGTGAGGTGTGGTGCCTCTGGACTGGCTGAGCTGGATGGCTTTAGTGTGGCATACCTTTACATTCTATTAACACTTTTCACTTATTAATTTTCTAACACTATTTCTCTATTTTAATTACATTTCATGTTTGTATCACCCCCTCTATAGCTTCGGCTTCCTAAATACTAATTTATTAACACTATAGTTTTTTACACTGGTATGTCACGCTGTGCTTTCTGGCTCATTCTGGTGTTTTGGGGTGCCACACCCTGCACCTAGATATAGCGCTAGGGACCCCAAATATACAGAGAGGCCTTGATGCGGCTTTGGGGCTTAACCACACATTTGCGCAAATATGTGTAACGAAGATCTCTGAATTCTATTATCATGTGGGATTTATATCTGGTTACTGTTATCCATTCAGTGTGCTGGGGAAACAATTGCTTTTTTTCTTGCTCAGAAATACCCCTTCCTTTCGAGCACCTGAATGATATCACTAAGCTAATTGAGCATTTACCAATCTATATGTATGTTGTGAGAGGCAGAGAGGTTTCTGCATTAGGAGGAGGTGCCGGCCGTGACATGCCACATGGAGCATTATGGGGTTGCTCCAAGGTAAGTAGCTCTTAGCTTAGACATATTTTAGTAAGGAGCCATTATCATGTGACTCCTTGCTGGTTAATATTAGACCCAGATTGGGGTAATGGAGGTGTGAGGTGTGGTGCCTCTGGACTGGCTGAGCTGGATGGCTTTAGTGTGGCATACCTTTACATTCTATTAACACTTTTCACTTATTAATTTTCTAACACTATTTCTCTATTTTAATTACATTTCATGTTTGTATCACCCCCTCTATAGCTTCGGCTTCCTAAATACTAATTTATTAACACTATAGTTTTTTACACTGGTATGTCACGCTGTGCTTTCTGGCTCATTCTGGTGTTTTGGGGTGCCACACCCTGCACCTAGATATAGCGCTAGGGACCCCAAATATACAGAGAGGCCTTGATGCGGCTTTGGGGCTTAACCACACATTTGCGCAAATATGTGTAACGAAGATCTCTGAATTCTATTATCATGTGGGATTTATATCTGGTTACTGTTATCCATTCAGTGTGCTGGGGAAACAATTGCTTTTTTTCTTGCTCAGAAATACCCCTTCCTTTCGAGCACCTGAATGATATCACTAAGCTAATTGAGCATTTACTAATCTATATGTATGTTGTGAGAGGCAGAGAGGTTTCTGCATTAGGAGGAGGTGCAGGCCCTGACATGCCACATGGAGCATTATGGGGTTGCTCCAAGGTAAGTAGCTCTTAGCTTAGACATATTTTAGTAAGGAGCCATTATCATGTGACTCCTTGCTGGTTAATATTAGACCCAGATTGGGGTAATGGAGGTGTGAGGTGTGGTGCCTCTGGACTGGCTGAGCTGGATGGCTTTAGTGTGGCATACCTTTACATTCTATTAACACTTTTCACTTATTAATTTTCTAACACTATTTCTCTATTTTAATTACATTTCATGTTTGTATCACCCCCTCTATAGCTTCGGCTTCCTAAATACTAATTTATTAACACTATAGTTTTTTACACTGGTATGTCACGCTGTGCTTTCTGGCTCATTCTGGTGTTTTGGGGTGCCACACCCTGCACCTAGATATAGCGCTAGGGACCCCAAATATACAGAGAGGCCTTGATGCGGCTTTGGGGCTTAACCACACATTTGCGCAAATATGTGTAACGAAGATCTCTGAATTCTATTATCATGTGGGATTTATATCTGGTTACTGTTATCCATTCAGTGTGCTGGGGAAACAATTGCTTTTTTTCTTGCTCAGAAATACCCCTTCCTTTCGAGCACCTGAATGATATCACTAAGCTAATTGAGCATTTACCAATCTATATGTATGTTGTGAGAGGCAGAGAGGTTTCTGCATTAGGAGGAGGTGCAGGCCCTGACATGCCACATGGAGCATTATGGGGTTGCTCCAAGGTAAGTAGCTCTTAGCTTAGACATATTTTAGTAAGGAGCCATTATCATGTGACTCCTTGCTGGTTAATATTAGACCCAGATTGGGGTAATGGAGGTGTGAGGTGTGGTGCCTCTGGACTGGCTGAGCTGGATGGCTTTAGTGTGGCATACCTTTACATTCTATTAACACTTTTCACTTATTAATTTTCTAACACTATTTCTCTATTTTAATTACATTTCATGTTTGTATCACCCCCTCTATAGCTTCGGCTTCCTAAATACTAATTTATTAACACTATAGTTTTTTACACTGGTATGTCACGCTGTGCTTTCTGGCTCATTCTGGTGTTTTGGGGTGCCACACCCTGCACCTAGATATAGCGCTAGGGACCCCAAATATACAGAGAGGCCTTGATGCGGCTTTGGGGCTTAACCACACATTTGCGCAAATATGTGTAACGAAGATCTCTGAATTCTATTATCATGTGGGATTTATATCTGGTTACTGTTATCCATTCAGTGTGCTGGGGAAACAATTGCTTTTTTTCTTGCTCAGAAATACCCCTTCCTTTCGAGCACCTGAATGATATCACTAAGCTAATTGAGCATTTACCAATCTATATGTATGTTGTGAGAGGCAGAGAGGTTTCTGCATTAGGAGGAGGTGCAGGCCGTGACATGCCACATGGAGCATTATGGGGTTGCTCCAAGGTAAGTAGCTCTTAGCTTAGACATATTTTAGTAAGGAGCCATTATCATGTGACTCCTTGCTGGTTAATATTAGACCCAGATTGGGGTAATGGAGGTGTGAGGTGTGGTGCCTCTGGACTGGCTGAGCTGGATGGCTTTAGTGTGGCATACCTTTACATTCTATTAACACTTTTCACTTATTAATTTTCTAACACTATTTCTCTATTTTAATTACATTTCATGTTTGTATCACCCCCTCTATAGCTTCGGCTTCCTAAATACTAATTTATTAACACTATAGTTTTTTACACTGGTATGTCACGCTGTGCTTTCTGGCTCATTCTGGTGTTTTGGGGTGCCACACCCTGCACCTAGATATAGCGCTAGGGACCCCAAATATACAGAGAGGCCTTGATGCGGCTTTGGGGCTTAACCACACATTTGCGCAAATATGTGTAATGAAGATCTCTGAATTCTATTATCATGTGGGATTTATATCTGGTTACTGTTATCCATTCAGTGTGCTGGGGAAACAATTGCTTTTTTTCTTGCTCAGAAATACCCCTTCCTTTCGAGCACCTGAATGATATCACTAAGCTAATTGAGCATTTACCAATCTATATGTATGTTGTGAGAGGCAGAGAGGTTTCTGCATTAGGAGGAGGTGCAGGCCCTGACATGCCACATGGAGCATTATGGGGTTGCTCCAAGGTAAGTAGCTCTTAGCTTAGACATATTTCAGTAAGGAGCCATTATCATGTGACTCCTTGCTGGTTAATATTAGACCCAGATTGGGGTAATGGAGGTGTGAGGTGTGGTGCCTCTGGACTGGCTGAGCTGGATGGCTTTAGTGTGGCATACCTTTACATTCTATTAACACTTTTCACTTATTAATTTTCTAACACTATTTCTCTATTTTAATTACATTTCATGTTTGTATCACCCCCTCTATAGCTTCGGCTTCCTAAATACTAATTTATTAACACTATAGTTTTTTACACTGGTATGTCACGCTGTGCTTTCTGGCTCATTCTGGTGTTTTGGGGTGCCACACCCTGCACCTAGATATAGCGCTAGGGACCCCAAATATACAGAGAGGCCTTGATGCGGCTTTGGGGCTTAACCACACATTTGCGCAAATATGTGTAACGAAGATCTCTGAATTCTATTATCATGTGGGATTTATATCTGGTTACTGTTATCCATTCAGTGTGCTGGGGAAACAATTGCTTTTTTTCTTGCTCATGCTATTTCTTTTGCAAGATTCTATTATTTCAGCTTTGCAGTATTTTATATATATATATATATATATATATATATACAGCGAACACCTGCACTCTCCTTAGCAGCTTCATTCACCTTAATGCTTTAGTATACATCTGAATAAACAATGGGGTCTGCTGCTGTTTAGGTGTTTTGGTGACTGTCTCACTTTGAAAGCCAGTAGTCAGTTAGCAGGTGAGCTTTAAACCAGGTAAGCACATTTTCCCCTATGAGACAGCAGTAGCCAGGTCCCTAAAAAATGTATGTGAAAGTTTATGCAATAGAGTAGGACTTGCGGTGAAATGGGTTCCCGTGGAGTAGGCCGCTAGCTTACATGCATTGTACAATTCATAAACCAAAACCCCATTGTTTATTCAGATGTATACTAAATCATTAAGGTGAATGAAGCTGCCAAGTTGAGTGCAGGGCATACTTGCCTACCTGACCCTCTCCATGAGGGAGAAAATGCTCTGTTCCTGGACTTTCCTGGTAATGTATGATTGCCATCACCTGTGGTGAAACACCTTTCTTATCAATTAACTAGCTCACCACAGGTGATGGCAATCATACATTACCAGGAAAGTCCAGGAACAGAGCATTTTCTCCCTCATGGAGAGGGTCAGGTAAGCAAGTATGGTGCAGGGTTCTCTGTATATGTATATTTGAGTTCGGTGATCAAAGCCCACCACACCCCTACCTTGGGATGGGGAGTACGTGAGTGCACCCCTCTTCTGGGAATGGTGAGTGCAGTGGATCCTCGTGTGTGTGTATATATGATATATATATATATATATATATATATATGAACCAAAATAGGGATATCAGAAAAACACTTATTATGATGGTGTTATTAGAAAGCACTAAAAAGGCAAAGACCTGATATAATGATAATGTTATATATGCTGTACTGTACAGTGAAAAGACAGAGGCATAATATGTCCAAACATGTAATGATTTTCTAGGGCCCTCACATGTGGCCCTATATCCCAAAAGGTGGAGTACATATGGCGGAGATGCTTCACATCTGAATTTTGGACAAGAGCAGCCACAGTCACAGAGCACATAGGTTAAATAGAAGGTTATTCTATGGTTACCAAGTGATGCTGGGGATAGAACATCACTATTCACTCATGGACTTAGCTGCTTTGACATCAATTCAGAAACAGAAACAGAAAATGGAAATGATTGCTATATGCCCCTAAATACATAAATTTTGTCAGTCACCAGGGCCGTATTAAGGCTTGTGGGGGCTCAGAGGCAACTAAGTTGTGGATGACCCCACTGATAGAATAAATGCCACCCCCCCACCCCCTCCCCCGTGAGTCCCCAATAACAGTGGCTGTCAATAGAAAAAAAAGCACCGGACCATGGACACACACACAGAGGCATTACTGTCTGGAAACCCTGGTGTTATGGAGCAGCAACCTTAGTGGGGAGGGGGGAGGGGGGGGGGGGCAGTGCTGTGGCCAATTCTGGGGGGATGGGGGGACAGTGTGTGGGGGCTCCTAATGTGTGGGGGGGGGGGGGGTCGCCTCTCCTAAAAACTGACCATTCCAGTCACTGATCAACTAATCCAGATGGTAAAGGTTACATTATCCACTACAACACAAAAATAGTATTTCTAGGAGGCATAAGAAGGTACTTTGGTGAAGCAAGTCCTTTAGCTGTTTATTAAGGTTATAGCTAAGATTTTCTTCACAGTGTAAGGACTGCTACAATCTCTGTTATACAATATATCCTCTGTATGATGTATGCAGACTACACTAGTATTGACACTAGAAATGTTAATAGTCATTTTAGGACAATAATGTAATGCAATTGCCTTCAATAAACATGTGTTCTATTCACTATAAACCTGTTGAGTATATAGTAGAAAGAACATAACAAGGAAAGGACCTTGTGACATTTAATGTGTTTCATTTTCTTACAGCGTGTATTCCTCGGCCCCAGTACCTTGGCCCCCGTCACCATCATCATGGCTCTCGCCAAGGTAATGAGAAATGAAAGGCTAGAGAGATTGTATCCAGCACATATATCCACGCATATCTAGCTACAGTGCATCCGGAAAGTATTCACAACGCTTCGCTTTTTCCACATTTTGTTATGTTACAGCCTTATTCCAAAATGGAATAAAATATTTTTTTCCACTCAAAATTCTACACACAATACCCCATAATGACAATGTGAAAAAAGTTTTTTTGATATTTTTGCAAATTTATTAAAAATAAAAGCTAAGAAATCACATGTACATAAGTATTCACAGCCTTTGCTCAATACTTTGTTGATGCACCTTTGGCAGCAATTACAGCCTCAAGTCTTTCTGAATATGATGCCACAAGCTTGGCACACCTATCTTTGGCCAGTTTTGCCCAATTCTCTTTGCAGCACCTCTCAAGCTCCATCAGATTGGATGGGAAGCATCGGTGCACAGTCATTTTCATATCTCTACAGAGATGCTCAATCGGATTCAAGCCTGGGCTCTGACTGGGCCACTCAAGAACATTCACAGAGTTATCCTGAAGCCACTCCTTTGATATCTTGGCTGTGTACCCCAGTCTGAGGTCAAGAACACCCTGGAGCAGGTTTTCATCCAGGATGTCTCTGTACACTGCTTCATTCATCTTTCCCTCTATCCTGACTGGTCTACCAGTTCCTGATGCTGAAAAAATCCCCACAGCATGATGCTGCCACCACCATGTTTCACTGTAGGGATGGTATTGGTCTGGTGATGAGCGGTGCCTGGTTTCCTCCAAATATGAAGCCTGGCACTCACGCCAAAGAGTTCAATATATGTCTCATCAGGCCAGAGTATTTTGTTACTCATGGTCTGAGAGTCCTTCAGGTGCATTTTGGCAAACTCCAGGTGGGCTGCCATGTGTTTTTTACTAAGGAGTAGCTTCCGTCTGGCCACTCTACCATACAGGACTGATTGGTGGATTGCTGCAGAGATGGTTGTCCTTCTTAAGGTTCTCCTCTCTCCACAGAGGAATGATGTAGCTCTGACAGAGTGACCATCGGGTTCTTGGTCACCTCCCTGACTATGGCCCTTCTCCCCCGATCACTCAGTTTAGACGGCCGGCCAACTCTTGGAAGAGTCCTGGTGGTTCTGAACTACTTCCATTTATGGATGATGGAGGCCACTGCGCTCATTGGTACCTTCAAAGCAGCAGATATTGTACTGTACCCTTCCCCAGATTTGTGTCTCGAGATAATCCTGTCTCGGAGGTCTACAGACAATTCCTTTGACTTCATGCTTGGTTTGTGCTCAGACATGCACTAAGTGTGGAACCGTATATGGTGTGTGCCTTTCCAAATCATGTCCAATCAACTGAATTTACCATAGGTGGACTCCAATTAAGCTGTAGGAACATCTCAAGGATGATAAGTGGAAACAGGATGCACCTGAGCACAATTTTGAGCTTCATGGTAAAGGCTGTGAATACTTATGTACATGTGATTTCTTAGTTTTTTATTTTTAATAAATTTGCAAAAATCTCAAAAAAAAACTTTTTTCATATTGTCATTACGGGGTATTGTGTGTAGAATTTTGAGGGAAAAAAATAATTTATTTGATTTTTGAATAAGGCTGTAACATAACAAAATGTGGAAAAAGTGAAGTGCTGTGTATACTTTCTGGATGCACTGCATGTTCTGTAGTAACTATGGGGATAGATAACATTACTACCAACCAAACTACTTATTCTGAAGACTTGAAGTCGTGTCTTTATAATGCTTACTTTCTTATAATCAACAATGCAGAACACAGTATCCATACCATGATAGATAGATAGATAGATAGATAGATAGATAGATAGATAGATAGATAGATAAATATAGTGGTGTCAGAAGGCGGGTGCGGGGGGGGGGGGTGGCCCGCACCTGGGTGTCACCTTTGGAAGGGGTGACACCAAAGTGCCAGCTCTTCTGCAGTGACAGGAGCCGAGTGCTGCAGTGTGATCATTTCCTACAGTACTCGGCTCCTGTCACAGATAAGAGCCGGCACTGCACGCTGCCCAGTATGCCCCTGGAGCAAAGGAGAAGAGATCAGTGCAACCACACCCCTTTAAATTAGGCCACGTCCCCTTTCTGGGCACCTGCGGCTCCGGCGGGCTGAGCAGGGGGTGTGGGGGTGGTGGTGGTGGTCTGATAATACAGAGTGCGCACCGGGTGTCACCACACCCGGTGACGCCTCTGGATGGATAGATAGATAGATAGATAGATAGATAGATAGATAGATAGATAGATAGATAGATAGATAGATAGATAGATAGATAGATAGATAGATAGATAGATAGACTGTATATGATATTATGGTGCCTATAAATTTAGGACATATTAAAAACTGTAAAACCAGACTGATCTACATGGATAGTTGTGATTGAGATGATGGACTAAAATAAATGTTTTAAACCTTACTAGTCTTTCATTGCCCTCAAAATGAAAACCTTGATACAGTACCTTTAACTGCACAGCCATTATACACACACACACACACACACACACTCACACACACACACACACGTATTCTGTTACTCTCACAATGGATAGATGTATTACAAGATAAATAAAGTAACAGATTTGAAAATCATTCTACTGACAAATGATATTTGTTACCAGATCATAGCTAAGCACATGAATTTATAGTCTAAAATATCAGCTTTTTCTCTGTGTGTTATGTTCTAATGTATGATTATATTCTCTCTCAGATCCATGCAACCCCTGTTGTCCTGATCCTTGCCAGGGCCAAGGAAGCTTTTGCTGTGAGAAATGAAGACATCAAATATCAACAGACAACATGGTATGCCCTTCTGCTTATTGGCAAACCTGGCCTTATCAATCTTCCTCACCTCAGCTCCTCCAATTTCTGCCCGTTACCATCTTGGTGATAGATACTGATAAAAAATAAAATATTGATTTGTGACTCCATTTGTTCATTGCTGTTTATGACTAGTCTAGTATACACAGGGGAAAAGCTACATTTTTTTCAAACATTTTATTTTCTTACAACAGGAAAGCAAAATGGATTTATTGGAGGATTCTATTGATGATAAACACAACATTCCTTTTTTAATGTTTCATAAAACAATTAAAAAAAAACAGTTTTATTGGTATATCCATATATAAAAAGTAAAATTTTGCATACTACAATCATAGAAAATTTTCAAGGAGAACATCAAAAAAGTACAATTAATAATACAAAATTACAATACAAAATGACAGAGCAAAAGGGTACAACACACCAATTCTTGATACATGTAGCAAATTTGTGAAGCTATACGTCAGCAGAATAAATCAAGATCTGAATTTGATGTCTCCATAGCAATACAATGGGTAGAATAGCATTCTGAAACTTACTAGTAATCGTAATCAGATATCCTTTTTCTATTTTATAACAGATTAAAGAAGAAAGAAAAGAGCAGAAAGGGAAGAACAGAAGATAGTAAAGGGGGGTACTCACAAAGCGATCGCTGCTTAAAATCTAAGCAATCTGACTAGATTGCTTAGATTTTAAGCAGCGATCACTCCGTGTGTACCCCTTACAGCGATAGCCTCAATTTCTTTTATGCACCTGGTGCCCCCACAACATAACGTACAGAACTGCAGCAGACATGGCACTCCAGGTGTCTAACACAAAGCACACTTAGACAGGCATCATATAAAGACTGACGTTTCAATGCCGGTTTATTTAAGGCATTTTCCTCAAGTCAAACAACATGTGTAAGTCTTACCTTATGTAAGACCGATCACCCTGTGCTCAGCTGCATCAGGTTGGCAGGACGCAGCCCGTGCCGGGAGGCGCAGAGAAAGTGACATCGGACCATGTCCATCATCATAGTGCTCCCTATCACCATAGTGACCATCATAACACTAGATTGACACAATCAAATACAGAAAATAGTATCAATATACAAGGTTGTAAACCTGACATAGCGTCAACGGGTGACGTAATTGACTGAAGTAAGAACTTGGTATAGAATATGTTACAAAAAACAAGAAGAAAAGTATTAGTCTTATGAAAAATAATGATGTTTTATTCTGTCATGGGTGGGACAACTATGTCTCACGGGTGCAAAATAATTCTCAGTAAAACCCATTTGATGTATGTAAAACAAGAACAGTGCCCTTCTATTGCTATATAATATTTTTTTTGTAATTTAACATGTTCATCTTATTACAATTATTATTGTTTTAGTACAGATTTTCTTGTTTTAACATTCCATTTTTAACCCTGTTCAAACACATCTACCATAACAGGAAACTCATAAAAAAGTGCCTGAACTTTTTTATTATTATCCTTTATTTATATGGCGCCACAAGTGTTCTGCAGCGCCCAATTACCTAGTACATAAACAAATTATCAAAACAAGAAAACAGCAACTTACAGCTGAAGACAATATAGGACAAGAACTGTACAGGGTAAATAAACATAGCTACATCAGCAGATGACACTGAAATAAGTATCAAGTGGCAGAAAACCGCCGGATTTGAAGCAGTTGAAGATTATTAAGTAAGAAAAGGATAAGTACATGAGGGGAGAGGGCCCTACTCGTGAGAGCGTACATTATAAAGGGGAGGTGCAGACACACAGGGGTGACACAGATAGGGTAGACAGAAAGCGTGGAACAGAGGTTTTAAGAACTGGTGTACAGTAGGTAACACTGCAAGAATCTGATCAACATTTACAAAACATACATAATTTTCATTTGTTTTATGCAGTTTTCCATTTTCCCCAACAACCCTCAAAAACATTACTTTCACTGAACCGTCATCTTCATGGGAACTCTGTGCAATGCCAGCATATCTGTAGTGAGCAGTATTTTCTGGAAGATGTTTCTGGAACTGCCAGCTAATAGTAACAAAGCCCAAGGGCATGGAATAGGAGGAGAGGAGAAGACCAGGTGGGAAGAAACCAGTCACCGAACAGTAGTTGGCAAACCTGGATTTCTATATGTGCCATAGAATAACCCCCTAACCAGCCATGGATGACCTCCAGTGTCCCCCATGGACCCAGAGAAAAGGATTTTACAGGTAAGTACTTTTTCTTTCATGGGGGACACTGGAAACCATGGGACATCCAAAAGCTGTCCCTGTAAGATAAAGAATGCTCCTGTGCTGTGCGTAAGACCCCACACCTAAACAGGTATCACTAGAGAAGAATGAGTTCAATAAGTAGAGAAGGAGTAAGGAATGAATGAATGAAGGACCACATAGAGGTCTGGCAGAGATGTTCTGCAGAGAGATCTTGTTCAGTCACTAAGGAGGCACCCAGCAACCAAGTGGAATGATCCATATCAAGTTTAGAAGTTCCGAGGCCCCACTATACAATAGTTATGTCCCTGATCACCCCTTAGTACACACAGCACCCTTTATAACACCACTCATCATACGCAACACCTGCCATAATACCAAAATATCCACCAGAAATCAGGCGCCCTGAATTTAACCTGTGCTGATGTGCTGTTGGCTGCTCTCAGAAACCAGAGTAATAGCGACCCTGTATAACAATGAAAAAGGAAAAAATAGAGAGCGCAACAGACTTATTATTTATTATTCAAATTTAATCACGAAGCCCATATCATCTGGGTGTTGATAAAAAATACCAAGTATTGCACATATGTACATATAATGAAAACCTAAAATAGAAAAATGGGATCCTCCAAAAAAAGTTCACAAAAGATTCCAATTAACTGGACACAAAGTTCTCCTTAAAACACAGCAGTGGATTGCATCAGATAATATAGAAGTTATAACCAGTATATTTCCATCCAAGACATCAACTCTGTATTCCACAGAGTAATTCAGAGGGCAATTAATAACAAATTACACTCCTTTATATAAAGTTGCAATTAGTTAGAGTGTATGGAGTTTACAGATCTTTAATAGCAAGCGCACTGCTGATTACGGCTTCCGCAATGTAAATGCTAAAAAGAAGGTATTGCTACTAACATGCGCAGTGAATAATGGAATGCAGCTAGTAAACAGATATAAGATGCTCATCCAACACCTAAAAGTGACACGTGCAAAAAGGGATAAATGTTTACACCTGCACTGACCATACAACCATGTAAACAGATAGTTTCACCACAAAGTGAAAGCAAACAGTACACAGTGAATCACAACACAATATTAATAATGATAAAATACTAAACTCGTAAAATAATCCAACTTCAACATGGACTTAATCCTCATAAATGGTAGACGGGAACGCACCTGTAACAACATAAGTGCTACCCTCCTGAAGGTTTTTTTCAGCAGTGGAGGGGTACGCACATGGAAAAAACAGTGAGTTCGAATTAAAGTGCTTCTTAACATGAATTTCCTTTCTGTACCTCTATATTATTAAAAATGGGTGATGGCTATATTTATTATGTGCCGTTTCACCTTTTTTTCTGATAGTTTAATTTCAGTGCTATGTCTCTTAAAATGGACATTTGTTCGGGACTCTATTGATATGCTTTGAATTGCAAAACTCTGTCCCGATTTCTGTATGAAATACTTCTGCATTGGTTAGTGAAAGTGAAACAGGAAGTATCCTCGATGGAACGCAAGCCTGACCCGCATATGACGACTTCCGGATCACCTGACCGGAAGTCACCGATGTATCCGATGACAGCCTAATTAAAGATCTTTACTGGACAGCCGGTTGATTCTGTAACACACATCTGATGAAGGATCCGCAGTGATCCGAAAACGCGTTCATGTGTTACCTGTGAACATTGGCCCTCATTCCGAGTTGTTCGCTCGGTATTTTTCATCGCATCGCAATGAAAATCCGCTTAGTACGCATGCGCAATGTTCGCACTGCGACTGCGCCAAGTAACTTTGCTATGTAGAAAGTAATTTTACTCACGGCTTTTTCATCGCTCCGGCGATCGTAATGTGATTGACAGGAAATGGGTGTTACTGGGCGGAAACACGGCGTTTCAGGGGCGTGTGGCTGAAAACGCTACCGTTTCCGGAAAAAACGCAGGAGTGGCCGGAGAAACGGTGGGAGTGCCTGGGCGAACGCTGGGTGTGTTTGTGACGTCAACCAGGAACGACAAGCACTGAACTGATCGCACAGGCAGAGTAAGTCTGAAGCTACTCTGAAACTGCTAAGTAGTTAGTAATCGCAATATTGCGAATACATCGGTCGCAATTTTAAGAAGCTAAGATTCACTCCCAGTAGGCGGCGGCTTAGCGTGTGTAACTCTGCTAAATTCGCCTTGCGACCGATCAACTCGGAATGAGGGCCATTACCTTGAGGACAGCCGCTGAACACTGGTGATCGATACGGAGGGACTTGGTAGATTCCGGACCTGCCGATACCCACCACTATTCTGCTGAAATCTGTGGTTTCAGTGAGATCCCGAGTGTTGCTGTATTGCCTTTTGGATGTTTTCATGCTCTTTTTAATTTCATGTTTGTGAGTGTATTTTATTAAATCTTTATGCCCTTTCTGACGACTGGCTGCACGATTATTTTTTACCATGTGCGTACCCCTCCATTGCTGAAAAAAGCCTTCAGGAAGGTAACACTTATGTTGTTACAAGTGCATCAAGGAAACACTCCCATCTACCATTTATGAGGATTAAGTCCATGTTGAAGCTGGATTATTTTACGAGCTTAGTATTTTATCATTATTAATATTGTGTTGTGATTCACTGTGTACTGTTTGCTTTCACTTTGTGGTGAAACTATCTGTTTACATGGTTGTATGGTCAGCGCAGGTTTAAACATTTATCCCTTTTTGCACAATGTAAATGCTGTAGCGGCTCCGTCACGCGCTCTCTGCAAATCACAGTGGGAGAGATATTTGAAGTGGTTACGGTTTACCGCTTCCAGAACGTGTCGGACCAGCAGCGCTGGTAGCCTACTTGCATTGGCTGGTTTCACCGATCGCTTATAAAAGAATGTATTGTTAGCCATGGTCCCCGTTTTCAAGGAAAACCACTGCCGGTGGCTCAAAAGCGGTGCGATGCAGTGCAGAGCCGTAGATAGAAGTGTGTGTAAGGAAGGCAGGAACCACAGTCTATGCCCTTGTTGGAAGTGGTTCCGGCTTACTGCTTCCAGGACGGGTAGGACCGGTGGCGCTGGAAGCCTCCTTGCGCTGGATGGTTTCAAAATTACTGCCTTGCCCTGGGTGATTAAAATCCTAGTTTCGGCCCTGCCCATACTATATTACATTCCATTATACACAGTCCCCTCTCCGTACTACCCCCAGTACACACTACACACCCTTATTACATTTCATACATTCAAACACCGATCTTGACAGTCTAGCTATGAAGAGCAATCGACAATTACATTTTAAGTTAGCTAATACTGTTATTTAATTAACCATGGCTTTATTTTAGTTTTAACTGGCTAGAATTAGTAAATGTAAAGGCAAACTCCTTTCATGACAATAAATTTAGCCTTTGGAGGTTCTAAAACTTTTGGTCTCAATCTTAGTGTAAAATTTGTCACGGGTGGACAGTTTAAAAAAGGTTAAAATCCTGATAAGGCAACTGTATAATTCAGTAAATTATTTTTTAGAAGTAATTAACTTAAGAAAATGCTTACTTCTAACCAAATGTTCCCCTAATCTCAACATTGTTAATTTGCTCCAAAATCCTTTTATATGTTTTTTTGTCAAGGGCAGGACAAGTAAAGCACTCTGTTTTTGTAAGTTAAATAATATACACAAACTTACCTTTTCAAACAAATTCTTCGATGAATCTTGAAGTAAGCACTTCATATACAGTAGCATCAAGACTCACTAAGAACTTGCAGAACATAAACAGCTGATGCATATACTGTATGTATATAATTTTTTTTCTCTTTTTTTTTTTTATACATGGATCCTTCTATCTGCAATTAAGTTTGATCTACAAGATTGGATATGCCTTTGAATG
Source organism: Pseudophryne corroboree (assembly GCF_028390025.1). Taxonomy (NCBI): domain Eukaryota; kingdom Metazoa; phylum Chordata; class Amphibia; order Anura; family Myobatrachidae; genus Pseudophryne; species Pseudophryne corroboree. The sequence goes on from NC_086446.1 coordinate 221,292,565, forward strand.
GAGAGCTGACTAGAATTGGGTTAATTGGATCAAATTGAATTATCAATTAGCTCCAGATGAGTTATTTTCTGCTAGCTGCTATATATATGATAGCCATCCGCCTTAGAGGTATGCCTTTGAAAAAGTCACGTGTTCCATGACTAAACATGTCAGGACTCCTCCCCCCATTACACTGGGCTCACCGCACAGCTTCCATAGCTTCTGACACCCTCTTCAATAATACCCGCTTCATCAACATCGAAGTGGCTGCTCCATCCCACTGAGACACTGACCTACATTCTGCTCCACAACGTACTTTGGCAATCCTGCCACAGGTTTTACCCTCCTCACGATGCACAGGAGTGGGAATCACATCGGACTTTACCCGAGGACGCTCGGGTTTGTCCAGCCCACGGGAGAGGTAACTAAATACCTGCTATTCATTCATTCATCAACGCCGCAGCCGACATCAGCAACTATATTGGGAGCACCACTGCTGTTTTAGCTAACGGGTACAATCTATATAAAGTTACTTTGTAATCTTTCTATACTTCTGCATATCAACTTGCTACAGTATCCAATAGACATTCACTCAGCTCAGCTTCTCGGTGAGGAAGCCCGTGCCCATTAATTTATTATCACGGCCTCCCAGTTCTAAGGACTGGCACCTGACAAGTGTTTTAAGCTGCATATTTACTAAGCTGTGGGAACTTAGTGTATTAATATAGTATTTTTAAACATATGTTCAATTGTGGGTTTTATTGATGTTTACATTTGTATGTTGACTCAATTTACTATTGAGTTTATTAAATATTATCTTATCATATTAATTATATGTCAGCTCTCCATTCATTCTAATTATTCTGTCCCCACGAGCACTGCTGTTTTTTCCCCCTTTTTTTCTTTGTATCTATAAAGGTATACACATTATCTTTACAGCAGCGAATGAGGGTCCAGTAATTTAATCATCTTTGTATTGGTGCTTTTTGCAGTTCTTTTCTTCTGTTGCATTCTCTTTTTTGTGTATCCTGCTTAGCAGCCTTTGAGGTTCTTTCTATATATTCAAGACTGTAATTTAAGTCTCTTATGGCAGATACTGTATACTGTAATCACCTGAAAACTGTGACTGGCCCCCAACTGGACCCCCTGCAGTTCGCCTTTCAATCGAATCGGTGTGTCGAGGATGCAGTCAACCTGGGCCTGCACTACATTCTAAAGCACCTAGACATTCCCGGTACCTATGCGAGGGTCCTGTTTGTCGATTTCAGCTCTGCCTTCAATACAATCATCCCCAGCATCCTGCACCCCAAATTACTTCGCCTAGGGGTTCTGGAAGTTACCTGTTCCTGGATAGTAGTCTTCCTGACAGATAGGACACAGGTGGTGAAAGCGGGGAAATTCACCTCTCAACCGCGGTCCATTAGTACAGGGGCCCCTCAGGGCTGTGTCCTCTCACCCCTGCTCTTCTCCCTGTACACAAATGACTGCACCTCAGAGGCGCAATCAGTAAAGATCATCAAATTTGCCAATGACACCACCGTCATCGGCCTCATCAAGGACGGGGACGAACCAGCCTATAGACGGGAAGTAGACCGGTTGGCCCAGTGGTGCATCCACAACAACCTTGAGCTCAACCCCCTCAAAACTGTCAAGATGATAGTGGACTTCAGGAAGAAGTCATCTAGTGCACCTCCGCTAACGATTGCTGACAGTGTGGTATCGCTAGTGGACTCCTTCAAGTTTCTAGGGACCACAATCTCCTGGGACCTTAAATGGGGGTCCAACGTTGATGCCACTGTTGGAAAGCGCAGCAGAGGTTGTTCTTTTTCAGGCAACTAAGGAAGTTCAACATCCCACAGAAGCTTCTGCTCCTCTTCTACTCCGCGATTGTGGAGTCGGTACTGTGCTCCTTGATACTGGTATGGTACAGCTCTGCCAGCATAAGGGACAAATGCAGGCTCCAAAAGGTGGTCAGAACCGCACAGAAGATCATCGGGGCAGACCTTCCCTCAGTCCAGGACCTGAACCTGTCAAGAGCTAAAAAGCGGGCAATGAAGATAGTAAAAGACCAGCTACACCCCGCCACAGCATCTTTAACTTGCTTCCTTCAGGCAGGCATTACAGGGTCGTCCCCGCCAGGTCCACCAGAAGCCTCAAAAATTTCTTTCACCAAGCGGTCCGCCTGCTGAACTCCTGAACATTGACTGACTAGATGTACATGAAACTAACTTGTGTCCCTACGGTATACCTATCTGTGTGACTTTACTTACCCCCCTCCCCCCACCTGCTTATCTGTTACCTACTTGGCTGTTGTATAGCAAACTGAGGACAAATTCCTAGAATACGCAAGTATACCTTGCCAATAAAGCTGATTCTGATTTCTGAACGTGTCAAGAGGAGACAAAAATATGTAGTCGAGCTTAATGAAGATTCTGAGACCATGGTTTCCTCAGCAATTACTGATGATAAAGACAGAGAATTTAATATTTAATTTTATAAATTGGAAGATCTTATGAAAGCTGAAACCCGCCATTGGTGGGATATGATTACGTTACAAAAATATGTTAGGACCAAAAAAATACCAAGAGGTCTCAGAATCTTCAAGACATTGTCTTTTATTGATGATCCTATTTTAAAGGAAATTGGGAGACATTGTTAGACAACTGTTCTTTCTCCCTGATGGATCTCCCTATTAAATATTGGAGTGATAGAATTGCGCAGATAACACAGAACATAGAGGAAACTAAAAAACGGTTAAATAAATTTTCTGAGCATCCCCTGTTTGGATATAATGATCTGAAATGAACTCACAAGCTGTAGTTGTTTGAAAAGGAGATAATAGAGAGTAAAAATAGAAAGATTGACAGACACACTGATGATTATAACAGGAATATTGTTCGGACATTAAATAAGAAATCATTTACACATGGGAGACTCAGGAGTACATCCAATAGAAGATATAGAAATCCTGAACAATCCAGGAATAGACCTCATAATAATGCAGAACAGGATATACCGAGGCAATATAGAGGTCCACCGTCTCCCCAGTCTCATCCACCTTTCAGAACACTTCATGATGAATTGATAGTGAGACCCAAACATTCCGGTTTTAAAAACACATGCACCGGACAGACATCCAAACATACGACCCCTTCTGCTTCCTCTGGTTTTTTAGAGAGGGACACTGGCAGTCATTGAACTCCGCCATCATATCACTATCAAAACAGATACGACTACTTAAGAATAGACACCCCAAAAAGAGGAAGAGAAACCAACATAGAGGATGCAGAGGGGTGGGTGGGTACAGAATGCAGAGGAAAAAAGAGAGACATGAGTCCATAAAAAATAATAATATATACAATTTATCTTCGGTTCAATTAGATGAGAGCGACACCAAATTACTTAATAAAGGTTTAAAATTTGCTCCGTCTAAACCTCCAGAATTTTTTAATCTTTTGGTGGAACTTAATAGTTATATTTGCAGATTAGCAAGAAAAAGATATTTTGCCTCTAAAAATTTACGTAAGTACGAATTGGATAGTACACAAATTGTCTTAGATGACGGGGATAAACCGGCATTGATATACTGGAGTCATTGCTTCTGGAAAGTAAAATTCTGGATGGTACTACTCCAATATAAACTTTAAAGATGATTAATAACCGGCATTTACAATTTAAAAATAAATCTCAATTTTTTCCTCTGCATTACAGGAGTCCTCCTATTGATATTTTCTATAAAAAGACCCTTGATGAGTTCAATCACCTTTGCCTTAAAGAACGCAAACAATTTAAGTACAAACATAATTTGTCAGTAAAAGAGAGAATTTCTCTGAAGAGACTTGCCAATAACCCCTCCCTTGTCATTAAGCCGGCTGACAAGGGAGGGGGAATTGTAATTCAGGATACTGATGATTATATTTCTGAGGCCAATAGGCAATTAGGAGACACAAATGCCTATATCAGGCTATCAGCAGATCCCTCTAGTAGATCATAGGTCCGTCACTAAATTGGTGGAGGATGCTTTTGAGAGGGGAGTCATATCGAAGGAAAAGATGAAATAACTTATCCCCCCTCACCCTATCACACCCACTTATTGTCACCTCCCAAAAATCCATAAGTCACTCATGGCATATCCTGGTAGACCCATTATTTCTGGTGTGGGGTCCCTCACGTCTAATTTGTTGCACTTTGTAGATTATTATTTGCAACCATTTGCCTCTTCTTTATGTTCACATATCAAAGATACAACTGCATTTTTAAATTCAATCTCCAAAATCAAATGGAAAAGTTCTTATTTTTTTGTCACTTGTGATGTTCAAGCATAATACTCGAACATCCAACATAAGAAAGGAGTGACAATGATTGCAAATTATCTTTCTAGATCGGATAATTTATCTGAGGAATTACAACAATTTATTCTAGCATCAATTTCTTTCATATTATCACACAATTATTTTTTATTCAATAAAAGTTATTATTTGCAGACACTTGGTATGGCCATGGGGACGAGGTTCACGCCAACTTTTGCCAACCTGTATATAGGAGCATTTGAGGAGATGCATGTATGAGGGCGGACCTTTGGCGCGGACCTCGTTTTCTATGGCCAGTATATAGATGACATTTTTTATTTTTGATGGAGATTTTATTATTTTTTCGGATTTCACAACACTTCTTAATAATAATGAATTTAATTTACAATTCATGGGCACTTTGGATAGGTCTTTCATCTCTTTCCTTGATATCTCCATCTCTATCATAGATGGGGCAATCTTGACAAAGTCCTTTAGGAAGGAAGTGGATAATTTACATTTTTTACAGTATGATAGTTTACATTGCAAACCTTGGGTCAATAATATTCCCTATGGGCAGATGCACCATATTAGGTGTAACTTCAGTGAATTTTACAATTATGAGACCTAAGCAGAGGAATTATCCACATCCCTTAACGATAGGGGCTATCCGTTGGCCCTTATCAGCTCAGCCTGGAAATGGGTAGTCCAGCTGGATATGCAGGAACTCCTAGAATAAAAAATGCAGAAGTGTGGATTCCAACAGGAAATGCCACACTTCCTCTCACAATATAATAATTCATCCTCTAAAATTTGGGTTCCTTTGCTCCAGCTTTGGGTTCCTTCGCTCCGATAGAAATAAATTTTTTCCCCTTTTTATTGGGATATAGTAATAGTCTTTTTGAGTGGGGGATGGTTGAACTCACAAGGGTCTTTTTCTAATTATTGGTTGGCATACTGCTACATTGTTGATTGTTTGTTAGTATGAGCGACCTAGTTTCCTTCTTTATGTGCCAAGATTGATGGGTGTCTGACTGACATCCATTAGTTGCTTATTACAAACATAAACATAATATATTAATCCATTTGTCACCCATTATTGTTAATTATGTATGTGGACTCTTTTGTGTCTATATACAAATTAGAAATTATTACAAAGCATGTTCATGAACTCCATTGGATTTGTGAATAACTATAAGTTCATAATAATTCATAACTTAAAATGTAGGTTTGATTTACAGTGTCCTGCTCTATGTGAAATTCTGTGGAATCCAATGTTTATGGTAAGCTAGTAAGGGGTATATTCAACTGGATAAATTTAAATAAATGTCTGTATATGGAAATAAATACTGCCCTATCTCTCAGCTCCCTTGTCTCTCTAAGCTACTTGAGAGACTTGCCTACACTCGACTCACACACTTTCTTAACTCATACACTTTGTTGGACCCACTTCAGTCAGGCTTCCGTTCCCAACATTCCACAGAGACAGCACTGACTAAAGTGGTTAATGATTTGGTCACTACGAAGTCTAAAGGCTACTACTCACTACTTATTCTTCTAGATCTATCTGCTGCATTTGACACTGTAGACCACTCTCTTCTCATACAGACACTACAATCCCTAGGTCTTAAAGACACAGCCCTTTCTTGGTTCCTATTGTACCTATCTAATCGCTCCTTCAGTGTTCGATTCTCTGAATCTACCTCCTCTTCGCTACCTCTTTCAGTTGGAGTACCACAAGGCTCAGTCTTGGGTCCTCTGCTTTTCTCTATCTATACCTCATCTCTTGGTAAACTAATCAGCTCTTTTGGTTTTCAGTATCATCTGTACGCAGATGATACTCAAATCTACCTATCCTCCCCTGACTTGTCCCTATCTGTACTGGACCGTGTCACTGAATGCCTTTCTGCCATCTCATCCTGGATGACATCTCGCCACCTCAAACTTAATATTTCAAAGACAGAGTTAATTATATTTCCACCGGCCAATAGTAGGTACCAACCTGATATCTCTATCACTGTTGAAAACTCGACTACCCTACCCCACAAGCTCGCTGCCTAGGTGTCATCCTTGACTCTGATCTGTCCTTTGTTCCCCACATTCAATCTGTCTCAAGATCATGTTACATGCATCTAAAAAACATATCCAAAATACGACCATACCTTACACAAGACACTGCTAAAACTCTAATCCACGCTCTCATTATCTCCCGCATTGATTATTGCAATAGTCTCCTAACTGGTCTTCCCAAAACGAGACTCTCACCACTACAATCCATTCTGAATGCAGCGGCGAGGCTTATCTTCCTCGCTAGACGTTCATCTTCTGCAGATCCACTCTGTCAGTCCCTCCATTGGTTACCTGTACTCTACCGCATTCAATATAAAATACTTTTACTCACACACAAGGCCATTAACCAAACTACACCAACGTACATCACTTCGCTTATCACAAAATATCTCCCAACCCGACCTCTTCGCTCTTCACAAGACCTGCGTCTCTCATCCACACTCATTACTCGCTCCCACTCACGACTGCAGGACTTTCATCGGGCTGCACCCACTCTGTGGAATGCCCTACCACGCACAATAAGACTATCCTCTAGTCTCCAAACCTTCAAGCGTTCCCTCAAAACTCACCTCTTTAGGCAAGCGTATCAAATTCCTGAACCACCCACATAACTTTCATAAACCTTCCTATCAAATTACATCCACTTTGTACAGTCCACACATATCCTCACATGTCTTCTCATTCTATGCAAAAGATAGCACCTTTCCGTGTGTACATATGCCTATTTCCCTATAGATTGTAAGCTTGCGAGCAGGGCCTTCCTACCTCTATGACTGTTATCACCCAGTTTGTTATTGTTATTTCAAATTGTAAAGCGCAACGGAATTTGCTGCGCTATATAAGAAACTGTTAATAAATAAATAATAAATAAATAAATAATACTAAATAAATAGAAAACCAATCAAAGTATGTTCCATAATACTTTACAGTGATTTGACTTTGTAAATACAATGATGCACTGATGTTTGTATCCCTTATATTTATAGCGGTGCTTTACATTTTGAAGCAATTATTGGCTCAGTTATTAATGCTTCCAAACAGGGTTGGACTGGCCCACAGAGGTACAGGGGAAACCACCGGTAGGCCCCACTACCTGAGTGACCACTCCTTCCTCTAGGGATCAGGTTCCAGACTGTGCACTTGTATTATACATGGTAGATATGTTGCATTATACGGCACTAGACTATTGGGGATAATTCTGAGTTGATCGCAGCAGGAACTTTGTTAGCAGTTGGGCAAAACCATGTGCACTGCAGGGGAGGCAGATATAACATGTGCAGAGAGAGTTAGATTTGGGTGGGTTATTTTGTTTCTGTGCAGGGTAAATACTGGCTGCTTTATTTTTACACTGCAATTAAGATTGCAGATTGAACGGTATCCGTTCACATGGTCGACCATGTTATGGTCGACAGTCATTAGGTCGACCATTATTGGTCGACATTGACATGGTCGACATGAACACATGGTCGACACATGAAAGGTCAACACATGAAAAGGTCGACATGAGTTTTTTAACTTTTTTTTCTTTTGGGGAACTTTTCCATACTTTACGATCCACATGGACTATGATTGGAACGGTAAAGTGTGCCGAGCGAAGCGGTAGCGGAGCGAAGGCACCATGCCTGAAGCATGGCGAGCCATGCGAGGGGACGCGGTGCACTAATTGGGGTTCCCAGTCACTTTACGCAAAAAACGACACCAAAAAAAGTTAAAAAACTCATGTCGACATTTCATGTGTCGAACATTTTCATGTGTCGACCATGTGTCCATGTCGACCATGTCAATGTCGACCAATAGTGGTCGACCTAATGACTGTCGACCATAACATGGTCGACCATTCATACCGGAACCAGATTGAACACACCCCACCCAAATCTAACTCTCTCTGCACATGTTATATCTGCCTCCCCTGCAGTGCACATGGTTTTGCCCAACTGCTAACAAAGTTCCTGCTGCGATCAACTCAGAATTACCTCCATTGTGTATTTCAAGCCTCTGTGGAGGCTGGCCACACCCCCTTTGTAGGCTGGCCACACCCTTAAGTATGGGCCCCTACCACTGCATTCCCCCGGTGGGCCCTTCATGCCCCAGTCCGACACTACTTCCAAATATAATTATTGGAGACCATTATTTTCCCTCTATGTCCTGGGACTGATTAATTTATGTCCTTTCCACTATCCTTAGTTGTTTTTATTTACAGTTTCTTATTTTTAAGTACAAAGGTAAAACATAATATATATATATATATATATATATATATATATATATATATATGTATTTTTTTTCTCTATTTTTATACATGGATCCTTCTATCTGATATTGAGTTTGATCTACAAGATTAGATATGTCTTTGAATGGAGAGCTGACTAGAATTGGGTTAATTGGATCATATTGAATTATCAATTTAGCTCCAGATGAGTTCTTTTCTGCTAGCTGCTATATATATGAAAGCCGTCTGCCTTGGAGGTATGCCTTTGCAAAAGTCACGTGTTACGTGACGAAAACATGTCAGGACTCCTTCCCCCATTACACTGGGCTCACCGCACAGCTTCCATAGCTTCTGACACCCGCTTCAATAATACCCGCTTCATCAACATCGAAGCAGCTGCTCCATCCCACTAAGACGCGGACCTAAGTTCTGCTCCACAACGTACTTTGGCAATCCTGCTACAGGTTTTACCCTCCTCACGATGCACAGGAGTGGGGATCACATCGGACTTTACCCGAGGACGCTCGGGTTCACCAGCCCACGGGAGAGGTAACTAAATACCTGCTATTCATTCATTCATTCATTCATTCATTCATTCATTCATCAACGCCGCAGCTGACGTCAGCCTCACTGGATTTTATATTATTTTTCAGCAACTTTATTGGGAGCACGGCTGTTGTTTTGCCTAACAGGTACAATCTATATAAAAATACTTTGCTGAGATACTTTGTAATCTTTCTATACTTCTGCATATCAACTTGCTACAGTATCCAATAGACATTCTCTCAGCTCAGCTTCTCAGCGAGGAAGCCCGTGCCCATTAATTTATTATCACGGCCTCTCAGTTCTAAGGACTGGCACCTGACAAGTGTTTTAGGCTGCATATTTGCTAAGCTGTGGAAACTCAGTGTATTAATATAGTATTTTTAAACATATGTTCAATTGTAGGTTTTATTGATGTTTACATTTGTATGTTGATTCAATTTACTATTGAATTTATTAAATATTGTTATATTATCATATTAATTATATCTCAGCTCTCCATTCATTCTAATTATTCTGTCCCTGCGAGTGCTGCTGTCCCCCCCCCTTTTTCTGCTTTATTTTTACACTGCAATTTAGATTTCAGTTTGAACACACCCCACCCAAATGTAACTCTCTCTGCACATGTTACATATTCCCCACCTGAAGTGCAACATGGTTTTGCCCAATTGTTAACTTTATTGGTTTGCTAACAACTCTGAATAACCCCCTTAGTCTCCACTTTCCTCATAGAGGAAAAAATAAGATTTTACTTACCGATAAATCTATTTCTCGTAGTCCGTAGTGGATGCTGGGGACTCCGTCAGGACCATGGGGAATAGCGGCTCCGCAGGAGACAGGGCACAAAAGCAAGCTTTTAGGATCACATGGTGTGTACTGGCTCCTCCCCCTATGACCCTCCTCCAAGCCTCAGTTAGGTACTGTGCCCGGACGAGCGTACACAATAAGGAAGGATCTTGAATCCCGGGTAAGACCCAAACCAGCCACACCAATCACACCGTACAACTTGTGATCTGAACCCAGTTAACAGTATGATAACAATGAAGTAGCCTCTAAAAAAGATGGCTCACAACAATAATAACCCGATTTTTGTAACAATAACTATGTACAAGTAATGCAGACAATCCGCACTTGGGATGGGCGCCCAGCATCCACTACGGACTACGAGAAATAGATTTATCGGTAAGTAAAATCTTATTTTCTCTAACGTCCTAGTGGATGCTGGGGACTCCGTCAGGACCATGGGGATTATACCAAAGCTCCCAAACGGGCGGGAGAGTGCGGGTGACTCTGCAGCACCGAATGAGAGAACTCCAGGTCCTCCTCAGCCAGGGTATCAAATTTGTAGAATTTTACAAACGTGTTCCCCCCTGACCACGTAGCTGCTCGGCAAAATTTTAAGGCCGAGACCCCCTCGGGCATCCGCCCAAGATGAGCCCACCTTCCTTGTGGAATGGGCATTGACAGATTTTGGCTGTGGCAGGCCTGCCACAGACTGTGCAAGCTGAATTGTACTACAAATCCAACGAGCAATAGTCTGCTTAGAAGCAGGAGCACCCATCTTTTGGTGTGCATACAATATAAACAGCAAGTCAGACTTTCTGACTCCAGCCGTCCTGGAAATATATATATATATATATATATATCTATTTTTAGGGCCCCGACAACGTCTAGCAACTTGGAGTCCTCCAAGTCCCTAGTAGCCGCAGGCACCACAATATGTTGTTTCAGGCAAAACGCTGACACCACCTTAGGAAGAAACTGGGGACGAGTCCGCAGTTCTGCCCTGTCCGAATGGAAAAACAAATATGAGCTTTTTTTTAAGACAAAGCCCCCAATTCTGACAATCGCCTGGCCGAGGCCAGGGCCACAACATGGTCCTCCATGTGAGATATTTCAAATCCACAGATTTGATCGGTTCAAACCAATATGATTTGAGGAATCCCAACACTACGTTGAGATCCCACGGTGCCACTGGAGGCACACAAGGGGCTGTATATGCAATACTCCCTTGACAAACGTCTGGACTTCAGGAATTGAAGCCAATTTTTTCTGGAAGAAAATCTACAGGGCCGAAACTTGAACCTTAATGGACCCCAATTTGAGGCTCATAGACACTCCTGTTTTCAGGAAGTGCAGAAATCGACCTAGTTGAAATTTTTTCATGGGTCCTTCCTGGCCTCACCCACGCAACATATTTTCACCACATGTGGTGATAACGTTGTGCGGTCACCTCCTTCCTGGCTTTGACCAGGGTAGGTATGACCTCTTCCGGAATGCCTTTTCCCTTAGGATCCGGCGTTCAACCGCCATGCCGTCAAACGCAGTCGCGGTAAGTCTTGGAACAGACAAGGTCCCTGCTGGAGCAGGTCCTTTCTTAGAGGCAGATGCCACGGTTCCTCTTGGAACAGACATGGTTCTTGCTGAAAGCAAATCCCATCTTAGCTCCCGAGGCCATTAGTCCTCTGTGAGCATCTCTTGAAGTTCCGGGTACCAAGTCCCTCTTGGCCAATCCGGAGCCACGAGTATAGTTCTTACTCCTCTACGTCTTATAATTCTCAATACCTTGGTTATGAGAAGCAGAAGAGGGAACACATACACCGACTGTTACACCCACGGTGTTACCAGGACGTCCACAGCTATCGCCTGAAGGTCTCGTGACCTGGCGCAATACCTGTCCCGTTTTTTGTTCGGGCGGGACGCCATCATTTCCACCTTTGGTCTTTCCCAACGGTTCACAATCATGCGGAAAACTTCCCGATGAAGTTCCCACTCTCCCGGGTGGAGGTCGTGCCTGCTGAGGAAGTCTGCTTCCCAGTCGTCCACTCCCGGAATGAACACTGCTGACAGTGCTATCACATGATTTTCCGTCTAGCGAAAAATCCTTGCAGTTTTGACCACTGCCCTCCTGCTTCTTGTGCCGCCCTATCTGTTTACGTGGGCGACTGCCGTGATGTTATCCCACTGGATCAATACCGGCTGACCTTGAAGCAGAGGCCTTGCTAAGCTTATAGCATTACAAATTTGCTCTTAGCTCCAGTATATTTATGTGGAGAGAATTCTCCAGACTTGATCACACTCCCTGGAAATTTTTTCCCTGTGTGACTGCTCCCCAGCCTCTCAGGCTGGCCTCCGTGGATACCAGCATCCCATCCTGAATGCCGAATCTGCGGCCCTCTAGAAGATGAGCACTCTGTAATCACCACAGGAGAGACACCCTTGTCCTTGGATATAGGGTTATCCGCTGATGCATCTGAAGATGCGATCCGGACCATTTGTCCAGCAGATCACACAGAAGAGTTCTTGCGTGAAATCTGCCGAATGGAAGCGCTTCGTAATAAGCCACCATTTTTTACCAGGACTCTTGTGCAATGATGCACTGACACTTTTCCTGGTTTTAGGAGGATCCCGATTAGCTCGGATAACTCCCTGGCTTTCTCCTCTGGGAGAAACACCCTTTTCCTGGACTGTGTCCAGAATCATCCCTAGGACCAGCAGACGTGTCGTCGGAACAACTGCGGTTTTGGAATATTTAGAATCCACCCGTGCTGTCGTAGAACTACTTGAGATAGTGCTACTCCGACCTCCAACTGTTCTCTGGACCTTGTTCTTATCAGGAGGTCGTCCATTTTCTTTGAAGACGAATCCTCATTTCGGTCATTACCTTGGTAAAGACCCGGGGTGCCTTGGACACTCCAACGGCATCGTCTGAAACTGATAGTGACAGTTCTGTACCACGAACCTGAGGTACCCTTGGTGAGAAAAGCAAATTTTGGGACATGGAGGTAAGCATCCCTGATGTCCCGGGACACCATATAGTCCCCTTGTTCCCAGTTTGCTATCACTGCTCTGAGTGACTCCATCTGGATTTGAACCCTTGTAAGTGTTCAAATTTTTCAGATTTAGAATCGGTCTCACCTAGCCTTCTGGCTTCAGTACCACCCTATAGTGTGGAACAATACCCCTTTCCTTGTTGTAGGAGGGGTAATTTTATTATCACCTGCTGGGAATACAGCTTGTGAATTGTTTTCAATACTGCCTCCCTGTCGGAGGGGGACATTGGTACAGCAGACTACAGGAACCTGCGAGGGGGGAAACGCCTCGACATTCCAATCTGTGCCCCTTTGATACTACTTGTAGGATCCAGGGGTCCTGTACGGTCCCAGCGTCATGCTGAGAACTTAGTAGAAGCGGTGGAGGGCTTCTGTTACTGGGAATGGGCTGCCTGCTGCAGTCTTCTTCCCTTTCCTCTATCCCTGGGCAGATATCTTATAGGGACGAAAAGACTGAGGCTGAAAAGACGGTGTCTTTTTCTGCAGAGATGTGACTTAGGGTAAAAAACGGTGGATCTTCCAGCAGTTGCCGTGGCCACCAGGTCCCATGGACCGACCCCAAATAACTCCTCCCCTTTTATACGGCAATACATCTTTGTGCCATTTGGAATCTGCATCCCCTGACCACTGTCGTGTCCATAAACATCTTCTTGCAGATATGGACATCGCATTTACTCTTGATGCCAGAGTGCAAATATCCCTCTGCGCATCTCGTATATATAGAAATGCATCCTTTAAATGCTCTATAGTCAATAAAATACTGTCCCTGTCAAGGGTATCAATATTTTTAGTCAGGGAATCCGACCAAGCCACCTCAGCTCTGCACATCCAGGCTGAGGCGATCGTTGGTCACAGTATAACACCAGCATGTGTGTGTATACTTTTTAGGATATTTTTCTGATAAGCATGTGAGCGCCTTATCCACCCTGAGGGGTGTTTCCCAATGCGCCTTAACTTCTGGCGGGAAAGGGTATACCGCCAATAATTTTCTATCGGGGGAAACCCACGCATCATCACACACTTCATTTAATTTATCTGATTCAGGAAAAACTACAGGTAGTTTTTTCACCTCACACATAATACCCTTCTTTGTGGTACTTGGAGTATCAGAAATATGTAACACCTCCTTCATTGCCCTTAACGTGTGGCCCTAAAGGAAAATACGTTTGTTTCTTCACCGTCGACACTGAAATCAGTGTCCGTGTCTGGGTCTATGTCGACCGACTGAGGTAAATGGGCGTTTTTACAAGCCCCTGACGGTGTCTGAGACGCCTGGACCGGTACTAATTTGTTCGCCGGCCGTCTCATGTCGTCAACCCACTTGCAGCGTGTTGACATTATCACGTAATTCCATAAGTAAGCCATCCATTCCGGTGTCGACTCCCTAGAGAGTGACATCACCATTACAGGCAATTTGCTCCGCCTCCTCACCAACATTTTCCTCATACATGTCGACACACACGTACCGACATACAGCACACACATAGGGAATGCTCTGATAGAGGACAGGACCCACTAGCCCTTTGGGGAGACAGAGGGAGAGTTTGCCAGCACACACCAAAATGCTATAATTATACAGGGACAACCCTTATATAAGTGTTCCTCCCATATAGCATTTAATATATATGTATATCGCCAAATCAGTGCCCCCCCTCTCTGTTTTAACCCTGTTTCTGTAGTGCAGTGCAGGGGAGAGCCTGGGAGCCTTCCCCTCAGCCTTTCTGTGAGGGAAAATGGCGCTGTGTGCTGAGGAGAATAGGCCCCGCCCCCTTTTCGGCGGGCTTCTTCTCCGGAGATTGTGAAGTCTGGCAGGGGTTAAATACATCCATATAGCCTCAAGGGCTATATGTGATGTATTTTTCGCCATACAGGTATTCTACATTGCTGCCAGGGCGCCCCCCCCCCGCGCCCTGCACCCTCCGTGATCGCTGTGGGAAGTGTGCTGACAGACAATGGCGCACAGCTGCAGTGCTGTGCGCTACCTGAGGAAGACTGAAAAGTCTTCTGCCGCCTGGTTCCGGACCTCTTCAATCTTCAGCATCTGCAAGGGGGTCGGCGGCGCGGCTCCGGGACGAACCCCAGGGCGAGACCTGTGTTCCGACTCCCTCTGAAGCTAATGGTGTCCAGTAGCCTAAGAATCCAATCCATCCTGCACGCAGGTGAGTTGAAATTCTCTCCCCTAAGTCCCTCGATGCAGTGAGCCTGTTGCCAGCAGGACTCACTGAAAATAAAGAACCTAAAAACTTTTTCTAAGCAACTCTTTAAGAGAGCCACCTAGATTGCACCCTTCTCGGACGGGCACAAAAACCTAACTGAGGCTTGGAGGAGGGTCATAGGGGGAGGAGCCAGTACACACCATGTGATCCTAAAAGCTTGCTTTTGTGCCCTGTCTCCTGCGGAGCCGCTATTCCCCATGGTCCTGACGGAGTCCCCAGCATCCACTAGGACGTTAGAGAAAGACGGTGGGCCTAATTCATGTTTGTTATGCAATTGTGATTCTCTAAGCTATGGAACTGGTAATGTTAAAGGCCCTACACACTGGGCAATAATACTCAAATATATGAATGATCTCGTTCATTAATGTACGAGATACCATTCATATCTTTGAGTGTGGAGGCAACAGTGATGAACGATGCACGGCCCCGCGCTCGTTCATCGCTGGTGCCCCGTCGCCTGTGCATGCAGGCCAATATGGACAATCTCATCCATATTTGCCTGCACTTCTATGGAGCCGGGTGACGGGGGGAGTGAAGAAACTTCAGTCCCCGCATCACTGCCCCCCCACAGCCGAATCGCCCATCGGCCGTGTCTGCTGTCGGGCAGCTCAGCGGCGGATCGCTCAATGTGTAGAGCCCTTTAGGAAGTGAAGCTGCTGCCCAGTAATGAAAAGAGATGCTGATTGACACCATCACTAACTCATTTGCAATTGCATACACATTCACAGCCTATACACAATAAAGGACAATAACAACTGGTAGGTTAGCCCCATGGCTATGTAGATTGGACGCGGCAGTCAGAGGCGTAACTAGGGTCTTTGGCTCCCAGGGCAAAATGAAGAATTGCACCCCCTCCTCCCCTCCCTGGAAAAAATAAATATAATTGCGTACGCTCTGAAAAAAGGGGAATTGAAGGGTGAGTAACAGTGAAAGAGAGACTAGGGGCAGAGAGATAGAGACATGGAAGAGAGACATGAGACCAGAGCAGAGAAAAGGAGGCAGTCATGCGAGAGAGAGAGAGAGAGAGAGAGAGAGAGAGACCAGGGCATGGAAAAGAGAGATAGAGAGGATGGAGCAGAGAGAGAAACATGAGGGAGAGAGATACAAAGAGACCAGGGGCAGAGAGAGAGAGGGAGACATTGGGGAAAGAAAGAGACATAGGGGAGAGAGACAGACCAGGGGCAGAGTGAGAGAGAGACCAGGAGCTGGGAGAGGAGGAGACATGGGGGGTGAGAGACCAGGAGTCAAGAGATAGGGAGATATGGGGGAGAGAGAGACCACAGCAGAGGGAGAGATACCAGCGGCAGAGAGAGAGAGAGACAAGGGGCAGAAAGAGACAGAAAGACATGGTGGAGAGAGAGACCAAGGGCAGAGAGAGAGGGAGACATGGGCCAGAGAGAGCAAGACCATGGGCATAGAGAGGGGGAGACATGGGGGGAAAGAGGGGCAGATAGAAAACAAAGGCAGAGAGAGATATATAGGGGTGAGAGAGAGAGAAACCAGGGGCAGAGAGATAGAGACCATGGGCAGACAGATAGAGGCCTGTGACAGATAATAGGAGACATGGGGGGAGGAGAGAGAGAGAGACGAGTGGCAGAGAGAAAGAGCCATGGAAGAGAGAGTGACATTAGACCAGGACAAAGAGAGAGAGAGGGAGTCATGGGGGAGAGAGAGCGAGAGAGAGAGAGAGAGAGAGAGAAAGAGAGACCAGGGGCAGAGAGAGAGAGGAAGACATGGGACAGAGAGTGAGACCAGGGGCAAAGAGAGCGGGAGACATGGGACAGAGAGAGAGAGGCAAGGGGCAGAGAGACAGGATGACATGGGAGAGAGAAGGAGACGGAAGAGAGAGATAGAGAGGCCAGGGGCAGAGAGAGAAACATAAGGAAGAGAGAGACAGATAGAGGGGGCAGAGAGAGAGGGAGAAATTGGGGAAAGAAAGAGACATGGGGAGAGAGACAGAACAGTGGCAGAGTGAGAGAGGGAGACCAGGAGTTGGGAGAGGTGGAGACATGGGGGGTGAGAGACCAGGAGCAGAGAGAAAGGGAGATATGGGGGATAGAGAGAGAGACTGCGGCAGAGAGAGAGGTAGACATGGGGCCGAGAGATACCAAGGGCAGAGAGAGAGAGAGAACAGGGGCAGAGAGAGACATATAGACATGGGGAGAGAGAGGCTAGGGGCAGAGGGAGACATTGGAGAAAGAGGGATACATGGGGGAGAGATCAGGGGCAGAGAGAGAGAGAGATCAGGGGCAGAGAGAGAGAGAGAGAGAGAGATCAGGGGCAGAGAGAGAGAGAGAGAGATCAGGGGCAGAGAGAAAGAGAGAGATCAGGGGCAGAGAGAGAGAGATCAGGGGCAGAGAGAGAGACAGACCAGGGGCAGAGAGAGAAAGACCTGGGGCAGAGCGGAGAGACCAGGGGCAGAGAGTGAGAGAGACCAGGGACAGAGAGAGAGACATGGGGGAGAAAGAGAGAGACCAGGGGCAGAGAGAGAGACCAGGGGCAGAGAGAGAGACCAGGGGCAGAAACGGAGGCAGAGAGACCAGAGGGCAAAGAGAGAGAGGGAGACATGAGGCAAGAGAGAGACAGAGACCAGGGACAGAGAGGGACATGTGGGGGTGAGGAGGAGAGAACAGGGGTAGAGAGAGAGAGAGAGAGAGAGACCAGGGGCAGAGAGGGATACATGGGACAGAAAGGTAGACATGGGTGATAGAGAGATCAAGGGCAGAGAGAGGGGGAGACATGGGGGAAAGAGGCAGAGAAAGACCAGGTGCAGAGAGAGAGAGGGAGACATGGGAGGAGAGAGACACACACACACAGAGACTAGGGGCAGGGAGGGATACATGGGAGAGAGAGAGAGAGAGAGAGAGATTGAGAGACCGACAGACACCAGGAGCAGTGCGTGAGGGAGACATAGAGGGGGACATGTTCCCAGGTCACTATGTTCTGCTTACCTGCTTTTGTGGTGGTCATGCAGAGTGCAGTGTTGCTGCTAGTTTCCAGCTGGTAAGAAAATGGTGGTGCTGTTACAGGTGCTTTACTACTTCCCCTCCGTGCCTCACACCTCAAGCGTCAATCTGGACACACACTAGTCAGCATACATGCAGCAGCACTTTCTAGGGAAGGGCAACGGTGTGGCGATACAATTGAGGAGACTGAGGGCAGGTGAGGGTGACATGGAGAGGTAAATAGGGAGACAGAGGGTGACAGCAGAAGGCAGAGGGTGACCAAGAAGATGACAAGGAGAAAGTGGCTGATGGGGACATAGTGGTCGACAGGGTGAAAGTGGGTGACTGGAAAGGCAGGGGTGACAGGAAGATAGTGGGTGACTGGGGAGGCAGGGAGGACAGGTAGATAGTGGGTGACTGGGGAGGCAGGCTGACACAGCATACTTTCCACGTGGGTGCGCCACGAGACCATACCCCCCTCCTGTGATGACAAGCTTCCAGTTTTAAATGTTGTGAAGAAACATAGAATTTGACGGGAGATAAGAGCCACTTGGCCCATCTGGTCTGCCCATGTACATGCACAAACTTACACACTAGGGTCAATTTTTGTCAGAGGCCAATTAACCTACCAGTATATTTTTTGGAGTGTGGGATCAAACAGGAGTATTCTGGAGGAAACCCATGCAGGCATTGAAAAATATGCAATCTCCACAAAGTTAGAGACATGGGGGTTTATTTACTAATATTCGTGTTTGAGTCAGTTTGTGTAGTGTTTAAACTCATTTTTCATCGGGTGCATTTTCATGCAACTTTTTGAATCTACGCTAATTTACGAAGCTGTCGAGTTTTTGGTTTTCGTGTTTTCCGATGTCGATGGCAGTCGGGGTTTTTTTGGCCCATTTACGGCCGTCATTGTCGTTTGCGTTCGTGTTTTTGTTGTTTTAACTTGTTTATTTTCTATGTTAAACGCGGCAGGGTTATTTACCAACCACGGCCGCATTTTAACTTTTAGTTTCGTTTTTCATCCCCGTTCGTGCTTGGTTGTGTTTCAGATGTAGGAGTGTCTGTGCGCAACCATATAAATACGCCCTAAACCGTCCGCACCTCGTGGGTTTAGTTAGCGGTGAGTAGGGAGGTTGTGCTGTGGAGGTTGGTGAGTAGTTGGTTTGGTGAGGAGTTTTTTTTAGCGATTTCTGAGTGTAGTATTGTGTTTGAAAGTAGTCTTGTCATTCTTGTAGTCTTGTTTTTTTTTGGTTTTGTCTCATTTTTTGTCCAAGTTTTTTTGCTTTATAGTCCCTTGTCAGTGTGTGTGTGTGTGTGTGTGTGTGTGTGTGTGTGTGTGTGCGTGCGTGCGTGCGTGCGTGTGTGTGTGTGTGTGTGTGTGTGTGAGTTGTGCAGTGATAGTGGAGGAGTGTGTTGTTTGTCTTATTTTTTTCTGTGTTAATTGTTCAACCACACAATTATGTCTGACTCAGAGGTGAGTGAGGTGGAGGGTGTGAGTGAGGGAGAGGAGGTTGGTCAGGTGAAGGAGGTGAGTGAGAGTGAGGTTAGTGAGGTGGAGGAGGTGGGTGAGGTTGTTGCAGCAGCCTCAAGTGACAGTAATAGTGACAGTCAGACAGCTCCGCAGCCACGCACCACTACTAAGACTGAGCGGAATGTAAAGTTTAGTTATGCTGAAAATGTGGCATTGGTGCGGGAGCTGATGAAGTATCAGCAGCAACTATTTGGGCCTGAGTCCGCCAAGGTGCCAACACGGAAGAAGACGGTGTTGTGGGAGAAAGTTGTTGCTGCTGTAAATAGTGAGGGGGTGGTCAAGCGGACGGAGGACACGTGCCGCAAACGGTACTATGACATAAAGCGACATGTCAAGTCCAAAATGGCCAAGGAGGCGAACTCGGCTCGCAAAACCGGTGGTGGACAGCCCTATATTGCCTGATATCTGGACTATGAGAAGCCCATGTGGAGTTTAATACCTCCTGAAGTAGTGTCTGCAACCCATGTCCGTGATTCCGATCGGCCCAGGAAGGATGGTGAGCATGTGTATTTGTCTTAACATTCTATTACATTACTTCTGTCTTAATGTTTTTTGTAAATGTGTGTCATGTGACGTGGAATATTACTTCCATCTTCAAGTGTGCGTCAGCAAAGACATTGTTTTGGGTAATGTTTTCTACAAAAGCCAATGTAACATAGTACTTTATTGTATGTCATGTGGTTTTTTAACAGTACATTTTCCATGTGTAGTTTGGACTTGGTGTGTCATTGAATTGTCCAGCAATAATGTTTTCCTTTTGCACATTTTACAGTTTGAAAGTTGGACTATGTTTTTTATTTCAGTTATCCATGTGCAATGTTTCTAAAACAGTGGTTGACATGTTAGAGGCTGGAGTAGTGCAAAGTGGCTTTTAAGGCAGTTACATGTGTAATTTCATTAGTACTGAATGTAATCTTGTTTAAGACAAACCCACTATTTGTTGGTTCAGTTTGAGTCTGTATTTGTACCCTGACACAACACTGCAGACTTAGTTACCTTACTATTATGATGGTTTTTGTTTTGTTTTATTTTTATTTATTTTTTGGCTCATATTGTGCTAATGTGTGTTTGTAGTGCCACATCAAAGAGCATTTTCTATATTGCATCTTTTATTAATTACATTACATTTTAAAATGAAGATGTGTGTTTTGGCTTGTTAGTGTATATATTTGTAATTGTGTCCTATGTCTGTGTCCTGTACATTATTTCCTGTGTTGCACTTTCCATAGTGCATATGGCTATTGGCCAATGTGTGTGTTTTTCATAATTTTTTTTTTGTCCGAAATTTTTGCCACATAAATAAACCTCCATTTTTGTAAGATGTAATGTCTATAAACATAATGGGTGGATGTATCAACAATAGCATGAATAAATGAGTTCTTTTATTTGTTTCATTATTTAGAGTGTTGAAAAAAAGCAGTACTGGTCGTCCTACAGTCACTCCCATGACATCTGATGATGATGACGCTGCGGAAGCAGGTAAAGTGTCCACTGTAGTATAGGTTATGTTAGTAAAGGAATGTCCATAACAAAATTACACTTTAAATACTAGGTCCATCAAAAGATGTCTTGAGCAGCAGAAGGCGGACTCCTGTACCACACCAAACAATAATACATGTGGCAACAAAGAAAACAAGGTCTGATGTCCAGTCCCAACCACAGCAGTCTACCCCACCACGAAGATTGTTTACAGTTTCTTCAGTCCCACCACTCCAAATTTTGGACACACTTCCAAGACGCCAACCACACTCCCCTCATCTTGATTGTAAGAAACTGTAAATAATAAAAAAATTAGTCATCTCGTAATAATCCATTTAATTAGACTAATTAACTCAAAATCCAACAAAATCTGCTATACTTACCGAAAACACTAAAAACATCAAATGGAATCTGAGCAAAATGGCCTTGTCCACATCCAGTAAAGATATATATGTCCACTTCAGCCACACAGTAGCAGATTGTGTGGAAGATGCTGCAACATAAACACATGTGTAAGCTTGGCAAATAGTAAGGTTTTCTTACTCAATTTCACATATGTGTTTGTCCTAACATTAGCACCAACATGCAAAAACATTACTATGTTTTTGTTTTAAACACTATAAGGCAACACATTATGGTTTAAAGTGTTTTTTTTTAATGTGGAGTATGTCTGATCTACCATACAACTCATGTGCTTGCTTTAAGAATGAACTAACCAGACACATTTGCCACAAACAGGAATATGTCTGTATTTAAGTTCTGAGTGATGATGTTGCTATGCTGGATATCTGAAAGCACCATTCAAATACATGTGTTTCCTGTTTATTGCTTTGTATTAATTTCTCTAACATATGGCTAACTAACGGCAAAATGATTCAAATTCCAGATTCTAGTACCGGTACCAGCATCCCTACGCAACAGCAGCAACACAGTGACATGGATAAGACAATCATTTTACAAATGCAGCAAGTAATCGAAGGAATCAGCCACCCAGCACCTGTGAGTACACCACCACAGCAAAGCACACCACCACCACCACCACAACACAGCCCAACAACACCAGTAGCACAAGGCCCTGATCAAGTGTTTTGGGACAGTTGGGCTACACAGCAGGCCACTAATCAAGATTGCCTGCATAGGCAGACCCAGATTTTTTCAAGCCTACCATCTCACCTCAGAAGAATCAGAAGAAATATCAGTCGTCAAAATAAACCAACCACCAGAATTGCCAATACCATGGAAATCATGCGTGCAGACATTACACATGTCATGGGCAACTTACAATGCATAATGGAAGAACAGCACAGACAACAGCAAAGCTATATCAACATCTTAGAAAACAATCAAATGATAAATGAATCTATCACCAGAATTTTAGAAAATCAAAATGCTGCAACATGTGAACTCAATGCCACCCTCACTAACCTCAATGAAACACTCAGATCCCAGCACCAACAGCAACCAAGCAGCAGTTCTGGTACAACTACTCCTATTCTATCACCAGTGTCCTCACCACCAAGGCGCTCCACCAGAGCACGCCAACACGACAGTGGTAAAGGCAAAGGCCAGTCCAAGCAGCCAACCAAAAAAACATAAAAAATATAGACACCGATTTCTGTATAGAGAAGAAAATAAACACAGTTAGTAAGTGTAGGATTGTCAGAATATATATATAACACTTAGCACCTTGTCAATTTTTACAACATCATTAATTATAACTGTTACAAACAACAAGAGGATTTTTTGCCTCACATTTATTCTTTAACATCTTTGTATTTTTTTGGAGGAGGAAAATGTTCTTTGAGCTGCACATTGATCTTAGCATGCAGTAACAATACCACTTGATTTGATTATCTAATTAATATTTCTTGATTCCAATCATTCTCATATCCTGCAGACAGACTAATTGGCAGCCATGCAGAATGTCTTTAGCATGCAGAAACCAGACCACTTGATTTGATTAACTAATTACTATTTCTTGATTCCAATCACTCTCATATCCTGCAGACAGACTAATTGGCAGCCATGCAGAATGTCTTTAGCATGCAGAAACCAGACCACTTGATTTGATTAACTAATTACTATTTCTTGATTCCAATCACTCTCATATCCTGCAGACTAATTGGCAGCCATGCAGATTCATCCATGACCAATACAACTTACAATGTGAATTTTAACTCTTTTACATTTCTTCTCTAGACGACATTACAACAAGAACACAATTGAGTTTGCAAAGAGTGTCCTAATATGTTGTCAAAAAATTTAGATAATTCAGTCCCAAAATGATTGACATTATTGTTGTGCCATGTTTGTGCGTGGTAAAAATGAGTAATCAGATTCTACAACATGATGCAGAAACAAATAAATTGGAATTATTTGAATAGGAAAAAATAATGTGTGTAATAATGGATACATGTTGAAAACTGTGTATTGACTTACAAATCTGCAAGTTTACTCCAGCAAACATAATGAAATAAATTTTTTGGGATGAGACTAAGTTTGTGTCCCTTAAATATGATGAAGCATCACACATAGGGACACATGTATTCCTCAAGGCTAACATATTATATGTGGAGAAGTGTTATATTAGGACGTTACACACATTCATAAAGTAAAAAACATACTCAATTACTATGTGGATTATGTGTGTTTTAAAGAAATTATCAGTAAAAGTTTATTAACACTTATCCAGACTTCATGCATGTCACTCATAATATGTTGTTTAGAAAATTTAAATAAACACAATACACATGCTGCATTTGTTTTGCATAAAGCGAGGGTATGTTTGTATGTCTCAAGGAGACAGACACATTCTGACTAATGGTTTTTAAGCGAAAAATGGGCAACATATATTTAGGCTTACACAACAAATGAAAGAAGCAAAAAATACTTACCTTAACTATTTATGAGGTCTTGCCTAACCTGCCTCCCTACATCTGTACTCCAAGTGTCACCGGATGTCTCTAATTCCTCTGCTTGCTGGCTGCTTTGTTCATCCTCCTCGTCATCATCAACATGTGGCAGATGTTGTTGCAAACACATGTTATGAAGAAAGCCGCAGCAGAACACAATTTGAGTCACCTTCAAGGGACTATACAACAAAAGGCCACCAGACTTATCCAGACACCGAAACCTAGATTTCAGCACACCAAAACATCTTTCTATCACATTTCGCGTGGACTAATGTGCATTATTGTAATTGTGTTCAGCAGGGGTATCAGGTCAGAACAATGGAGTTAGAAGCCAAGAGAAACAGCCATATCCTCCATCACCTGAAAGACAGATATAGTAACGTGATTCATGTTAGGATACAGCAACACATAAGTAACACACTGTATTTGGCCAACGTATACACAGTCCTAAACATATCAAATTACATACCCAGCAGCCATCCATCTGACATTTGTCCGTCCTCAAACTTATCAAAGAGGGATGACTGACTGAGGATGAAGGAGTCATGGCAGCCCCCAGGGTAACCAGCAACAACACTCATTATTTTGAGTTTTGCATCACAAACCACCTGCACATTTGTGGAGTGGTCTAGAGGAGGATTATTATAGATGTGCTGCCTGCGCCTAGGTGGTCTCAGCTGAATGTGTGTGCAATCTATGGCTCCCAGCACAGTGGGCATGCCAGCAAGCTCATAGAAATCTACCCTGATGGCATGCCACTGAGACTCCTGGGTAGTGAAGCAGATTGATGCATCGATGTGGGGCTGCAAAACAGCCAACACCTGTGTGTATATTTGATAGAAAATAAAACATGAGATTTTAGGACAGAACATCATCACTGGCCACTGAGAGTAATTAAAACCAACCAAAAACAGAGGAGGTAGTTAGGTATACATCACCTGTGTTAGTATTCTTGAAAATGAGGGCTGTGAGATTCCAATGACATCCCCAGACACAGCCTGAAAGCTCCCAGTAGCCATAAAGTGCAACACAGCTAGGAGTTTGTGCAGGCCTGAGAGAGGGCGAGAGCGTGCTGTCTCAGGGTCTAGGCCCAGTTTGACAAGGTCATATGTGTTGTTACGATTTAGACAGAACATCTGTATAACCCTGTCATCGGACAATGCGTTCAAGTTTAAACGCCCCCTAAAAAATGAGGCCTGCGCAGCCTCCACGGAACCTGTACAACCTGCTGACCATGTTCAGTTTCTTGGCACTGGTTACTTACAGGCTGATGTCTGAGTCTGAGGAATTCCACAGCACACAAAAGATCACTGGTCCACAGTCCTGCAGCTATTTCTGAGTGTAGGTTGTTTGAAATGGGCCTAAGATCCTTTTATAGGCATCCTAATTCAGGTGTGAATGATTTGTAAGTGGCAACACATGTAAATACGCCTGAAAAAAGCATGTCTATTTTTTTGCTGCTTTTTTTAAAGAATCGCAAAAAATACGACCACAATTGAGCACTCAGAGACTAACACCCAAATACGAATGAATAGTGAATACCCGTGTTGTATGAAATAACAGCCGCGTTTGACCGATGGTCTATTCATTCGTATTTCTGAACTTTGCCGTTAAAACCATTACGAATAGCCCAAACACTGCCGAGATTTGTGCTTAGTGAATTCCCGTGTTGGGACTTAGAAAAACCCCATAAATCGGACAAACTCGGATTATTAGTAAATATAGGCCCTGGTCAGAATTAACCCCAGGACTTCAGTGCTGTGAGGCAGTAATGCTAACCATAACACCATCCTACTGCTATGTAAGTGCACATATAGGTGTCAGCATGTGTATGTGAGGTTATGTATAGGTGTCATTGTATGTAGAGCTGTCAGCGTGTGTATAATGGTGTATGTATAGATGTCAGTGTGCATATGTATGTTGGTGTATGTATAGGTGTCAGCATGTGTATGTTGGTATAAGTGTATGTTTGTCGGTGTATCTACACGTGTCAGCGTGTGTATGTATAGGTATCAGTATAGGTATCAGTGTATGTACAGGTGTCAGTGTATGTATAGGTATCAGTGTATGTACAGGTGTCAGCATGTGTATATATGTGTCAGTGTGTGTATGTCGGTGTATGTACAGGTGTCAGCGTGTGTATGTCAGTATATGAATAGTTATCAGTGTATGTCGGTGTATGAAAAGGTATCACTGTGCATGTGTCAGTGTATGTACAGGTTTCAGCATGTGTATGCATAGGTGTCAGCATGTCAGCATGTGTATATATAGATGTCAGTGTGTGTATGTCGGTGTATGTACAGGTGTCAGCATGTGTATGTATAGGTGTAAGCATGTATAACAGTACATGATACATATACATCACACACAAAGTACATGATATATACATGACACACATACATGAAGCATACAGTACACACACACACACACACACACACACACACACACAGTACATACATGATACACACATACATGATACATGCAACAATAGCACACACATGTGACAGACCTGGGCTGGTGATGAGGCCATTGGACCCCAGGTTGTGTTGTGTCTATTCCCTCTTCATCTAGTTAACCCCCAGGCAGTGCCTCAGGGGCCCTCTCCAGAAGTCTGCGCTGAGGTGGGGAGCGACCACCCCCAGCAGCATGGCCATCCTGAACCAGACCTCAAAATGCGGGGCTCATTCCTCAGCAGCAGGGCCACGGTGTCCCTGGAACTGAGGCCGGCTGGGGACTGGTGAGAGCAGGGCCGCAGCCTGGCTGCTTACAACGTCCAGCAGCCTGGGCCAGATGTACTAAGCATTAAAAAGTGATAAATTGCATGGAGATAAAGTACCAACCAATCAGCTCCTGTCATTTTTCAAACCAAGCCTCTGACATGGCAGCTAGGAGCTGATTGGATGGTACTTTATCACTGTGCAATTTATCACTTTTCAGGGCTTAGTTCATCTGGCCCCCTGTAAGTACAAGCGGCTGCGGAGCCACAGCTGGAACAGACCTGGGAGGGAGAGCGTCCCGTGCCCCATGCAGCACCGCACACACCGCTTCAGACGGGAGGTCTGCACTGCACATTGGCCCTCATTCCGAGTTGTTCGCTCGCAAGCTGCTTTTAGCAGCTTTGCACACGCTAAGCCGCCGCCTACTGGGAGTGAATCTTAGCTTATCAAAATTGCGAACGAAAGATTAGCAAAATTGTGAATAGACACTTCATAGCAGTTTCTGAGTAGCTCCACACTTACTCGGCATCTGCGATCAGTTCAGTGCTTGTCGTTCCTGGTTTGACGTCACAAACACACCCAGCGGTCGCCCAGACACTCCTCCGTTTCTCCAGCCACTCCTGCATTTTTCCAAGAAACGGTAGCGTTTTTTTCGCACACACCCATAAAACGGCCTGTTTCCGCCCAGAAACACCCACTTCCTGTCGATCACCAGAACGAAGAAAAAACCTCGTAATGCCGTGAGTAAAATACCTAACTGCATAGCAAATTTACTTGGCGCAGTCGCACTGCGGACATTGCGCATGCGCATTAGCGACTAATCTTTCCGTTGCGAGAAAAAAATAACGAGCGAACAACTCGGAATGACCCCCATTGTCCAGCATACTAACAGCAGCCGTAGCCAGGAATGCTATGGTCCACAGCAGCAACATGAGGGGGAACCCAGCAATGCAGAGCGATGCCGCACTGTCAGATCTTCATCTCTGTTCCCGGGCACCACCAAATATGAAAAGTGTCAGTCCAGCTGAAGTTCTAGACTTCAGCTATGTTCTGCCTTTTAAGTGCTGACGCTCACCGACCGGGATCATCCAGCAGCTGGGGATACAGTGTAAAAACAAAACACTTTGGTGGATACGTTGCCCTAATTGCACCCCCTCTATCGAGTCTGACATGGCTTCTGGGGCACGTGACTTGTTCGCACCCCATTAGTTACGCCACTGGCGGCAGTAGCAACGCTGGCACATGTTTATCTGTATACATGATCGCAGCTGACAGCATATACATGCCCCTAAAATGGCAAAGACACACATGCATTTTTGCCAACTCTTACCGTTAGCACCTCCAAACGGTCACTTACTTTTCCCTGAAATCCTCATTGCAAGTGGGATTGCAGCGGCACCTTGGTGCATGTGTATTGTGATCGCAACACATGTTCAGTCTGACAATAATCGCTGTGTTGCGTGCAGAGCCGGCCATAGGCATAGGCAAACTCGGCAATTGCCTAGGGCATTTGATATGCCTAGGGGCATCAGCAGCTTCTGCTGATTAAAATGATATGCAGCATGTCTATAGTATATTCTGTGTGTAGCATTTCATATGCAGATACAGCCACAGTCTCACACAGTATACAGGCATGCTGCATATCATTTTAATCAGCAGAAGCTGCTTGTGCATGCTAGCCACATAGCAATGCAAATACGATTCGTTTTCATAAAAAAAAGTGCCCGACGTTAGCATTGAGGCAAGATTTATGAGGACACATCTGTATCCAAGCAGCGGCAGAGGTCACAGTGTTAGTGGCAGTGTGAGTGCTGTGTGCGGGTGGGTTGGTTGTGCAGTAGTGTTCGGAATATGTGTAAGGAGCATTATGTGTGTCATGTAAAAATGCATTAATAATGTGCAACATATGTGTAAGGGGCACGATGTGTGTCATTATGTGTATAAGGTCATTAATAATGTGTGGCATATGTGTAACAGGGTACTACTGTATGTGTATCATTATGTGTATAGGGGCACTAATAATGTGCAGCAAATGTGTAGGGGGCACTATGTGTCATTATGTGTATAAGGGCATTAATAATGTGTGGCATATGTGTAAGAGACATTATATGTAAAAGGGCATTAATAAAGGTTGTCATAATGTGTAAGGTGCATTATGTTTATAAGGACATTAATAATGTGTCTCATATGTGTAAGGGGCATTACTCTGGCATTATGTGTATAAGGTGCTCTGCTATGTGGCGTCGCGTATAGAAAGGGCACTACTGTGTCGTCAAATGTGAATAAAGAGCAATAGGGTGTGGTGTAATGTGAATAAGGAGCAATTCAGTGTGATGTAATGTGAATAAGGGGCTCTACTGTGAGGAGTAACATTTATAAGGTAAAGTGATACTACTGTGGGATGTAATATGGATTATGGACACTATCGCATGATCAAATGTGAATAAAGTTGCAGTACTGTGTGACATAATTGGAATTGGGGTTACTATTTTGTGGCCATGCCCCTTGCCAGCAAAAACATTCCTTTTTGGGCTGTGCACCGAATGTGCGAACTGTTCCTATTTAAAATATAGGGGGTACAAACACCAAAATAAGGACTGCTATAGGTGAGGGGTGATGGTGCTGGGAAAGAGGTGCAAGGTCAGAGGCGTAACCAGCGGTGGTGCTAGGGGGCACCAGCCAAAATCTTGCCGAGTGCATCATATTGGTTAGGGCCGGCTCTGGTTGCGTGAACATCGGCCATTGCATACAAAAATGAATTAGGCCCTGTGTCTCAGCAGGTGGAATAGCTCTCTGAGAGTATGGTGACTATACTATAGTTCCTATTGGATAAGAATGTACAGTGTACTAGGTTTTTGTGTATCAAGGTAGCATGCACTTGTGCTTGAGTGAGGTGTTTTATGTAGTCACAATAAAGTACATTCTAATTCACCTACTAAGTATGTACACAATTTCCTACACAGGGGTACCAAGTTGAACTTAGTACTTACATTAGGAACCATTCCTTTTTTTCTAATGGACACAAAGATCTGTACCTCCAAACTTTTACATTAAACACTAGGATAACAGCAACATCTAACCCCAAGAAGCCACTTTGTTTAAACCAGGAATGACAAAAGCCATTAAAATTGTTCCCCTGCATGTGTTTCCTAACAATCATACATAGCAGATTTAATATACCGCACGCATGTGTCACAATCTCTGTACAAATTTTACATTGCACTCATCAGTTTCTTAATAATATCCATTTATGAGTATACACTCTATTAAAGCCTAATGTTTCATTATATTAAACCTTTAATAACATGTGCTGATGGGGATTTTTTATAAATAATAGACCAAAGGACACATACATCAATGTATGAAATAATTAGGGGGTTATACATCCTGTAAAGTTTGTCATGACTATCCAGTGAAAGAATGTGTCCCAGTTTCCATTCCACTGTTTTTATATAAAAGTATCACTCCCCAGATGTTCCATCATCTTCCAAACCTACCTGTGCCTGACTTCTTACCAGAACCACTAACCGGTCATGTCTGGAATCAAGGGAGGAAAATGTGGCCAGAAGATCCAATGTCAGGATCCTTGCAAGGACCCATGCCAAAGGCCACCTGTCTGTGTAGATCCTTGTCAGGACCGTAAGTTAATTATTAACACTTTCTTTACAGTTTTTCATAGCACTCTAATACAGTGTTTGTACTGATGACCTATTTACTAGTGAATAGTAGAGATGAGCGGGTTCGGTTTCTCTGAATCCGAACCCGCCAGAACTTCATGGTTTTTTTCACGGATCCGAGCAGACTCGGATCCTCCCGCCTTGCTCGGTTAACCCGAGCGCGCCCGAACGTCATCATGACGCTGTCGGATTCTCGCGAGACTCGGATTCTATATAAGGAGCCGCGCGTCGCCGCCATTTTCACACGTGCATTGAGATTGATAGGGAGAGGACGTGGCTGGCGTCCTCTCCATTTAGATTAGGGTTGAGAGAGAGAGAGAGAGATTGACCTGAGGCTGTGATACTGTAGAAGAGAGTGCAGAGTTTAGTGACTGACGACCACAGTGACCACCAGACAGTGCAGTTGTTTGTTTTATTTAATATATCCGTTCTCTGCCTGAAAAAAACGATACACACAGTGACTCAGTCACATACCATATCTGTGTGCACTGCTCAGCCCAGTGTGCTGCATCAATGTATATATATATCTGACTGTGCTCAGCTCACACAGCTTATAATTGTGGGGGAGACTGGGGAGCACTGCAGTGCCAGTTATAGGTTATAGCAGGAGCCAGGAGTACATAATATTATATTAAAATTAAACAGTGCACACTTTTGCTGCAGGAGTGCCACTGCCAGTGTGACTAGTGACCAGTGACCTGACCACCAGTATATATAATATTAGTAGTATACTATCTCTTTATCAACCAGTCTATATTAGCAGCAGACACAGTACAGTGCGGTAGTTCACGGCTGTGGCTACCTCTGTGTCGGCACTCGGCAGCCCGTCCATAATTGTATATACCACCTAACCGTGGTTTTTTTTTCTTTCTTTATAGTCATACTAGTTACGAGTATACTATCTCTTTATCAACCAGTCTATATTAGCAGCAGACACAGTACAGTGCGGTAGTTCACGGCTGTGGCTACCTCTGTGTCGGCACTCGGCAGCCCGTCCATAATTGTATATACCACCTAACCGTGGTTTTTTTTTCTTTCTTTATACATACATACTAGTTACGAGTATACTATCTCTTTATCAACCAGTCTATATTAGCAGCAGACACAGTACAGTGCGGTAGTTCACGGCTGTGGCTACCTCTGTGTCGGCACTCGGCAGCCCGTCCATAATTGTATATACCACCTAACCGTGGTTTTTTTTTCTTTCTTTATACATACATACTAGTTACGAGTATACTATCTCTTTATCAACCAGTCTATATATTAGCAGCACACACAGTACAGTGCGGTAGTTCACGGCTGTGGCTACCTCTGTGTCGGCACTCGGCAGCCCGTCCATAATTGTATATACCACCTAACCGTGGTTTTTTTTTCTTTCTTTATACATACATACTAGTTACGAGTATACTATCTCTTTATCAACCAGTCTATATATTAGCAGCAGACACAGTACAGTGCGGTAGTTCACGGCTGTGGCTACCTCTGTGTCGGCACTCGGCAGCCCGTCCATAATTGTATATACCACCTAACCGTGGTTTTTTTTTCTTTCTTTATACATACATACTAGTTACGAGTATACTATCTCTTTATCAACCAGTCTATATTAGCAGCAGACACAGTACAGTGCGGTAGTTCACGGCTGTGGCTACCTCTGTGTCGGCACTCGGCAGCCCGTCCATAATTGTATATACCACCTAACCGTGGTTTTTTTTTCTTTCTTTATACATACATACTAGTTACGAGTATACTATCTCTTTATCAACCAGTCTATATATTAGCAGCAGACACAGTACAGTGCGGTAGTTCACGGCTGTGGCTACCTCTGTGTCGGCACTCGGCAGCCCGTCCATAATTGTATATACCACCTAACCGTGGTTTTTTTTTCTTTCTTTATAGTCATACTAGTTACGAGTATACTATCTCTTTATCAACCAGTCTATATTAGCAGCAGACACAGTACAGTGCGGTAGTTCACGGCTGTGGCTACCTCTGTGTCGGCACTCGGCAGCCCGTCCATAATTGTATATACCACCTAACCGTGGTTTTTTTTTCTTTCTTTATACATACATACTAGTTACGAGTATACTATCTCTTTATCAACCAGTCTATATATTAGCAGCAGACACAGTACAGTGCGGTAGTTCACGGCTGTGGCTACCTCTGTGTCGGCACTCGGCAGCCCGTCCATAATTGTATATACCACCTAACCGTGTTTTTTTTTTCTTTCTTTATACATACATACTAGTTACGAGTATACTATCTCTTTATCAACCAGTCTATATATTAGCAGCAGACACAGTACAGTGCGGTAGTTCACGGCTGTGGCTACCTCTGTGTCGGCACTCGGCAGCCCGTCCATAATTGTATATACCACCTAACCGTGGTTTTTTTTTCTTTCTTTATACATACATACTAGTTACGAGTATACTATCTCTTTATCAACCAGTCTATATATTAGCAGCAGACACAGTACAGTGCGGTAGTTCACGGCTGTGGCTACCTCTGTGTCGGCACTCGGCAGCCCGTCCATAATTGTATATACCACCTAACCGTGTTTTTTTTTTCTTTCTTTATACATACATACTAGTTACGAGTATACTATCTCTTTATCAACCAGTCTATATTAGCAGCAGACACAGTACAGTGCGGTAGTTCACGGCTGTGGCTACCTCTGTGTCGGCACTCGGCAGCCCGTCCATAATTGTATATACCACCTAACCGTGGTTTTTTTTTCTTTCTTTATACATACATACTAGTTACGAGTATACTATCTCTTTATCAACCAGTCTATATATTAGCAGCAGACACAGTACAGTGCGGTAGTTCACGGCTGTGGCTACCTCTGTGTCGGCACTCGGCAGCCCGTCCATAATTGTATATACCACCTAACCGTGGTTTTTTTTTCTTTCTTTATACATACATACTAGTTACGAGTATACTATCTCTTTATCAACCAGTCTATATATTAGCAGCAGACACAGTACAGTGCGGTAGTTCACGGCTGTGGCTACCTCTGTGTCGGCACTCGGCAGCCCGTCCATAATTGTATATACCACCTAACCGTGTTTTTTTTTTCTTTCTTTATACATACATACTAGTTACGAGTATACTATCTCTTTATCAACCAGTCTATATATTAGCAGCAGACACAGTACAGTGCGGTAGTTCACGGCTGTGGCTACCTCTGTGTCGGCACTCGGCAGCCCGTCCATAATTGTATATACCACCTAACCGTGGTTTTTTTTTCTTTCTTTATACATACATACTAGTTACGAGTATACTATCTCTTTATCAACCAGTCTATATATTAGCAGCAGACACAGTACAGTGCGGTAGTTCACGGCTGTGGCTACCTCTGTGTCGGCACTCGGCAGCCCGTCCATAATTGTATATACCACCTAACCGTGTTTTTTTTTTCTTTCTTTATACATACATACTAGTTACGAGTATACTATCTCTTTATCAACCAGTCTATATTAGCAGCAGACACAGTACAGTGCGGTAGTTCACGGCTGTGGCTACCTCTGTGTCGGCACTCGGCAGCCCGTCCATAATTGTATATACCACCTAACCGTGGTTTTTTTTTCTTTCTTTATACATACATACTAGTTACGAGTATACTATCTCTTTATCAACCAGTCTATATATTAGCAGCAGACACAGTACAGTGCGGTAGTTCACGGCTGTGGCTACCTCTGTGTCGGCACTCGGCAGCCCGTCCATAATTGTATATACCACCTAACCGTGGTTTTTTTTTCTTTCTTTATACATACATACTAGTTACGAGTATACTATCTCTTTATCAACCAGTCTATATATTAGCAGCAGACACAGTACAGTGCGGTAGTTCACGGCTGTGGCTACCTCTGTGTCGGCACTCGGCAGCCCGTCCATAATTGTATATACCACCTAACCGTGGTTTTTTTTTCTTTCTTTATACATACATACTAGTTACGAGTATACTATCTCTTTATCAACCAGTCTATATTAGCAGCAGACACAGTACAGTGCGGTAGTTCACGGCTGTGGCTACCTCTGTGTCGGCACTCGGCAGCCCGTCCATAATTGTATATACCACCTAACCGTGGTTTTTTTTTCTTTCTTTATACATACATACTAGTTACGAGTATACTATCTCTTTATCAACCAGTCTATATATTAGCAGCAGACACAGTACAGTGCGGTAGTTCACGGCTGTGGCTACCTCTGTGTCGGCACTCGGCAGCCCGTCCATAATTGTATACTAGTATCCAATCCATCCATCTCCATTGTTTACCTGAGGTGCCTTTTAGTTGTGCCTATTAAAATATGGAGAACAAAAATGTTGAGGTTCCAAAATTAGGGAAAGATCAAGATCCACTTCCACCTCGTGCTGAAGCTGCTGCCACTAGTCATGGCCGAGACGATGAAATGCCAGCAACGTCGTCTGCCAAGGCCGATGCCCAATGTCATAGTACAGAGCATGTCAAATCCAAAACACCAAATATCAGTAAAAAAAGGACTCCAAAACCTAAAATAAAATTGTCGGAGGAGAAGCGTAAACTTGCCAATATGCCATTTACCACACGGAGTGGCAAGGAACGGCTGAGGCCCTGGCCTATGTTCATGGCTAGTGGTTCAGCTTCACATGAGGATGGAAGCACTCAGCCTCTCGCTAGAAAAATGAAAAGACTAAAGCTGGCAAAAGCAGTAGCACCGCAAAGAACTGTGCGTTCTTCGAAATCCCAAATCCACAAGGAGAGTCCGACTCCAATTGTGTCGGTTGCGATGCCTGACCTTCCCAACACTGGACGTGAAGAGCATGCGCCTTCCACCATTTGCACGCCCCCTGCAAGTGATGGAAGGAGCACCCGCAGTCCAGTTCCTGATAGTCAGATTGAAGATGTCAGTGTTGAAGTACACCAGGATGAGGAGGATATGGGTGTTGCTGGCGCTGGGGAGGAAATTGACCAGGAGGATTCTGATGGTGAGGTGGTTTGTTTAAGTCAGGCACCCGGGGAGACACCTGTTGTCCGTGGTAGGAATATGGTCGTTGACATGCCTGGTGAAAATACAAAAAAAATCAGCTCTTCGGTGTGGAAGTATTTCACCAGAAATGCGGACAACAGGTGTCAAGCCGTGTGTTCCCTTTGTCAAGCTGTAATAAGTAGGGGTAAGGACGTTAACCACCTCGGAACATCCTCCCTTATACGTCACCTGCAGCGCATTCATAATAAGTCAGTGACAAGTTCAAAAACTTTGGGTGACAGCGGAAGCAGTCCACTGACCAGTAAATCCCTTCCTCTTGTAACCAAGCTCACGCAAACCACCCCACCAACTCCCTCAGTGTCAATTTCCTCCTTCCCCAGGAATGCCAATAGTCCTGCAGGCAATGTCACTGGCAATTCTGACGAGTCCTCTCCTGCCTGGGATTCCTCCGATACATCCTTGCGTGTAACGCCTACTGCTGCTGGCGCTGCTGTTGTTGCTGCTGGGAGTCGATGGTCATCCCAGAGGGGAAGTCGTAAGCCCACTTGTACTACTTCCAGTAAGCAATTGACTGTTCAACAGTCCTTTGCGAGGAAGATGAAATATCACAGCAGTCATCCTGCTGCAAAGCGGATAACTGAGGCCTTGACAACTATGTTGGTGTTAGACGTGCGTCCGGTATCCGCCGTTAGTTCACAGGGAACTAGACAATTTATTGAGGCAGTGTGCCCCCGTTACCAAATACCATCTAGGTTCCACTTCTCTAGGCAGGCGATACCGAGAATGTACACGGACGTCAGAAAAAGACTCACCAGTGTCCTAAAAAATGCAGTTGTACCCAATGTCCACTTAACCACGGACATGTGGACAAGTGGAGCAGGGCAGGGTCAGGACTATATGACTGTGACAGCCCACTGGGTAGATGTATGGACTCCCGCCGCAAGAACAGCAGCGGCGGCACCAGTAGCAGCATCTCGCAAACGCCAACTCTTTCCTAGGCAGGCTACGCTTTGTATCACCGCTTTCCAGAATACGCACACAGCTGAAAACCTCTTACGGCAACTGAGGAAGATCATCGCGGAATGGCTTACCCCAATTGGACTCTCCTGTGGATTTGTGGCATCGGACAACGCCAGCAATATTGTGTGTGCATTAAATATGGGCAAATTCCAGCACGTCCCATGTTTTGCACATACCTTGAATTTGGTGGTGCAGAATTTTTTAAAAAACGACAGGGGCGTGCAAGAGATGCTGTCGGTGGCCAGAAGAATTGCGGGACACTTTCGGCGTACAGGCACCACGTACAGAAGACTGGAGCACCACCAAAAACTACTGAACCTGCCCTGCCATCATCTGAAGCAAGAAGTGGTAACGAGGTGGAATTCAACCCTCTATATGCTTCAGAGGTTGGAGGAGCAGCAAAAGGCCATTCAAGCCTATACAATTGAGCACGATATAGTAGGTGGAATGCACCTGTCTCAAGCGCAGTGGAGAATGATTTCAATGTTGTGCAAGGTTCTGATGCCCTTTGAACTTGCCACACGTGAAGTCAGTTCAGACACTGCCAGCCTGAGTCAGGTCATTCCCCTCATCAGGCTTTTGCAGAAAAAGCTGGAGACATTGAAGGAGGAGCTAACACGGAGCGATTCCGC
This sequence comes from Pseudophryne corroboree, assembly GCF_028390025.1. NCBI lineage: Eukaryota > Metazoa > Chordata > Amphibia > Anura > Myobatrachidae > Pseudophryne > Pseudophryne corroboree. Next base: position 221,329,588 of record NC_086446.1, read on the forward strand.
TAGGCATGTGGGACTTGTGGATGGAGCCCTTAATTCGCTTAACAAGGATTCACGGGTGGTCAATCTGTTGAAATCAGAGCACTACATTTTGGCCACCGTGCTCGATCCTAGATTTAAAGCCTACCTTGGATCTCTCTTTCCGGCAGACACAAGTCTGCTGGGGTTGAAAGACCTGCTGGTGACAAAATTGTCAAGTCAAGCGGAACGCGACCTGTCAACATCTCCTCCTTCACATTCTCCCGCAACTGGGGGTGCGAGGAAAAGGCTCAGAATTCCGAGCCCACCCGCTGGCGGTGATGCAGGGCAGTCTGGAGCGACTGCTGATGCTGACATCTGGTCCGGACTGAAGGACCTGACAACGATTACGGACATGTCGTCTACTGTCACTGCATATGATTCTCTCAACATTGATAGAATGGTGGAGGATTATATGAGTGACCGCATCCAAGTAGGCACGTCACACAGTCCGTACTTATACTGGCAGGAAAAAGAGGCAATTTGGAGGCCCTTGCACAAACTGGCTTTATTCTACCTAAGTTGCCCTCCCACAAGTGTGTACTCCGAAAGAGTGTTTAGTGCCGCCGCTCACCTTGTCAGCAATCGGCGTACGAGGTTACATCCAGAAAATGTGGAGAAGATGATGTTCATTAAAATGAATTATAATCAATTCCACCGCGGAGACATTGACCAGCAGCAATTGCCTCCACAAAGTACACAGGGAGCTGAGATGGTGGATTCCAGTGGGGACGAATTGATAATCTGTGAGGAGGGGGATGTACACGGTGATATATCGGAGGGTGATGATGAGGTGGACATCTTGCCTCTGTAGAGCCAGTTTGTGCAAGGAGAGATTAATTGATTCTTTTTTGGGGGGGGTCCAAACCAACCCGTCATATCAGTCACAGTCGTGTGGCAGACCCTGTCACTGAAATGATGGGTTGGTTAAAGTGTGCATGTCCTGTTTTGTTTATACAACATAAGGGTGGGAGGGCCCAAGGACAATTCCATCTTGCACCTCTTTTTTCTTTTCTTTTTCTTTGCGTCATGTGCTGTTTGGGGAGGGTTTTTTGGAAGGGCCATCCTGTGTGACACTGCAGTGCCACTCCTAGATGGGCCCGGTGTTTGTGTCGGCCACTAGGGTCGCTAGTCTTACTCACACAGTCAGCTACCTCATTGCGCCTCTTTTTTTCTTTGCGTCATGTGCTCTTTGGGGAGTATTTTTTTGAAGGGCCATCCTGCGTGACACTGCAGTGCCACTCCTAGATGGGCCAGGTGTTTGTGTCGGCCACTTGGGTCGCTTATCTTAGTCACACAGCGACCTCGGTGCAAATTTTAGGACTAAAAATAATATTGTGAGGTGTGAGGTGTTCAGAATAGACTGAAAATGAGTATAAATGATGGTTATTGAGGTTAATAATACTATGGGATCAAAATGACCGCAAATTCAATGATTTAAGCTGTTTTTTAGTGTTTTTTGAAAAAAACACCCGAATCCAAAACACACCCGAATCCGACAAAAAAAATTCGGTGAGGTTTTGCCAAAACGCGGTCGAACCCAAAACACGGCCGCGGAACCGAACCCAAAACCAAAACACAAAACCCGAAAAATTTCAGGCGCTCATCTCTAGTGAATAGTACATGTTTTGCATTAAATATTGTATGCTATTTCTTTTGCAAGATTCTATTATTTCAGCTTTGTAGTATTATATATATATATATATATATATGTGTATGTAAAGCAAAACAGGGATAGCAGAAAAACACTTATGAGGAAGAAATGAGAAAATCACTTAAAAAAACAAAGACATGAAATAGTGAGAATGTTATATATGCTATACTGTACAGTGAAATGACAATATAAATCCCAGAGGAATAATGTGAGCAAAAAAGCAATGCTTATAATATTTTATAGGGTCCTCACATGTGGCCCTATGTTGTATAAAAGGGTGTACATATAGATGGAGCCGCGCTTATCTGAGGCAGCTCCATCGCAAATATGCACTCCCGACGTGACTAGAGCATCTCTGTCCCGGTGCGCGGACGGAGACGCTCTCCATTCAAGTGACAGGGGCGCAACTCCGTCGAGGGTGCGCGTGCCCCATCGGACGGAGACGCTCTCAGCGATAGGCACGCCACGTGGCTCCATCTGTATGGTGGAGATGCTTCACATCTGATTTTGGGATCAGAGCAGAAGCAGCAGTAATGGAGCACACAGCTTAAATAGAAGGTTATTCTATGACTAGCAAGTGATGCTGGCGAGAAAAACATCACCATTTAGTCATGGACTCATCCATACACTATGTGAATGTACTACTCACCGACATCAGATTCACTACAAACAGGACCAGCAGGACCAGAACATTAGAATTATGGCCACATGCCCCTAGATGCACACATTGTGTCAGTGGTTGGTAAACTAATTCAAGTAGTGAAAGTTACATTACCTACTACTATTATACAAAATTACTTCTTGAAAGGGCATAAATATGATTTTGTTGAAGGAAGACATTCAGCTGTTTATCAAGGATATGGCTAAGATTGTCTTCACAGTATAAGGACTAAGCTTACTCCACTACAATATATATATACAGAATATGTATTTTATAACTCCATTATCTTTGTATTCATAAAAATTAACCAGTTAGAAACAGAAAGAACAGTGCAAGCAAAACACCTGGTTGGGAAAAAAAACTCATATTGTGTTTCATTTTCTTGCAGCATGTAATCCTCGGCCCCAGTACCATGGCCCCCACCACCATCATCATGGCGATCGCCAACAAGGTAATGAGACATAATGCTAGTGTATTACCATTTTTTAAAAATATATATTTTATTGAAATACAATAAAAATATGCTCATGATGGTGCATACAAATATCAGCTTATCTGAATAGCCAAAGGATTATGTCACAGAATCACTGCCAGTCCACAATCAACAGGATCACATGTATGTGGCATCAGGGCAGAAAAAAGATGACAACCAGCAATCATAATACCCAAATAAACAGTGGGGTGGCTGAACCCAAAGGATAGGTGCCGTCGCTGGCAGTGGGAAGGAGATGATGGTAGAAGTAAGCCTAAGATAAACACATGAGGGAAGTGGGTCATGCATGTGAGAGCTTACTATCTATAGGGGAATGGGAACCATAGAGAGGATACACAGAGGGGAGAAATAAATGATATCCACGTGTATGCAATTAAGGCTCATTGAATAGACGTAATCTAAGATACATGCAAATTCCACCTGTAAATTGTGAGTAATTGAGTTTTGTACAATGCTTTGGATGGGTCTTTGAAAATTAAATGTTTTATATCCCCCTGGTTTCTCTATACACTCATAATGAAAACCCTTAAATACATAGTCCTATTCTTTTAGCCTCACCATTGATGGATGTATTCCAAGAGAACAAGTCACTGATCAGAAAAACCTTCTACTGACAAACTATATTTGCTACCAGATCATAGCTAAAATGATGCATTTATAGTCTAAAGTGTCAACTTTCTCTCTGTGTTATGTTCTAATATATGATCTTTTCCCTGACAGATCCATGCAACCCCTGTTGTCCTGATCCTTGCCAGGGCCAAGGAAGCTTTTGCTGTGAGAAATGAAGACATCTCAGCAGATGACATGGAATGCCCTTCTACTTGCCCTCAAGCCTATTCTCATCCATCTTCCTCACCTCATCTCTCCTAACTTCTGCCCGTTTCCAGCTTGGTAATGGGTACTGCTACTAAATAAAATACTGCTTTGTGACTCTATCACTTGTGTCACTTTTTATAGCTGTTTATTACTAGTGTTATATAAACAGGAGAGAAGCCATGTCTTCCAAACATTTTTTTTTCCATACCTCACGGAATCAAAATTTATTTATTTAAGGATTCTATTCTATCCCTTATCAACACAAAATACATTTTTATGTTTAATAATAATTTGAAAAAAATCCACAATAACATTTGAATTCCACCATAATAGTACAATTAAAAAAGGCAATATATTGTGATTGGACTGTAACCTATTCCAAATTGTCTGACAAGTACATGCTCAATCTCATGGTGAAATAGCACTCAGTAGCAACATACAATATGGCTGACTTTTTATGAAGCTTATTGGGATGTGGTTCAGTAAAAAAAGGTAGACAGTCATTAGGTCTACACGATAGGTTTCACAGTCAAAAGGTTGACAGGGTCAGACGCTCAGACGGTCAACAGTCAAAAGGTCGTCATGGTCAAAAAGTTGACACGAAAATATATATATATATTATTCTGTTATTTTGTGTTTTTACATTTTTTTTTACCCAAATTAGCTGAAATGCATTCCCTTGCAGGCACTCTTCACTCGCCTCGCTACAGTCCATAGTTTGTGATATAAATAGTAAGTGCAGCAAAAGTTGTAAAAACCCTGACTTTTTGACCCTGTTGACATTTTGACCTTGTTGACCTTTTGACCATGCCTACCTTCTAGCTGTCTATCTGTTAACCATCTCCCCTTCAATAACATACAAAATATACCAATGTAATCAGTTTGCAATCCCATATATTATCAAAGTGTATTTTGCCTCACAAATATAAAGAAAACTGCATAGTAATAAGCAACAATCTAGTAGACTTCATGGGTAAACGCACCTCTCAGCCAAAACAGTACTTACCAATTCAACTATATTGAAAAAGTTTTCTAATGTGCACGTTCTGGGTTTAACTTACAGTTGAACACAGATGTAAAATGCTGCTGGAATAAGGAGGCATTATATGCAGCTAGAATAGAAACATGTTACCAGCCACTTCTGCATCTTTGCTGTGGTATGGCTAGAATGCATTTGTGCAAAGATCACACAATTTCTGTGCTCAGCCTCCTACGGGGTCATTCCGAGTTGATCATAGCTGTGCTAAATTTAGCACAGCTACGATCATGTTCCCTGACATGCGGGGGGACGCGGGACGCCCTGCACAGGGCTAGTCCACCCCGCATGTCAGTGCCACCCCCTCCCCCCCCGCAGAAGTGCAAAGGCATCACACAGGAGTAGCTCTCGGCCAGCGCAGCTTTAGCGTGCTGGCCGGGAGGTACTCCTCGCTCCCTGGCCTGCAGCGGCTGCTTATAACGTCACGCAGCCGCTGCAGCCCGCCCCCCGTTCGGTCCGGCCACGCCTGTGTTGGCTGTACCGCACCTATGAAACGGCGGCCAAACGCCGCCGCTTCGCCCCCTCCCGCCCCTCGATCGCCTTTGCCTGTCAATCAGGCAGAGGCGATCGCTGTCCTGCTACGGCCTTCGGCCGTCCATCATGCACAGGCACACTACGGCGTCAGCGCATGCACAGCAGGGACGCATTCACTCTGCTGTGTTAAAACGCAGCGAGCAAACGGGTCAGAATGACCCCCCTAGTCTGCATCTCAAAGGGGCTGATTTATCAAGCTTTTTTTATTAAAATAAAGTGAAAAAGGGTGTTTTTCACATTATTTTAGTATCACTCAAATGTGTTAAAAGGCTTTTGGAGCAGTTTTCGTGAAAAACTGCTCCAAACCCTTTAATTTAAAAAAAAATGTTAGCAACCAGATCACATTTCCCATGCTTATCATGGGAAATGCGGTCTGGCCGATTAAAATAAATAAATAAATAAATAAAATACCACAGTGTGTCCTGGGATAATTACGCCAGCTTCAGCGCAGCACTGCGATGTGAGTACATCAGCACAGCTTTCTCAGGGGGTCATTCCAACCTGATCACACGCTAGCTATTTTTTGCAACGCTGCGATCAGGTCAAAACTCTGCAAAACTGTGCATGCGTATGCAACGCAATGCACAGGTGTGTCGTACGGGTACAAAGCGGATCGGTGCTGGGTGATGGATTTTATGAAGAATCAATTTGCACATCCGATTGCAATAAGATTGACAGGAAGAAGGCGTTTGTGGGTTTGAACTGACCATTTTCAGGGAGTGGTTGGAAAAACGCAGGCGTGTCAAAGCATTTGCAGGGCGGGTGTCTGTCGTCAATTCCGGGCCTGGACAGGCTAAAGTGATCGCAGCGGCTGAGTAAGTTCAGACCTACTCAGAAACTGCACAAACTGTTTTGTACCGCTCGGTTGCACAAGCGTTCGCACACTTGCAAAGCGAAAATAGACTCCCCCATAGGTGGAGACTATCTGATTGCAGCGCTGCAAAAAATAGCTAGCTAGCAATCAACTCGGAATGACCCCCACAGTCTCCCTGGACATACTGTAGCCCAGCACACAGCAGCATATGCTGGACTGGGGAAAGAGGCTGCTGCTGGTGATAGGTAAAAAAGGACAATTAGTCCCCTTCCTCTCGGTACCACTGGGCATAGGCGGATCCGGGGGGGGGGCACTCGGGCCCGTGCCCCCCCTGTCGTTTCTGACTTCTTTTTTTCAAAAGGAGAACAGCAGCAGCTACTGCTATTTCTGTCAGTCAGATTTGATAAAAGAGCCGTCATGCACTAGGACCGTTTGATAACCAACGGGGAGGCTGGAGCTGCAGCTCCAGCCTCCCCCTGCTCACACCGCAACCTACCTCCCCCACTGCCAGCCGGCCAGTCCAGGCGCGGGGTTCAAATACCAGCATCGAGTAAGACTGTTACTTATGATGGCACAGAAGCCTTCATTAGCCCTCACTGCACCGCACAGTTTCCCAGCGCTTCCTCCTCCACTTCCTTTACCACCATGCTAGGTGCAGTCAGACTCAGCCTCAGCTTTGAGAAGGCGGCCCGTGTGATTGTGACAGGACTGTCCTGCAGATGTCTTATGCTGCTTGTTGGTGATCCAGCTGGCTGCTTCTGCTAATCAGAGATGGGCAGTTTGTGTCCTGCAGTCTGAGTCTCAGTGCAGTGCCCAAAACAAGGTATGCTGCACCTGCCACCACCAACTAATAATTATACTGTGCTGGGGTGCCTTCCAGGCTCCCATAACTAATGGAACATGTGACCAACGTTTCAAGGCCCAATCAGCCTTTTCATCAGGGTGAAACATTGGCAATAAAACAAGATGCGCTCCTACACCCAATCATTACCTGATGGCGTATTCTGTAAGGCCACGTCCCCTGTGATACCACACCCCTTATCTGGGAGCACGCGTGCCTTAGGTGCATGTAAATATAACTTACCGTGCCCCTATCATGGTGCCCCCCCTTTCATTTTCTTATGGATCCGCCCCTGCCACTGGGTTATAGTATACCATTGTGGAAAAGTAATTGTATGTGTATGATCCAACATTGCTATTGTAAGCATTAATATGAAACACAATTACGTTAATGTAAAGCTGTATAATTGAAATTCTGTGGTGCAGCACATTTATATGGACCCAGGGCCGGTGCAAGGTTTCTTGACACCCTAGGCAAAACTTTAGCCTGCCCCCCCCCCCCCCCCTGCATGCTTACATAGTGGTACGTGGTGGATGCCGTACATGCAGGAGTCTGCAATTGTGGGGGTGGGGGCTAGCGGGCAACATGCGGGAGTCTGCAATCGCTGAAGGGGTGGTAGTCAAAAACACGCTTGAGACTGAAATCGCAAGGTGTGTGTGTGTGTGGGGGGGAGGAGGATGTGGGTCTATTCATGATGCAGTGTAAACAGTGGAGAAGTTGCCTATGGCAACCAATCAGTGTTGAGGTAACATTTATAAAGTGTATTCTATACAATTATATAAGCTGATTGGTTGCCATGGGCAACTTCTTCACTGACTTACTTCTCCACACTTTTCACTGCTTCATGAATAGATCCCACAGAAATGTGAAAAGAGAGAGGGTGATCAGGTAAGTGTTAGAGACGGTGGGTGACAGAAAAGTCAGTAGGTGACAGGGAGAGGGTGACAGGAGAGAGAGCGGACGGGAAAAGGGTAACAGCAGGGAGAGGCAGTCGGAGAAGGGTAGAGAGTGAAGCTAGGGACAGGCAGTGACCAGTGAGTGGAGGAAGGTGACAAGCAGAGGGTGAAAACAGAGGGTGACATTGAGAGGGTGAGAGTCACTGGGTAACAAGCGAGAGAGGTGATGGGGAAATGGTGAACAACAGGAAGAGTGTAATAGAAGAGAGGTGACGGAGTGAGGGCAATACCCCTTTTACACCGCCAGCATATAACACGGATTATTGCACTTGAAGGTGCATAACCCGTGTTGCTGGCTGGTGTAAAAGGTTCGAGTTGGAATAATCCGGGTCGAGTGACCCGGTATTCCAACTCGGGTGGTTTGCAGGGTTGAACACGTGTTCAACTCGGCAAACTTTGCAGTGTACAGTGAATGTGCGGGCGGCGCTTGGAGATCATGTGATCTCCAAGTGCCACCCCCGCCGCGTCACTGGCAATACGCCGGGTTGGCGAGTGCAGTGGGAAAGGGAGCTGACGCAGGGCGCAGCCGGGTAGCACCCGTGTCAGGCTCCCGGCTGCGACCCGCGCTGTTGGTCTAAAAGCGGTATAAGAGTCAGTGAGTGATAGGGAGAGGGTCTCAGGAGAGAGGTGACGGGCGGGGAGAGGCAGTGGGTGATAGGCAGTGGGAAACTGCATTAATTAAAAAACAAAAACACATTAATATGCCACTCCCCCATACAAATTTTTAATATACCGTCCCCCCCCTCCCCTGCACACATTAATATACCACCACCCCCTCCCCTGCATACATTAATATACCACCCCCCTCCCCTGCACACATTAATATACCCCCCCTCCCCTGCACACATTAATATACCCCCCTGCACACACTAATATACCACCCTTCCCCTGCACACATTAATATACCCCCCTGCATACACTAATATACCACCCCACCTCCCCTGCACACACTAATATACCCCCCTCCCCTGCACACATTAATATACCCCCCCTCCCCTGCACACACTAATATACCACCCTTCCCCTGCACACATTAATATACCCCCCTGCACACACTAATATACCACCCCACCTCCCCTGCACACACTAATATACCCCCCCTCCCTGCACACATTAATATACCCCCCCTCCCCTGCACACACTAATATACCACCCCCCCTCCGCTGCACACACTAATATACCACCCCCCCTCCGCTGCACACACTAATATACCACCCCCCCTCCGCTGCACACATTAATATACCACCCTCCGCTGCACACATTAATATACCCCCCTCCGCTGCACACACTAATATACCCCCCTCCGCTGCACACACTAATATACCACCCCACTCCGCTGCACACATTAATATACCCCCCTCCGCTGCACACATTAATATACCCCCCTCCGCTGCACACACTAATATACCCCCCTCCGCTGCACACACTAATATACCCCCCTCCGCTGCACACACTAATATACCCCCCTCCGCTGCACACACTAATATACCCCCCTCCGCTGCACACACTAATATACCCCCCTCCGCTGCACACACTAATATACCACCCTCCGCTGCACACACTAATATACCACCCCCCGTCCCATGCACACACTAATATACCCCCCTGCACACACTAATATACCCCCCTTCCCCTGCACACATTAATATACCCCCCTCCCCTGCACACATTAATATACCACCCCCCTCCCCTGCACACACTAATATACCCCCCCCCTCCCCTGAACACATTAATATACCACCACCCCCCTCACCTGCACACATTAATATACCACCCCCCCTACCCTGCACACATTAATATACCACCCCCCCTACCCTGCACACACTAATATACAACCCCCCCTGCACACATTAATATACCCCCCTCCCCAGCACACACTAATATACAACCCCCCCTGCACACATTAATATACCCCCTCCCCAGCACACACTAATATACCCCCCCTACACACACTAATATACCACCCCCTCCCCTGCACACACTAATATACCCCCCTCCGCTGCACACACTAATATACCACCCCCCGTCCCATGCACACACTAATATACCCCCCTGCACACACTAATATACCCCCTTCCCCTGCACACATTAATATACCCCCCTCCCCTGCACACATTAATATACCACCCCCCCTCCCCTGCACACACTAATATACCCCCCTGCACACACTAATATACCACCCCCCCTCCCCTGCACACACTAATATACCCCCCTGCACACACTAATATACCACCCCCCCCTCCCCTGAACACATTAATATACCCCCCCTCACCTGCACACATTAATATACCACCCCCCCTACCCTGCACACACTAATATACAACCCCCCCTGCACACATTAATATACCCCCCTCCCCAGCACACACTAATATACAACCCCCCCTGCACACATTAATATACCCCCCTCCCCAGCACACACTAATATACCCCCCCTACACACATTAATATACCCCCCTCCCCAGCACACACTAATATACCCCCCCACACACATTAATATACCCCCCTCCCCAGCACACACTAATATACCCCCCCTACACACACTAATATACCACCCCCTCCCCTGCACACACTAATATACCCCCCTGCACACACTAATATACCACCCCCTCCCCTGCACACACTAATATACCCCCCCTACACACACTAATATACCACCCCCTCCCCTGCACACACTAATATACCCCCCCTACACACACACTAATATACCACCCCCTCCCCTGCACACACTAATATACCCCCCCTACACACACTAATATACCACCCCCTGCACACACTAATATACCCCCCCTACACACACTAATATACCACCCCCTCCCCTGCACACACTAATATACCCCCCTGCACACACTAATATACCCCCCCTGCACACACTAATATACCCCCCCTACACACACTAATATACCACCCCCTCCCCTGCACACACTAATATACCCCCCCTGCACACACTAATATACCCCCCAGCACACACTAATATACCCCCCCTGCACACACTAATATACCCCCCCTGCACACACACTAATATACCACCCCCTCCCCTGCACACACTAATATACCCCCCCTGCACACACTAATATACCCCCCTGCACACACTAATATACCTCCCCTGCACACACTAATATACCCCCCCTACACACACTAATATACCACCCCCTCCCCTGCACACACTAATATACCCCCCTGCACACACTAATATACCACCCCTCCTCACACTAATATACAAACCCCCCCTCCCCTCCCCTCCCCTCCCCTGCACACACTAAAATTACCAGTTTCCCTCATTAGCAGCAGAATGTACCTGAGTCTGTGCTCCCCCGTATGGTATGGCTTTCTGATAGACTTGCTGGGCTGCTGCTCCTCACGTCTGAAGGCTCCTCTCCTCTCCTCTCTCACAGTCACATGTGCACCACGTGACTTCCTGTTCCTGTCCATGCAGGAAGCAAACTCAGCAGAGCGTCGGCTTCTGTATGAGCACACTGCAGCAGGTGGCTGCAAAGGGAAAATAAAAGTGCCCTGGCGATTGGGGGGTGGTAAGGGTGCAGGCAACATGCCTGAGCCCTCAAGTGAATATGTGAGGCGCTATCACGGAGGTGGGGGGCGACAGATTTGTAGAGACAGCATTTTCTCATCAGTGTGTTCTGCCGCCCTCCAGTGGCCGGCGCTCATAGGCAGCTGCCTAAAGCTGCCTAGTGATAGCGCCGGCCCTGTATGGACCACAATTGCACTATCGAGAGCAATAGAGCAAAACCCATTTAAAAATTAGGTTTAATCTCTGTGGGTACTATCTTTACAAGCTACTGGAACTTATGAATCTGGATGAAGTATTAACATCTCCGGGGGACATTAGTTTGCATGTTTTTGGCTACATTTCCCTTGTATTTGGATATAGGGATTATTTTACAATCAAGAGAATCTACAAATCTACAACATGATATTTAAGGTTTTATTAGTGCAATTGTGTTACATAGAAATGTGCATGATGCTTTTAATTTGCCGGATGTTGGGATTCCAGCGGTCAGGATCCCGACGACAGGATCCCGACAGCCGACAATGACGTCAGCTGGAATCCCAGCGCACCAGAACTATTCCCACTCATGGGTGTCCACAACACCCATAGAGTAGGAATAGATCCCGTGCCGGCATTCTGGCGGACGGGATGCTGCTGTCAGGATATTGGCATCCCGTCCGCCAGTAAAACATGCTGAATCCAAATGTGCTGCACCATAGAATTTTAATTATACAGCTTTACATTACAATAATTGTGTTTCATATCAATGCTTACAAGAAAAATGTTGGATCATAAACATACAATTACTTTTCCACAATGGTATACTATAACCTTGTGGCGCCGAGTGAGGGTGGAGGTGGGGGGGGATACTAATTGTCCCCTCATACCTATCTCCAGCAGCACTCCTTTTCCCCAGTCCAGCACATGTTGCTGTGTGGTGGGCTGCAGTAGGTCCTGGGGGGCTGCTGCCATTGAGCACTGAATTCTCCTCTAGCTGCAGTGTGGCAAGATCACACTGATTGCACCCACTCCCTGGATCTGACCCTGGCTGAGCGGCATATGGCACAAGTTTGCAGTGTGTAAACATAAAATGTTATATTTATTCATTGCCAGATTACCAGGTGGTTGGGAATGCTCTCTACAGCCCTGCTAGAACTTACTGAAGGGCTGATGTAGAGTTAAATATAAGCATCTTTTATACAGTTCACGTGCACAAAAATGCTTCTGCGTATTAGGTTGCATTTTGCAATTATGACTTCTTACACTTAAGGCCCATACACACTAGAAAACATGACCAATGTAAAAGATGAACAATGTGGAAGATGAGCAATTTCCCTTAAACTTCCCAGAGCCCTGACAAATGAAATTGAGTGTACACAAAAAGCGATTTTTCAAACAATATGAAAGACGAAAGATATTTTTGGAATTGGCACCTTATTTACATATTTTAATATTCACACCTTGATAAAGGGGCTACGGGCACCGAAACGTTGGTTTTCATGTGATGAGTTTTTTAAAAACACTACAGCACTTGTTTAAATCCTGGAGTGCCGTTACCCTTTTTGTTTGTCTATGCATGATCCACTGTGGGGGAAGGGTGGCATCCGGGTACTACATTACTAAAGGAGAGAGTGCAGGACCTGGCACAGCCACTTGCAATAAGCATGTGTTGGGTGCCCTCACATAAATAAAGTGGATAATCGACATGAGGTGCGGCCCTCCAATAATCAAAACGTTAACAAGACAGCAGTTCGTGCAACGTTTCAATGTCTTTTAGTTTCAAGATGAAAATGCTGTGAAATTAAAAGGCATTGAAACGTTGCACGACTGCTGCCTTGCTAACGTTGTGATTACTGGAGTGTCGTTGACCGCGAGTAACCTCACCGCTGACCACAAAGTTCCCACCATTGGATACAATGTAGCGCCTATGCGCTACATTGTATCTCTGCGTGCGCAGCCTGACTGACAGCTCAGGAGCGCACAGGCAATCAGGAGAGTGCCACGACGTGGCGCTCCCTGATTGGCTGAAGGGACCCTCTGTGACAGGAGTCACGGGGGGTCTCGGCAGTCGGGGAAAGGGGTCCCATGTGTAAACATGGGACCCCTTTCAGTGTGTGGTTCGGGTTTTTCGGTTTGTTTTTTTGCCAAGTACGTGGATTACAAGCTCAGAAGAGGACGGACCTACACTGGATTTTTGTGAGTATAATTTTATTTTCAGGTACCCCATGGATTCTACTTGGAGAAGTGGACTGACCCTCGTGTGAACATAGGTAAGTATGTGTGAATGTAGGTGTGCATGTATGTAATAAAGTTTTACTTTCAAGGTGTGTGAGTTCTGTTTTTATTTGGGTATTTTTTTTGTAGTTGTACTACAGGTACCAGCGGGCTCGTTTTTCCACCGCATGATGGTACTTGTGGTTCTCCAAGTACCAGCTTGCGGCGGAGGCTTGCTGGGACTTGTAGTACTGCTACAAAAACCAATATTCTTATTTTTACACATGGCTATCAGCCCCCTTATCCGCAGCCCTTGGATGGGGGGGGACAGCCTCGGGCTTCACCCCTGGCCCTTGGGTGGCTGGAGGGGGGGACCCCTTGATTTAAGGGGTCCCCACTCCTCCAGGGTACCCCGGCCAGGGGTGACTAGTTAGTGATTTAATGCCAGGGCCGCATGGACCTATATAAAAGTGTCCCCCGGCTGTGGCATTATCTCTCTGACTAGTGGAGCCCGGTGCTGGTGTTAAAAATACGGGGGACCCCTACACTTTTTGTCCCCCGTATTTTTGGCACCATGACCAGGTGCAGAGCCCGGTGCTGGTTGTTAACATATGCGGGAACACCTGCCAATTTTCCCCCCATATTTTTGCAACCAGGACCGGCTCAAAGAGCCCGAGGCTGGTTGTGCTTAGGAGGGGGGACCCCACGCAATTTTTTTCTTGATTTTTAACACTTTATTTTTTTTTAAAGGTGCACAATGAAGCCCTGTGTGGATCTCACAGATCCGGCCGGGATTCCTTGTGTTTTGTCAGGCAGTGTTTTACTCATCACTCCCGTAAAACACTGCCTGACATTACGAATCACATCGACATCGGAAAAGACGAATGTTGCAAACTCGGCAGCTTAGTAAATGACCGTATCAGGATTCAAAAAGTTGCAGTAAAATGCACCCGATACCATTCGAGTTCAAACACCCTTAAAAACGGCTAAAACATGAATATTAGTAAATATACCTCCAGGACTACATAATTCGGGAAGAGAAAAAAAACAAAAACAAGTCTCTTCCAGGAGCACTCTTAAACTAATTGTTATTAAATTATCTATAAATTCATATATGAAAAAAGTGTCAAACTACTGCATCACAAGAAAAAACAAACGAATATCATAAAACATAACTTTTAATAGAGTCAAATGGTAAAAAGACCAATAACTGGTTAAAGGTTAAAAAAGGGCATTTTAGCCCTTAGTCCACACCCGTCAATTCAGGTTTCAAAAAAAGGCCCTTGATATAAGTGAAAATAGGACATTTATTCTTGTACAAAGACTTTTTATAATTACCCCTTTAATTCTTATATAGGGGAGTCTTTACTCCATTAGATAACTGACCTCGTTGACCCCAAAATTAGTGAGGCAATTGTACTGGCAAAATAGCAGTGCTTTGTTATAAGGTGCTCAAGACAGATGACAGAAAGTAGAGAACAGTGTGAATCTGCTTTCAGCGTTAGACCTGGTATTCATCAATTACTGATGAACCCTACAACACCTGGTATTCCCATGGAGTCCCCTCCATAGTACTGTCCAGACCCTGCAATTTATTGCTTCCAAGATTAGATGGATTTGGGCAAATTCAATGAGGTATGGTTGTAGGATATAGGTTAAACACAGTGAATCACTGATGAGAGTTCACGAATGAGAGCAAGAATGAGAATAGTAAATAGAAGTGCAGATCTCCCCATTGAAGTCCAAAAAATTAGGGAGAATGAAAAGACAGGAAAATCGGATCTGCTGTCAGTGTTAGTCAGAGTTCGGTCACTCGTCCATACTTTACGCATCCACTCTGAATCGCTGATGAGAGTCCAGAATGAAAAATAAAGTTAAATTCAAGATATGCGTGAGTTTCTCACTGTTGTCAAACTCCATCAACTAAATATTATAGAGTCCACAAAATTTAAAGGCTTGTTCAGTAACTGCGGCTGCAGCAGAAGCAAATGTAACATATATCTGAAATGAGGCTTCCTTTCATTTATCAGAGCCGTGAGAAGCTGAAGCACCTTTGTAAAAATTCTGTTACTTATATCTATATATATTTGCAACAATAAAAGTTCCTTAGGTGAAGACAAAGGAAGCATTAAGCTCTTAAAAGTATACTGCGGAGTCTTTCATTGGAAACACAAATGTATCTTATTCGTAATCAGTCTTTGCAACATCTTGCATCCGGAGTAGGCGGGACCAGGTGCCATCCTCGTCCTGATGTACGTTTCACACAGGGGCTTGTTCACAGGAGTCATTCCCTCCCCTGCAAGCCCATTCATTAAAAGGAGCCATCCTCCAATCATCTGGCTTCACTAGATAATTAATATCCAGAGTGCCCGGTGAAATCCATGACATAGGGCTCTATTCACAATGAACACTAATTACACAGACATTTCATTCTCCATCAGTTAGTTAGAAAAGAGCTCAAAATAAATTACCTATTTTTATGGTAATCTATGATGTATTGGTAATGGATATATACCTTCACTAAATAACTTATGCTTCTTTAGTTATTAAGCTATACTTTGTATTCTTATAGAGGTTTTTTTTCAGTATAATAAGATACAATATAGCAGCTAGTGCAGACATAGAGACACACATGAGTCCAATCAAAGATGTATAAATACCGTGGCACTCAGTAATTTGCATAAATGAATATGATGCTTTTCCTCAAGGTATATATTTTCAAGCCATGTGATAAAACTCTCTCTAAGGTGCTCAATTTTCATTCTTTTTTTTAATAAGCTTGGGCATTTTTACCACGTTATCTTGTGCTATTTAATTTACTTATTTATGTAATACTTTGTATCTCTTTGGAGGTTTAGCTACACGGCTAAATATTTCTTACACTCTGGTGTATCAAGATTTGCAGTAGGATCATGATTCAACTGCTATGGTCATGTAGCTAAAGTGTATAGATCTATCAATGATACATGTGTTTCTATTTCTTTATGTTAAGAAATCTATGTTGCTTTTTCATTATATGCAAGATGTTGCAAAGACTGATTACCAATAAGATGCATGTGTGTTTCCAATGAAAGACTCCGTAGTATACATTTAAGAGCTTAATGCTTCCTTTGTCTTCACCTTAGGAACTTTTATTGTTGCAAATATCTAGATATAAGTAACAGAATTTTTACAAAGGTGCTTCAGCTTCTCACGGCTCTGATAAATGAAAGGAAGCCTCGTTTCATATATATGTTACATTTACTTCTGCTGCAGCCGCAGTTACTGATCAAGCCTTTAAATTTTGTGAACTCTATAATATTTAGTTGATGGAGTTTGACAACAGTGAGAAACTCACGCATATCTTGAATTTAACTTTATTTTCCATTCTGGACTCTCATCAGTGATTCAGAGTGGATGCGTAAAGCAGGCCTGGCCAACCTGTGGCTCTCCAGCTGTTGTGAAACTACAAGTCCCAGTATGCTTTGCCACAGTATTTGCTATTAGGGAGTGCTAAAACTGGGGCAAGGCATGCTGGGATGTGTAGTTTCACAACAGCTGGAGAGCCACAGGTTGGCCTGGCCTGGCGTAAAGTATGGACGAGTGATCGAACTCTGACTAACACTGACAGAAGATCCGATTTTCCTGTCTTTTCATTCTCCCTCATTTTTTGGACTTCAATGGGGAGATCTGCACTTCTATTTACCATTCTCATTCCTGCTCTCATTCGTGAACTCTCATCAGTGATTCACTGTGTTTAACCTATATCAAACTTGCCTACCTGACCCTCTCCATGAGGGAGAAAATGCTCTGTTCCTGGACTTTCCTGGTAATGTATGATTGCCATCACCTGTGGTGAGCTAGTTAATTGATAAGAAAGGTGTTTCACCACAGGTGATGGCAATCATACATTACCAGGAAAGTCCAGGAGCAGAGCATTTTCTCCCTCATGGAGAGGGTCAGGTAGGCAAGTATGACCTATATCCTACAACCATACCTCATTGAATTTGCCCAATTCCATCTAATCTTGGAAGCAATAAATTGCAGGGCCTGGTCAGTACTATGGAGGGGACTCCATGGGAATATCAGGTGTTGTAGGGTTCATCAGTAATTGATGAATACCAGGTCTAACGCTGAAAGCAGATTCGCACTGTTCTCTACTTTCTGTCATCTGTCTTGAGCATCTTATAACAAAGCATTGCTATCTTACCAGTACAATTGCCTCTCTATTTTTGGGGTCAACAAGGTCAGTTGTCTAACGGAGTAAAGACTCCCCTATATAAGAATTAAAGGGGTAATTATAAAGAGTCTTTGTACAAGAATAAATGTCATATTTTCACTTATATCAAGGGCCTTTTTTTGACACCTGAATTGACAGGTGTGGACTATGGGCTAAATTGCCATTTTTTAACCTTTAACCAGTTATTGGTCTTTTTACCATTTGAGGCTATTAAAAGTTATGTTTTATGATATTTGCTTGTTTTTTCTTGTAATGCAGTAGGTGGACACTTTTTTTTCCATATATGAATTTATAGATAGTTTAATAACAATTAGTTTAAGAGTGCTCCTGGAAGAGACTTGTTTTTGTCTTTTTTTCTCTTCCCGAATTATGTATTAAAAGATACTTACCTGCTATGTCATCTATCTGACTGGCGAGTCAATCTGAAAGAAATAAGAACAGGTATATAAATATGTGTTTTATTATATGGAAAAAATGAGTGATACATTACATTCATATCTAACTCAACACCGGCTTACCCAAGCAAGCCGAGCTACAATAGATAGCGTGAGTGGAGGCACACTTAACCTCAAAAGGGGGCCAATCACAGATTATCTATTAGAAATGCTGTTACTTCTGGAGTCAGTGATCAACCTGTCGCTCGTCACTTTCTGCAAGCTAAACATAGTGTAGCTTGTTTGAAATACATGATCATTGCTCATGAACCTTGCATCTTACATGGCGGTGACAGGTCGTTCAGGCTCTTACAAAAGGAGTCTAGATGGATTCATGAATTGCAAACGCTGGCTCCCCGAGGGCTCAATGAGACACTGGGGCTGCACTGTTTTTTTATAAATGTATGTTTTTTTATAAATTTAAGTTTTTGCAGTCTATGTTAAATATGATTACGGCACCTGCTATATTATTATTGCTATTAACATTATATGTGCTGTTGATGTTTCCGTTTGATCTCTATTGTATGCATACCCTGATTTTGCTGTTTGAACTCTAATGTATATATGTTTTTTGTTTTACTCCACAGCTGATTTACCCACTGCAACATGTGGTTTTATGTATTTATTGGTGCGCTGTCACCTTTTTACTGTTTTGTAATTTACGGATAGGCGCTCTGCTGCTCCTGTCTGATTCACTGCTTTGTTTTGTTTTGGTAGTTGTCCCGGTTACGAGTCGAGGGATGATGGCGTCATCAGTGGGCATCCACTCCTGGAGCTTGTGCTGGTGCTGATTGAACTTGATTACGCCTGGTGGGGTCCTTTTATAAGGCATGAGGTTTTTGTACTGTGTATGTCTGATGAAGAAGTGAAATAAACACTACAAAATGTTGCATTAATTCCTGCTCTGGTGTGGATTTGTCCATGTGCCACCTCCATCTATGCTATATTGGACCGTGTGCTAAACAGGGTACCTAGGAGGGCACCGGGTCAGTAATTGCCTGACTTTGGAGTGCTGCCACAAGCTCATGTTTATATGGAATCTAATTCCTGCAGGAAAAGGAGATTCTTGGCTTTAGCACCTGCTTTTTGATTGTTTGGTTTTTTTTCATCAGAGTGTTTTTCAGTTTTGTTCAGCCTCACTATGGCTGAGATGTCAGCTGCAGCTGGTAATGAATCTGTGGACACAGTGAATTTAGCTTTGCTAACACAAGTATAAAAGCTGGTTTACTTACAGGACTAAAAAGCATATACCTTAAACACACTTGATACACTTTAATATTGAGCCGCTGCAGCCGCAGTAATTAACCGTTCACCTTTATATTATTTACAAACCTTACGTACACAAGGTCACACAGTGTACGCACTCTGCGTATGTACGCCGAAAGGGCGTAGAGACTACACAGTTTGCGTACACAGGCCTGTACGCTGTTAGCACAATGCAGCAGCCCGAGTGGCTGTAAATACACTTTAAACCTTAG
Organism: Pseudophryne corroboree; assembly: GCF_028390025.1. NCBI lineage: Eukaryota > Metazoa > Chordata > Amphibia > Anura > Myobatrachidae > Pseudophryne > Pseudophryne corroboree. The sequence continues at coordinate 221,349,258 of NC_086446.1, forward strand.
CAAGGAAATGGAACATGACACCAATTGTAATTCAAAACTAGGTTGGGGTCTAACACACCAACGATTCTTTACTTGCAGGGGGTAACAATATAAACAATACAATACAATAGAATAATGGCTACAGTCAATGGTACATACTTGTTTAGTTTCGCCTGTGCTTCCCAGTCTGGTCCTTAGTCATCAGGGTAGATGACCTTAAGAGTCTGTGTCTGACCAGGCATGCAGCTGGCTCTTTTATACAATCTTCCAAAACCTAACACAATGGATACTGTAATCTCTTTGTCCATTGGAGAGGTCATACCATTTAAACTGTTGTAACTTGCTGGTGTGATGCAGGGAGACTATGTGTACATTGTGCACTATTTGGATTAAATATGTAATGTGTTTTTATGGCTTTTCCATGCGACTACAATCACTACCGTAAATACTCATACCACGCGCTAATGCGCAGGACCGCGGGAGCGACCATACGCAAATTGCGAATATGCGCACGCACGGCAGAACAAGTACGCGCACGGAGGCCATCTGTGTGTAGTTTGTACGTGATGTGTGTACTGCAATATTTTTCGACTTTGACAGTCCACCCTTTGGCAGTCACCAATAACTGCCACTACCTAATCAATAAACAGAAAAATATCTATACAATATATACAGAAGCTTGGATGGTCGGGGGAGAGTTGTAGGTGGGAAATGTATGACCTAGTGGGATAGTAAAAAGCATGTATGTATGAATCCATGTCTGAGGGGCATGTATCATTGTGCTGTATATATTCTAAATAAGCTTTGAGGTATTGCGAAGAATACATTAAATCCTCCTCATCCCGTACTAAGGGTCTGTAAATTGGCCAACAAACACTACCAAGCTCTTTTCGGCTTCTTGTTCCAACAAATGGGGTGCACATTTAGTTGATGATACATGGAGGGGGAACATATGTGAGTGCTAGTATATGTGGATATCACCTGTAGACTATGTGTGCCATTAACTGGAGGTTGAAGAGATTAAGATAAGACACATATATAAAAATACATTCACATAAACAATTTGGGTAGGGCTGATGTCTTTTCCAGTTGGATGTATCTGGGCAGAGGGGGAGACAAAGAAAAACGGGTGAAAGAAACAGGCCATGAAATTCATTTGCCCTCGCTCCTTAGACTCATCAAATTTGTGCCGTGCTTGCGCCGCGTTAGAATTTGAACACACCTAAATATCAAACCAATAAATTATGATGATTCGCAGGATACAAAGGAGAAACTTCCCCACACTCATAATGACATTTTGAGCCCACTCTCCTAAACCTGAGAACCATTTGCCTGGGTTCAACCATGAGACCCAGCCGGTCAGTTCATTACTCACAGTCGCAAAGGTAAGGTTGTGTTTCCTCCTGAACTCCCACTTCAACTGCAAGATCTCGTCCATCTTCTGATCGATGATCTCCGTTGGGTCGTCAGTGCTGTTCGTAATATATGTACAGCACCTCACACCATATTGAGTTGCCAGAGTAACACAGTACCCACCTGTCATGGCTGTGACATAATTAAGGACCATCCTGTGCTAGATCAGTTCCTTCTTGTAGGCTTGTAACTCCCTTCCCGTATAACTGAAGGTGTCATCATACATCTCAGTGATATTATCTATCAATTTCGCTAGCGCATGGATATACCTATAATTTATAGTTCCTCTGGCAGTACGGGTGATGTCTAATGCGAGAAGGAACTGAATCCCGGTGGATTCGTGGATCAAATCAGAGGCTGCGTGCTCTGCCCTATCTATGAGGTGTCTCTTGATGATGTGTATTCATAGTGAGTATGAGTATAAGGAGCCTGAGCACTGCGGTGAACGTCTTTCATTTTATCATGGGTTATGGTCATGACCTCTGGTAGTACTCTCCCAATATAACACAATCCCTCTGAGCTCGGGGCAAGCCACTTGTACGCCTTCCTCCCACATATGAAATAGGCATCATCTGGGAGAACATAGGGGACAAAATGTAACATCACCATATTGCAAACTTTCCAAGTAAAGAAACCAATCCCTAGTTCTCCCATCTGCTCAGTACAAGTATCGGGCTGGATGATATGAGCACAATACCCTGACGATACTTTTCCAACCCACATGGTCTTGCTTCCACGGGTATACCTATACCGAAAATACCTCCCACTGTTGGCTATTTGGCGTACAAGTTCAGAGTCTATGGGTATCCTATCAGCTCTGTGTGAAAAGGTAATTGTCTGGTTATTCCTCGTCACTTCCCAATTTCCTGGTTTTCGGTAATTGGAAATATTAAAGCACAATAAGGACCTGTCTACATGATACTGGTGGAGCTTCAAACTAGGGGGCCTAGAGATATTGAATTTCTTGTCCACCGGTCTCCCACCCCGTAATTCGAGTACCTCATCTATTGCTAAAGGCTATGGTACTAATCCTGACTTACTCTGGCCTTGAGGTACCTGTGATCACACCCAGCATTCTGTCTGGTTTAAGACCTTACCCACTAGTGAGTGGTAATCACTCAATGGATGGCGGTCCATGTCGATATTAAGGTTGGACTGACATCTCTGGATGCACCCATCCTCTACTATGTTCTCACAATTCCTACAAATACAATATTCATCAGACAATAACCCTTCACAGTGCCTCCGAGCTCCATGACTACCAGAGCGCTTACTGATACCAGCCTTTACTCGAGTGATGTGCTGCTCCTGAGATCCTACAAATTCGTACTCGCCATCAGAACCCATTCCAGATCCCTTCTCAACCTCTCTGGGACCCTCACCAATACAAATTGTCCTGATCAAAAACAGAATTACTAGTAGAACCCAAAACGCAGTCTCTTGTGATAGATCCATTTCATAAGGGGAAAGAAGGAAAATAAGAAGGAGAAAAGAAAGGAAAATGCAGGGGAGGTGAAAAAAGAAAATGGTGCGACAACCGTCCTAGATCTTGTTGCTCTCCGTGCTCAGGTGCCTTTCAACAGTCCTGCCTCTCAACTTTCCCAGAACAAACACTCCAGTGATACGAGGTTCTCTGCACTCTGCTCTTTGTCACGAGTTCTTTCCGGTCAGCGACCTTCTTGCAGTGGGACGAGTGGACCCAAGTCTCTCTTTCGGCGACCTTTAGTGCTGTCATGCTGGTTAACAAGACTTGATATGGTCCTTCCCACCTGTCTATGAGGCAACCTGAGTGAAATTTCGAATCATTACATAATCCCCAGGCTCAATGTCATGACAATTACTGTTCGGTAGGTCAGGAATCACCAGCTTTAGATTTATTTGTTGATTTCTCAGCTGCTGGCTCATCCCAACCAAATATTTTGCAGTCACTTCATTATTACATTTCAAATCATCCTGGGGTTCTATCATTACATGAGGTTGTCGACCAAATAGAATTTCAAAGGGTGATAAGTTAAGTGGAGACCTGGGAGTGGTTCTGATGCTGTACAACACTAGTGGCAAAGCTTCTGGCCACAACAATCCAGTTTCAGCCATTAATTTGCTCAGCTTGTTCTTAATAGTGCTGTTCACTCTCTCTACCTTTGCACTCGCCTGTGGCCGGTACAGAGTATGCAGCTTGCTATTAATTCCCATCAGTTTGCACATGACCTGAAAGACTTCACCTGTAAAATGGGTACCCCTATCACTTTCAATTACTCTAGGGATACCATATCTACACACAAATTCCTGAACAATTTTCTTTGCAGTGAACGTAGCAGTATTTGTGGCAGCAGGGAACGCTTCTACCCATTTGGAAAATACATCAATACAAACTAACACATATTTCAAATTCCTACAGGGTGGTAACTGTATGAAGTCGATTTGTATTACCTGAAAAGGTCCGTCTGTTGGAGGGATATGGGATGGCTCTGTTGGTATTGTCTTTACAATATTCTTCCTCAAGCAAGTAAAACATGTAATTGCTCTCTTACCTGCATGAGAAGAGAATCCTGGCGCACACCAGTAGGCTCTTACCAACTTGCACATACCCTCTTTGCCCAGATGAGTCAGACCGTGTGCCGCCTCAGCTAGACATGGAAGATATGCTCTGGGGGCCACTGGCTTACCGTGTCCACCTGTCCAAAGTCCTGAGGACTCCTGGCCATATCCCTTTGCCCTCCAGACTGCCTTTTCCTATAGGGAACACAAATATTGCATTTCAATTAACTGTTGTGTGTTGATCGTGTTAAATGTCATCAGTGGTGTGATGTTCGTCTGTATGGGGGTGCTTGCTGCTGATTTAGCAGCTTCATCTGCCCGGCTGTTACCAAGTGAAATTGGGTCTTGGTTGTAAGTGTGTGCTTTGCACTTGATAACAGCCACTCTGTCTGGTTCCTGTATTGCTGTCAAAAGCCTTCTGATGTGGGACGCATGTGCTACAGGTGTGCCAGCTGCCGTCATGAAATTTCTGAGGCGCCATAGGGCCCCAAAATCATGGACTACTCCAAAGGCATACCTAGAATCTGTGTATATATTAGCTGACTTACCCTTGGCCAATTCACATGCTCTGGTTAGGGCGACCTACTCAGCAACTTGTGCTGAGTGTGGTGGGCCCAGGGGTTCAGCTTCTATGATAACTTCGTCATCTACAACTGCATATCTAGTACACAAGTCTCCCAATTCTGTCTGTCTGTGGCAACTACCATCAGTGTAGAAGGTAAAGTCTACTCCTTCCAGTGGGTTGTCACTGATGTCAGGTCTCGCTGTGAAAGTCTGATTCAGGTATTCCATACAATCATGCGTATCAGTATCTGCACTAAATCCTCCTTCACCATCATTCTCATCCTCCACCCTTTGTGCCTGTCCAGGCACACTTGGCAAGTAGGTTGCAGGATTTAGTGAGCTGCATCTCTTAATGGTGATGTTTACCGGGGCCATCAGTGATAATTCCCACTTTGTAAACCAAGCAGATGAGACATGTCTGGTTTGAGCGGAGTTTAGTAAGGCTGATACTGCATGAGGTGTATGAATGGTCAGGTCATGTCCTAACACTACGTCCTCACTTTTACTTACCAGCAAAGCTATCGCTGCAACACTTCAAAAGCAAGTGGGGAGAGACCGCACTACAGTGTCCAACTGTGCACTGTAGTAAGCTACCAGTCTGCTGGCATCACCATGTCTCTGAGTTAAGACACCTGCAACGTACCCAGCACTTTCAGTACCGTACAATTCAAAGGGCTTCTCATAATCTGGCATACCTAATGCAGGTGCCTGTGATAGACACTGTTTGAGTCTCTCAAACGCCAGTTCGGACTCATCTGTATGAGCGATCCGTTCCGGTTTGTTCGAAGAGACCATTTCTTGCAAAGGTAAAGCCAGTATAGAGAACCCTGGAATCCAGTTTCGACAGTACCCACACATTCCAAGGAAAGTGCGAAGCTGTTGCTGAGTTTGTGGCAGAGTCATGTCACGAATCGCCTGTATTCTATCAGCAGTGAGATGTCTAAGTCCTTGAGTCAAGCAATGTCCCAAATATTTGACCCTGGTCTGGCACAACTGCAACTTATCCTTTGAAACCTTGTGTCATGTATGGGAAAGATGAAACAGAAGCTGTTTCGTGTCTTTCAAGGATGATTCGAGTGAGTCAGAACACAACAATAAGTACTGTATTAGTACTGATCCACTCTCAGTTTGAAAGGATTGTAAACAGTCATGCAAAGCCTGGTAGAAAATACTCAGGCTGTCAATGAAACCTTGGGGGAGATGAGTCCAGGTGTACTGTACTCCCCTGTATGTAAAGGCAAAAAGGTATTGGCTGTCAGGGTGAAGAGGGATAGAAAAGAAAGCAGAACAGAGGTCAATGACAGTGAAGAATTTTGCAGTAGAGGGAATTTGCATGAGGATGACAGCTGGATTGGGCACTACGGGGAATTGGCTCTCAACTATTTTGTTTATCCCTCTTAGATCCTGCACTAACCTGTAACCCCTCCCCCCACTCTTTTTCACAGGGAAGATGGGACTATTGGCAGTGCTAGACGTTCTGACTAGGATGCCCTGCTGTAGCAGCTGCTCTATGACAGGGTACACTCCTAACTCTACCTCTGGCTTCAGAGGATACTGAGGGATTTTTGGAGCTATCCTACCATCTTTTACTTGTACTACTACTGGAGCTACATTCGCCATCAATCCAGTGTCTTGTCCATCTTTGGTCCAAAGGGAACCCGATATTTGCGAGATCATTTCCTCTACCTTTGATGGACACTCGTCTATAACAGTAGAATGCGACATTAACCTTTGAGGGGTGTCTAGTATATCTTGTACTTCTTGAGCATGGTTCTCAGGTATATCCAAAAAGACACCCTCAGGAGTACAATATATGACACACCGCATTTTACATAATAAATTTCTGCTGAGTAGATTAGTCAGAGCTGATGCAGCCAGCAGAAAAGAATGTTTGGTTTGCAAGGGCCCTATCGTAATCTCTGCAGGTCTACTCAAAGGGTATTGTTGCACCGTTCCTGTTACTCCCATTGCCGAAATCATTTTTCCCGTGGTCTTTACACCTGATGTGGAATTCAACACTGACCTGGCCGCCCCTGTATCTACAAGAAAAGGTAATGGTACACCAGCTGCATCAACCGTGACCTCAGGTTCACTACCAAGGCTAGCAATCAACTTCACTGACTGCAGGCTACAGGTGTGGCCCAACCCCTATTGTGTATTGGGACTCTCCCGCAGCATATTGGCAGCTATGATATGTGAGGGGGGTAGCAGAGAATTTTCGGAGGTCTGCCAGTCTCTTCTTGGCGGGTACCTCCTTGTTTCCCCTGCATGTGGCTCGTAATTTCTCCTATGTGGTCCCTGATCCCAATTATGTGAATTGTAGTGTGGTTCGTATCCTGGTATAGGGGGTCGGTATATATTATGTGCACCTTTATTCCTACATTGCCTTGCGTAATGTCCTTCCTTCTGACACTTATAGCATACTACTACACGTGACTTACCATCAGGGGTCTGGGGTTTTGGCTGATGTGGTTTTGTTGTAAGAGCATGTATACTTACTGTCATCCGCTTATCCCCCTGAGACTCCCTGTGCTTACTGATGTTCCGGTCATGCTCGATACCGGACTCTCTCAATGCAGCTACCGAGAAACCTCTCCAGTTAGGTAGAGAGGTTTGTACTCTTGTTCTCAGTGCCTCCTTTAACCGGTACATTAATACAGAAATGGCTACCTCCCTATGGTGTGCATTATCTTTAATGTCCTCGATCCCAGTGTATCTAGCTATTTCCTGCAGTGCTCGATGGAAATATTCGGATGCCATTTCACCTTCCTTTTGTCTTATAGAGAAGATTTTATTCCATTTGACAACAGTAGGGAAATACACTCCTAGTTGCAGATTGATTTGCCGTACATTCTCCTGATTGTATTCATCAGTGAGAGGTACCTCTGCGTCTAACTTACAATCTGTTATGAATTTTGTGGTGTCAATATTTGAGGGTAAACACATCCGTAGCACTGTTCGCCAATCTTTATTTGTTGGCTCATGGGCGTTACCTAACTCTTTAATGAACTTCTGGCATCCGACTAGATCTTTTCTGGGATCGGGAAATTCTGTCATAATTGACCTTAACTCTGCTTGGGACCAAGGACAGTGCATGGCAATGTTCCTGATGGGAGTTACTCCCTGAGCGTCAGTCTTCCCATTGGGGACTGCAATCACCCTAACAGGATTTAATTCAATTACATAATTCTAGTTTGACTCTATAATGTGAGGAGCTATTGTTTCTGCATAGTGTATGGTACCATACTTACCTGTGGACACGACCTCACTTATCCCTCCGCTAGGGGGCCTTGCTACAACTCTTGGTGGCTGGGCCGTGCCCACCTGAGTGTCCTGTATGGTGGTTGCTAGATAGAGTGCCGATATCGTGCTGGGCTCATCTTCCTGCTCACAGTCCTGGGGAAAATTTAAAACGGGATACAACTGGCAAGGGTTAGCGTTAGTGCATTTATCAATGACATTCCTATCCTGTACCAATGCACCATTGCTTGTAGCCACTTTCTCCCCATCAATATATGGTGGTGGTGGTGCGGTCGCCATTCTTTTCCCGCTAGGTTTGGAACCTGCGCAAGCTAATTCCCTTTGCACATCCCCCTCTTGCTGCCATAAATTTAAACAATCTGTATGTCTAATCCTATGTTTTCTGGATTTTATCAGACATATCCTTATCTTTAGGTTCTGTAATACCTCTGGCTCAAAGCTGCCTACCCTAGGGAATGATACCCTATCGTTGTCAGTCATACGTACCCAGTCGTCACAGTAAACTTCAGTGTGTGGACCATATTTTCCAAACATAATAAACCTTGCTGACCCTCTCGGCCGCAAGTCTGACCTTCTCGGTCCCAACTCTTCTGCCTGAACCCTGGCTACCATACGTCTCTTAGTTGAGCAACTGGCTCCCATAATTTGTGGGTCTTGTCTTCTCGGCTATTCCCACAAATACCAAAATACTCAATATAAGGCAATGGTTAAAGTTCTCCGAGCGCTTCTACCCACTCTCGCCCACGTTGGCCGGTACTACCATACACTGACGATAGTGAAGGCGATGTACCCAACTTAGGGCCCCTAATTGACCTATATTTACTGGAAGTTTTTAGGAGTAACTTACCCTTTCCAGTAAATATCTGTCGTTGGAGATTTTCCTGAGAGAGACCAGCGAAAACTCCCTATGCACTTTTTATACACAAATCACGCTTGCGTATGCTCTACATGGCGCTAATGATACTGCGATTTTACGCAAAAGCTCATAAAAAAGGGGTATCAACTTGCGCTATATATCGCACCCACAAACGCGCGGTCCAATTGCACAGCGTATAGGTACTTGTTACCTATCCGCCCTATGACCACTGGAATCGAATCCCAAGCTGCGAAACCTCAGCCGGAGCGTATCAAAAAACTATATTGGTCACAAAGTTCACAATTACCTACCAAGCTCCTGTGTAAGTCTCCTCACGAGTTACGTATTCCAATCTATACTAACGTGAGTGAGCCGCCTCACGCCGCCAAGCCTTCACTCACTTGGTGTACCACACGATGGGATCCCGGGGTTCAATACGTTCACTCTTACTTTCACTCACTAAAATATGCTTTGTTTTTCTGTACAGAAAAATTTTCACGTGTTCTGATTGGCAGCATTACCCCCAGAGGCAATACAGTTTAAACAAAAGTTTTATACTAATCGGCTTTAGAAACCGGATAGTTATGTGCTATTGTAGCATGGCTACTGTCCCACCTTTTAACTCAACAAAAACTATCATGTAATTTGTACTTATCATCCGCACTCTTACGCACTTTGCGTAAACACGCGACCATGCGTGTCTTTTACGCTGCATGCGCAGTCCTGTACAGTCCTGTACTTTGTCCGAGACACATGTACACAACCGTGCGTCCGCAATAAAACAAATCACACAACTCTATAAATGTGAGCAATACTAACTATAATCGCTCACAAGCACAACCGCTTGTTCTGTGTAACCTTTAACGACAGGGCCAGACCTGCATGTTGTGCTTTAGATTTACTTCCTTAAACACTTTTATTTCAATTTTAACTATATAGCAACAAATGTATCCGATTTCACACAGATCTAAATGACTCTAGCAATCTGAATCTTGCTGCAACAATGTGAGAGGGTATGCAAAGTATCGGTGCCCTTTGTGTACGCTTTTGGCGCCAAAAAATTTCACAGATTTTTAAATAGCTTTTTTTCCTATTTTACTGGTTCTATCAGCACCTCTGCAGACCAGACAGAGCAGAAGCAATCTAACAGCACACAAATAGGGTTTTCAGCACATCCATCGACCGGGAAAAGGTTACGTAGGATAACTTTCCCCCCTTTGCTGATAGATTAAGTCTGCTATGACCTGTTAGGCTGTGAGCATGTGAAAACCGGACGATGCCCCCAATTGTAAACGCTGGTTTACTTACAGGACTAAAAAGCATATACCTTAAACACACTTGATACACTTTAATACTGAGCTGCTGCGGCCACAGTAATTAACCTTTCACCTTTATATTATTTACAAACCTTACGTACACAAGGTCGCACAGTGTACGCATTCTGCGTATATGTACGCCGAAAGGGTGTAGGGACTACACAGTTTGCGTACACGGGCCTATACGCTGTTAGCACAATGCAGCAGCCAGAGTGGCTGTAAATACACTTTAAACCTTAGCAAGGAAATGGAACACGACACCAATTGTAATTCAAAACTAGGTTGGGGTCTAACCCACCAATGGTTCTTTACTTGCAGGGGGTAACAATATAAACAATACAATACAATAGAATAATGGCGACAGTCAATGGTACATACTTGTTTAGTTTCGCCTGCGCTTCACAGTCTGGTCCTCAGTCATCAGGGTAGATGACCTTAAGAGTCTGTGTCTGACCAGGCATGCAGCTGGCTCTTTTATACAATCTTCCAAAACCTAACACAATGGATACTGTAATCTCTTTGTCCATTGGACACAGGGATGGTCATTTACAGTACAGGAGAGGTCATAGGTTGGTTTGAATAGGTGGGCGATGTCTGTTCCAGGTGTACTTGCAGGTGGTCTCCTCTGGCTTCCCGCCGCATAAGAAATGTATAGTAAATACAGTTTATATTTATATTCTGCTCCTGCGCATAACTATTTGCAGGAGCGTGCGATCTTCTGCAAACCAACACCGGAATATTGCCCTTAAAATACCTTACAGCTGGATACCAAACACCACCTTATAACCTTGTTCTGACCCCTCCTATCCTGTAAAGGTGAATCCCTTTGTTCTGATACCATTTAAACTGTTGTAACTTGCTGGTGTGATGCAGGGAGACTATGTGTACATTGTGCACTATTTGGATTAAATATGTAATGTGTTTTTATGGCTTTTCCATGCACCTACAATCACTACCATAAATACTCATACCACGCGCCAATGCGCAGGACCGAAGGAGCGACCATACGCAAATTGCGAATATGCGCACGCACAGCAGAACAAGTACGCGCACGGAGGCCATCTGTGTGTAGTTTGTACGTGATGTGTGTACTGCAATATTTTTCGACTTCGTCACAAGGGACTATGCTTACTTTCTCAGAGACTGAGGCTGAATCTATTCTGTGTGCATAGGCTTTAGATGATGAGGCTGATGCACAATCCTCAGAATGCTTGTATAGAGACTGGCTCAGACTTAAACAGAAAGAGATGGATTACCTATATCATGCAATCACATTGAGTGATTACTATAAAGAGAAATGGATCCCTCGCGGGTTTCGTATTCGCAATTCTCCGACGATAGGGCATTTCAATACTACCTTCTGTAAATGCTGGATAGCGATTTTAAATAAGTGCAGCCTTGATTTGTTATTGCTTGTGATAGAAGAGTCCACACATGAATTGGCTGTTGCACGTGATAAAATTGTCACATTTGAGGCTAAATTCAAATCTATACTGATTGATGATACCAAAGTTAACTGGTTGGATAAATTGACTGGGCAGATCACCATGTATAGACGTGACTTGATACAATTTAAACGACAGAAGTTGGCTAAAGTTAACACCGACTATGAACAGAATCGTGTTTATTTATGGGCATGTGGAAGCCGCAATGAGAGACAACAGAGGTTTCGCCAGAGGAACTATAAGCAAATATGGCAATCCGACTCATCTGGTGATAGAAACACCACTAGTGACTCTGATGTGGTGTCTGATGGTCAAACACCTAGTTTCCAATCCCTTTTAGGGGTACGCACCCGCCGTGCTGGCAGCGGAAGAGGAGGTAGGCGAGGGGCTCAATGCCAAAGAACGCGGGTGAGGGAGAATAGGCAGACCCCCACTTGCCCAGAGGAATTAATTTTCAACTTATCCAGTCACACTTTAACCCCTACTGAGATTAATGTGTTTAGAAAACGATTGTCATTTGTGCCTACGGCCAGCTTCTCATCTCACCAGTGGGATATTGATAAATATAAATTAAATCGACAACTCAATCTTCATGAACATTTCAAAGGGACTTCCTCTGGGACTGCTGCTGATGTTGTGTATACTTTTAATAAGTCTATACCGTTACAACTAGCTAAATTGCAGAAGCGTAGTCGCTTTGATCCTGTCTCTTATAATGCATCTATTAAAACATTCAATAGAAAGTTAAATGATAAAGTGTCCAGCCAGGTCCTCTCAGGTTCAGCTAGATATGCATGCACTAATTTGAATAAAGAGGAATTTCAGGCTCTGAAAGATTTATCTAAATACACGGATATAACGATACGCCCCGCAGATAAGGGCAGGGATATCGTGGTACAAAATTTGTGCGACTATTGAGCTGAGCTAGAGGCAATTGTGTGACTCTAATGTATACAGATTACTAGATTGTAATCCTACCCACAATTTTTCCACAGTTTTATACAATAAATTGAGTCATGGGGTTCAAGCAGATTTGATTTCTGAACCCTTGATAAAGGCTCTGTTAATTGATTCACCTAAGAGTCCTATTTTGTATTCTCTACCTAAGGTTCATAAGTCTTTGGTATGTCCCCCGGGGCGTCCTATTATTGCGGCACGTGAAGGGCTGTTTCAGAGAGTGGCCACATATTTGGATGCTATGCTTCAACCTTGTATTGTTACTAATGAGAGATACTTGTTGGACACCACGGCTTTTCTAACTAAATTACATAATTTAAGTGAGATTCCTACTGACTGTATACTATGCAGAATTGATATCTCTAGCCTGTATACAGTAATTCCCAATGCAGAGGGATTGGTGGCTGTGCGTAGATTAATCACTGATAACCCTCTATGGCCCTGATGTTGAGTTATTCCTGGATTTGTTAGAAGTGGTGTTAACTTACAATTACTTTTTGTTTGATGGAAAATTCTTTTTACAGACCTCTGGGTGTGCGATGGGGTCCCCTGTGGCCCTGTCGTATGCGAATATATATGTTTGTAGCAGAACAAGAAATATTTTTTGATAATCCAAATTTTGCGGATTATATTTTTTTCTTTGTAAGGTATTTAGATGACTTAGATAAACACACGAATAACAGCGCTGATTCAAAATATATGTGTACTTTTTATTTTCCACAATTAAAAACAATAATAAAAACACACAATTAAGAATAACTATATCCTAGATACCGGTTACTTCTGCAAAGCATAACATTAAGTAGCACAGTGCAATTATCAGCCTTCGTACTAGTAATCAGTGCACAGCCTATTTCAAGCAGATCTAGTTGGTTAGTCTCTCAGCTCTTTCCAACATAGCAATTAATTGTAAAGCAGTGGTTATTTATTGATAGAAGCTAGTCAGTTAATAGCAGCAGATAGTACAGTCATTTGCAATTCCCTTTGAGACAGGCTTGTCAGTTAGTTGCACAAGGTATTCAAAGCAAAATTTATTAATTAATGCAGCATGCTGTTCTATTATGTTAGTTGAACTATAGCAAAGGTCCGCGTTAGTAAGCCAATACAACCTGCTTCAGGGATCTAGCAGTTAACCCTTTTGGTCCAATGTGTTGGTATCTCCCGGCTCCTGGTGCTTTTAGTTACGCGTTTTTAGATGACTTGTTCATCATTTGGAATAACACTCAGGAGTCATTTATAGATGCTATTGAAACACACAATTCCACTGCACACCCCATTAAATTTACGTATAAGACCAGTACAGTATGTGTTAATTATTTGGATGTCCTTGTGAGAGCTTGTGATGGACATCTTATCACTGAGTTATATTTAAAACCCACCGACAGGAATACGTTACTGCATTCAGATAGCTTCCATCCCAAACCTCTGAAATTTGGTCTGCCTTACTCGCAATTTTTGTGTGCTGTTAGGATATGTAGTGATGGTAATATCGCTAGTCAGCATATTGATGGTATGATTGACAAATTTATCCAGCATGGTTATGATCTTAATTCTCTCTTGCAGGCAAAGGAAAAAGCATTGGAATGTGACAGACAAGTTCTACTCAAAAGCAAATCTCCTGACAACACCAGGAGAAAACGTATGCCCTGGGTGAATCATTTTAACATACATAGTGGGGCTATTTCGCACACAGCAAAGAAATGATGGCCTATTGTTGGCACTGATGTGAAATTAAATCTTGAGTATACATCCATTATGTCTGCATATACCCGTGGTCGTAACATAAAAGATTGGGTTGTGAAGACCGATATTACAGATTGGGATAGTTTGCAGAGTGAACAAAACACCTTCTTAACATTACAAAAGGGTTGTTTCAGATGTTTGAACTGCATCACATGTAGGGCATTAATTACAGGCAAGTTTTTCTGCAATCCATACAGTGGAAAGAAATATTACATTAAACACTGTGTGACGTGCACTACAAAATTTATCATCTACTTGATTACATTCCCTGTGGGTACAGACCGATCGCACACTGCGGGAAAGGATTGCCAATCACAGATTATCTATTAGAAATGCTGTTACTTCTGGAGTCAGTGATCAACCTGTCGCCCGTCACTTTCTGCAAGCTAAACATAGTGTAGCTTGTTTGAAATACATGATCATTGATCATGAACCTTGCAGCTTACGTGGCAGTGACAGCTCGCTCAGGCTCTTACAAAAGAAGTCTAGATGGATTCATGAATTGCAAACGCTGGCTCTGTCTTGGGCACCTTATAACAAAGCACTGCTATCTTGCCAGTACAATTGCCTCACTAATTTTGGGGTCAATGAGGTCAGTTGTCTAACGGAGTAAAGACCCCCCTATATAAGAATTAAAGGGGTAATTATAAAGAGTCTTTGTACAAGAATAAATGTCATATTTTCACTTATATCAAGGGCCTTTTTTTGACACCTGAATTGACGGGTGTGGACTAAGGGCTAAAATGCCCTTTTTTAACCTTTAACCAGTTATTGGTCTTTTTAGTTTTACCATTTGAGGCTATTAAAAGTTATGTTTTATGATATTTGCTTGTTTTTTCTTGTGATGCAGTAGGTGGACACTTTTTTTCATATATGAATTTATAGATAGTTTAATAACAATTAGTTTAAGAGTGCTCCTGGAAGAGACTTGTTTTTGTCTTTTTTTCTCTTCCCGAATTATGTATTAAAAGATACTTACCTGTTATGTCATCTATCTGACTGGCGAGTCAATCTGAAAGAAAGAAGAACAGGTATATAAATATGTGTTTTATTATATGGAAAAAATGAGTGATACATTACATTCATATCTAACTCAACACCGGCTTACCCAAGCAAGCCGAGCTACAATAGATAGCTTGGGTGGAGGCACACTTAACCTCAAAGGGGGCCAATATCAGATTATCTATTAGAAATGCTGTTAATTCTGGAGTCAGTGATCAACCTGTCGCTCGTCACTTTCTGCAAGCTAAGCATAGTGTAGCTTGTTTGAAATACATGATCATTGATCATGAACCTTGCAGCTTACGTGGCGGTGACAGGTCGCTCAGGCTTTTACAAAAGGAGTCTAGATGGATTCATAAATTGCAAATGCTGGCTCCCTGAGAGCTCAATGAGACACTGGGGCTGCACTGTTGTTTTATAAATTTATGTTTTTTATAAATTTAAGTTTTTGCAATCTATGGTAAATATGATTACGGCACCTGCTATATTATTAATGCTATTAACATTATATGTGTTATTGATGTTACCATTTGATCTCTATTTTATGCATACCCTGATTTTGCTGTTTGAACTCTAATGTATTCATGTTTTTTGTTTTACTCCACAGCTGATTTACCCACTGCAACATGTGGTTTTATGTATTTATCGGTGCACTGTCACCTTTTTACTGTTTTGTAATTTACGGACAGGTGCTCTGCTGCTCCTGTCTGATTCACTATTTTGTTTTGGTAGTTGTCCCGGTTACGAGTCAAGGGATGATGGCGTCATCAATGGGCGTACACTCCTGGAGCTCGTGGTGGTGCTGATTGAACTTGATTACACCTGGTGGGGTCCTTTATAAGGCATGAGGTTTTTGTACTGTGTATGTCCGATGAAGAAGTGAAATAAACACTTCGAAACGTTGCATTAATTCCTGCTCTGGTGTGGCTTTGGCCGAGTGTCGCCTCCATCTACGCTATATATACTGTATATATATATATATATATATATATATATATAAAACAGTTGGTTAAAAATCAGTGGATGTGGGCTGTTCATTGGTGGCGCAGTAGTGACCACTGGTGGGGCAGTGGTGTAGGCAGGAAGCAAGAGGCTGCGCTGACTGGCTGTGCGGCTCTGTCCTGTGTGCGGCTGGTAAGTTGGAGCCGGAGAGGGTCCGGGGAGGAGGAGCAATGTCACATTGTGCACATCGCTCATCATGGCTCTGTACACACATGCCAAGATAAGCGATGTCACAAGTGACATTGCTCACATTGAGCTGTCTGCACAGCCGACCCGTGACCTGCTCTTAACGAGCATAGGTGTGTGCATCGGCCATCGCTAGGGCCATACACACTAGATGATGTGAACGACATATCATTCACAGTCGTTATTATCGGCCATATCGATCACAAAAGTTGTCTAGTGTGTATGGCCCTTTAGAGAGGAAGACTAGGAGAGAGAGCAGGCTGAGTACAGAAATTGTGTGATCATTGCACAAATGCATTCTAGCCATACCACAACAAAGATGTAGAAGTGCCTGGTAATATGTTTTTAGCCAGGGGTGTAGCTATGCCAGAAGGGGCCCCATAGCATATTTCATGCCACAGCACGAGCCAGCCCCCACCACCCAGTGGATTACTCAAAAGAACCCCTTCCCCGCAGCACTCACCATTGGGGCTGCACTGTCGCCTCATACACACTCCAGGCCGGCCCGGCTCCATCTCGTGTCTTCTCCCAGCATTAGTTAGTACTCAGGAGAGGCGGAGCTGGCGGCCGAGTGAGCAGGTGTGGCTGCAGTGCAGCAGCACAATTGTAAAGGTAGAAGATGCCAGCACCGGGGCTCACTCAGCAACTAGGTGCAGGGGAAGGCTCAGGCCCCAGAGACAACTCTGGCGCCATAGCAGTCGCATCCCATGCACCTATGGTAGCTACGCCCATGTTTCTAGCTGCATATAAAGCCTCCTTATTCCAGCTGCATTTTACATCTGTGTCCAACTACAAGTCAAACCCAGAATGTGCACATTATAAAACTATTTCAATATACAGTAGTTGAATTGGTGCGTACTGCTATGGCCAATAGGTGCTTTTGCTCATGAAGTGTTCTAGATTGTTGCTTAATACCATGCAATTTTCTTAATATTTATGATGCAGCATATTCATTGATCATTTATGGGATTGCAAACTGATTAAATTGGTATATTTTGTATGTTGTTGAAGGAGAGATGGTTGCTTTTTATGTGCGCTCAATTTTTTTTATCTTATCTTCACAGTTTTCAACATTCCACCTAGAAGGAAGAAACTGAACAAAGTGGAGCAAGTAGCTAAAGCCATGACAAGTGTCCTTGTTGAGCAGCTCAGAGAGATGGACACTGCTATGTCCACACAGGAGGCTGCAAGGCTCGACAGGTTTATAGAGGCCGAGCGCCAAATGTAAAACTCATTTATTACCCAAGTCATGACAATGCAGAAACGCATGAATAGAGCGCAGCATAAGTGTCATAGGGAATTGCAACAAATTAACATGGCGTTCTTTGAACATTTGATCAATACTTCGAAAGCTCAAACCCAACACCACAGCTCACAATACCCTGAGCAGGGTTATTTCACATTTAATCCTGGCCCATACTATGCCTACAGCATCTAACGCACAAAGGGGGTCATTCCGAGTTGTTCGCTCGCAAGCTGCTTTTAGCAGCTTTGCACACGCTAAGCCGCCGCCTACTGGGAGTGAATCTTAGCTTCTTAAAAATGCGAACGAAAGATTTGCAATATTGCGATAAGACATCTCTGTGCAGTTTCTGAGTAACTCGAGACTTACTCGGCATCTGCGATCAGTTCAGTGCTTGTCGTTCCTGGTTTGACGTCACAAACACAGCCAGCGTTCGCCCAGACACTCCTCCGTTTCTCCAGCCACTCCCACGTTTTTCAAAGAAACGGTAGCGTTTTTTCACACACTCCCATAAAACGGCCTGTTTCCGCCCAGAAACACCCTCTTCCTGTCAATCACATTACGATCACCAGAACGAGGAAAAAACCGTGAGTAAAATTCCTACCTGCATAGCAAATTTACTTGGCGCAGTCGCAGTGCGGACATTGCGCATGCGCACTAAGCGGAAAATCGCTGCGATGCGAATAAATTTACCGAGCGAACAACTCGGAATGACCCCCAAAGTTCAGAGTTTAGTGTATACCGCAATTTAACTTAAACTTATGGGCCCATTTATCATCGAGTGATAAATTTCACTATGAGTGATAAATTGCACCACCTAAACAAATCCCAGATAATTAGCAGTTAGGAGCAGATAGGCTGGAGCACCAACTGATTGGCTGGTGCAATTTATCACTCACAGTGAACATAATGCACAATTGTTTATGCATTATGTTTACTTCTAATGGTTTACTTTATTGCAATTTTTGTTTGGGATGGGGTGGGAGTGAGGGTTTCTTATGACTGTTGTGCTTATTTTGTATAGTGTCTACAATCCTCAAAACAAACACTTAGTTTTGTATTTTATACTGTAATATACTACAGGGATACTGTGGCTATACATTGGTGTAATTGAATCTAAAAGCCTACCAGTGTGCATTTTTTGGGGGGAATTCAAAAGTTATGTGAAACTATATGCATAAGGTACCCAAATGTGCGGATCATAAGTAGACCATGTTTTCCTGGTTTGTGAACAAATAGAAACTATTGTTTCACCATATATACACATGCTTTCAATGTGTTGTTGTTTTTTTTATTAAAAATTGCACCTAAAATAAAAAGGTGGTAAACAAAATAAAGAAAATTTAATTACCCAAACATATTGTGATGACTTTTTTAATACTCAACTTTTCTAATAATGATGAAAGGGTTGTAACTACTATTGTAACAGTGCTGCAAGGTTTGCCGTAATAGTGTCATGGATTTCTTCTGCTGTGTAGTTTGTGTCAGCACCAAAAAAATGCACAACCAACAGGTGGGTTTCTAACATCAGGGTCCTGCACAGTCCACTCACGAAAAAATAGTTCATTTTTAAGTTCGCAGATGTTGTGCAATATACCGCATGCAGCCACTACATGATCTTTAAGTCAACATCATTTCACTTTAGCAAACGCCATCTTCCTTTTAACCTGCCAAAGGCGTTCTTGCTGAACTCAGGATATAGGTTTCTTTTTCAGGGCTCAACAGGACCTGTTGGGTGTATCCCTTCATAATCCAGTGGCGTTAAGGGTATGCTGCATCCCTGATGATGTGAACGGGGATCTCCACCCCATTCAAGATCTTAGAATACTGTATTATAATGGGGGGGGGGGGGGGGGGGGAATTTATTGCAGAGGAGTCAGTCAAAACTATAATAAGATGGGAATAAAAAATGATTTAGGCAATTATGTACGACCATTACAGCTAAAATATAGCACATAGGAGATCATTTAAAAAATGTTTACTTCTTTGGGGTACAGCCAGCTACCCTGCTTCTCCTCTATAATGTTGAAAAGATCTAAATTGGCAAGAACGCGGGAGTCATGACATAGTCCTGGCCAGCCAATAAACACATCTAGGAAACTAAAATACAGTTAAATTTAAAAAAGATATACTGTAAAACACCCATGCGACTCACCCCACCACCCCAAAAAAATACCAATATATGTGGTCCACAACAGCCTGTAATATGACTGAGTGCCAGTCTTTCCTGTTAAAATAGTGTGCAGGGTTGTCACGTGGGGCAATAATGGGGATGTGTGTCCCATCAATTGCTCCTGCACACTGCAAATAGCCTCGCTTCACAAATCCTTTTATGGTATCCTGTAAGCGCTGTCCTTGTGGAAAAGATATGAAGCGCTTGCATAAGGTAGACACCATTGCCCGAGTCTCCTGGTGCACAGACTGTGGAGATCCCAACAACGAACAAGCATGAGATTGTGCGGTACTCTACTGGAGTAGCATACCACCACAATGCAATGGCCAGCCTCCTGCTTGCCTCAATGGGTGTCCTAAGACTGATGGTCTGCATGACAAGTGCTGGGGTAAGTAAGCCCAGTATGTAATCAAAGGTTGCACGAGACATACGGAAGTTAGCCATCCACTTATTATCCTGGTAAGCTTCCATGGTCCTCATAAAGGCTTCTCTGTGCCGACGATCTCTGGACCACAATGATTGGCTGGTCCCCATGTTCAGTCTCAGGATGGTACTTATTCTGGATGATATGAGGCCTCTACTCCTGCACAAATATTGGCGGCGACTAGCAGCCCTATCCACCATAAATTGCATCCTCCTCATAAAATAAATGTGCAGTATACTGCACAGTGGGGGTAATTCCGAGTTGTTCACTCGTTATTTTTTTTTCGCAACGGAGTGATTAGTCGCTAATGCGCATGCGCAATGTCCGCAGTGCGACTGCGCCAAGTAAATTTGCTATGCAGTTAGGTTTTTTACTCACGGCATTACGAGGTTTTTTCTTCGTTCTGGTGATCGTAATGTGATTGACAGGAAGTGGGTGTTTCTGGGCGGAAACTGGCCGTTTTATGGGTGTGTGTGCAAAAACGCTACCGTTTCTGGGAAAAACGCGGGAGTGGCTGGAGAAACGGAGGAGTGTCTGGGCGAACGCTGGGTGTGTTTGTGACGTCAAACCAGGAACGAAACAGACTGAACTGATCGCAGATGCCGAGTAAGTGTGGAGCTACTCAGAAACTGCTAAGAAGTGTCTATTCGCAATTCTGCTAATCTTTCTTTCGCAATTTTGATAAGCTAAGATTCACTCCCAGTAGGCGGCGGCTTAGCGTGTGCAAAGCTGCTAAAAGCAGCTTGCGAGCGAACAACAATCTCGGAATGAGGGCCTTTGTTAGCAATTGGGCAAAACCATGTGCACTGCAGGGGAGGCAGATATAACATTTGCAGAGAGAGTTAGATTTGGGTGTGGTGAGTTCAATCTGCAATCTAAATTGCAGTGTAAAAATAAAGCAGCCAGTATTTACCCTGCACAGAAACAAAATAACCCACCCAAATCTAACTCTCTGCAAATGTTATATCTGCCCCCTCTGCAGTGCACATGGTTTTGCCCAATTGCTAAAAAATGTCCTGCTGCAATCAACTTGGAATTACCCCCAGTGTGACAAGCTGCATCATGCTCTCACTGGCTGCATGAAGACTGCTGTAAAGCACAAAGAATCACAAGCTGTGGCATACACACTGATACTCCGATGGCCATGACTGCAGCAATGCTGTGAGCAGGCCCCACCCCTCCCTTTGTTTGCCTATTGTGACTTTATCTACTGTAAGTGAGCAAGAAAACTGTCCATTTCTAATGACATACATATGTATTTTCAGGGATTTCCCGGGATCAGTGTAAACGGGTTGTGCCGGGTTGATCCCAGTTCTAAGTGCAGTGTGAAAGGGGACATTCCTGGGTGTGACCTGGCTCTGTCAGTGTGAAAGGGGTATTAACTACAAACATTATGTTCTTATAGTGGTCTTACAATAGGTTTTTAGTCTTAATCACTGAAACAATGGTGGCGATTTACTAAGGTCCCGAATCCATTCGAGTTTGTCTTTTTTTTTTTCTAAGTGTCATCTGGGTAATTTAGTGAACACAAATCTCAGCAGTGTTGGGGCTATTCGTATTGAGATACAGTCATATACATTGAAATGGGGGGGGCAAGGGGGCAGCATGCCCCCCCCCCCAAACATGACAGAGGCGCGGGCATGGGGAGGAGGAGTGCTTACCCCCCAGATCACTATGGAGACTGACTTCAAAACTCCGGTGCTGCCCCGTGTCCTGTCCAGCCGGCTCTTTACAGAGGCATTACTGGGAGGAGGCGGGGATGTCCCAGCAGTCTCAGCATGGCCATGCTTCCTCCCAGTAATGCATCTGAGAGCCGGCTAGGACAGGAGGATATGGGGCAGCACTCTGCAGTGCCAGAGTTTTGTAGTCAGATTCTCTGCGGTGATCTGGAGGGTGAGTGCTCCCCGCATGGGGTGGTGTGGGGGTGGGTAATCGTGGGGGTTGGGCACCAATATATATTTTTATATATGCTCAGCCCCAACCACAACAGGTTCTGGTACCCCTGGATACACTGCCATCCACACAAATACAAATCAATAGACCATCAGCCAAACGTGGCTCTTATTTTATACAACATGGGAATTTACTAAGAATTTGTATTCTCAATCACTGCCAACAATAGCCAGACACTGGGGTAAATTTACTAAGATGGGAGTTCTATTTAAGATGGGATGTTGCCCATAGCAACCAATCAGATTCCAGGTATTATCTTCTAGAAGGTGGTAGATAAATGAGAAGTAGAATCTGATTGGTTGCTATGGGCAGCATCCCATCTTAAATAGAACTCCCATCTTAGTAAATTTACCCCACTGCTGGAAAAGCATGGAATTTGTACTGAAATAGAACTTTCAAATAGAACTGCTTTTGGCTGGCGTGTTTGGAGAATCATGCATGGATCAGTGAGATACGTGCATGTTTTTGTACTGTAACATCTTCACTTTGCAGTATCTCTTAAATTGATAAAATATCTATACCACCTTTTGGCTTTATTACCTTGAGAACAGAAAGTGCATTCGAGACTTAGACAACAATCAGATACTGTCACTAATTGCTATCTTAGGAATGTTTTGAATGCTTTGCTGGAATACCTCTCTATGTTTATCTGATTGTGTGTACCATTGGCATATTAAAAGCTAGGAAATAGTGCCTGCTAATCATTACACAACACATTGTGCATGACAGGGAGCCGTAATATAACAGGTTATCCTGTAATATTACGAGATCCTCCATTATAGTCAATGATGGGAAAATTGCAGTCTGCAACTGACCGCAAGGTTAATTGAGGTAACGCTTGTGGGAAAATTGTGGCCTACGGCTAACAGCGAGGTCAATTGAGGTCACTCATAATTTTCCCACCATTGACTATAATGGATAATCGCAATCTTCCATTATAGCCAATGCGCTCCACCTGATTGACAGGTAAACATGGATCCCCTTTAGTCGCGTGGTTGGGGTTTTTCGGTTTGCTAGTTTATTAACCCCTGGGATGTCTACTCGGACAGAAGAGGACCGATCTACGCTGGATAATAGGTGAGTATATTATTTTTTTCATTACAGGTAAACCAATGGATTCTACATGGGCAAGGGGACCGAAGTGCTGTGGGGGACATTAGGTAAGTATGTTTGAGTGTGTAAGTGTCTATGTTTGTGTAAATAAACTTTTACTATCATAGTGTGTGTGTTGTGTTTTTTGGGGAGTATTTCTTGTGTTGTGGAACTATAAGTATCAGCTGGCCCATTAATTCCCCGCATGCTGGTACTTATGGTTCTCCAAGTACCAGCATGCTGGGGGAGCTTGCTGGGACAATATTCTTTTTTTACACATTTTTGGCTATCAGCCCAGCACCCACCCCCAGGGGTGCTGGGGACAGCCTCTGGCTTAACCCCTGGCCATTGGGTGTCTGGAGAGGGGACCCCTTGATTTAAGGGGTCCCCACTCCCCCAGGGAACCCTGGCCAGGGGTAACTGGTTGGGGGGTAATGTCATGTCTGCATGGACCAATATAAATGTGTGCCACAACTGTGGCATTACCTCCCTGGCTAGTGGAGCCTGGTGCTGCCTTGAAAAATACGGGGGACCCCTGCATCTTTTGTCCCCCCATATTATTGGAACCAGGACCGGCCCAAGACCCCAGTGCTGGTTGTTCAAATACAGAGAGCCCCTGTACAATATTTTTCCGCTATTTTAACAACCAGGACCATCTCAAAGAGCCCGGGGCTTGTTTTGCTTAGGAAGGGGGACCCCACGCATTTTTTTTACATTTGTAACTATTTCAATACTTTTACACAATGAAGCCATGCACGAATCTCACTGATCCAGCCGGGCTTCACTGTGTTAAGTCTGGCATTGTTTTACTATTCTCTCCCGTAAAACACTGCCGGCAATACAAATTACATCAACATCGGTGAACTGTAATTGAAAACACACGGTACTTTAGTAAATTACCGTGTTTTTTCTCAAAAAGCTGCACTCTCATACAGCCGATGTCAGCAGAGATTGATCTTGGCTGACATCAGCTAAAACACGATTCTTAATAAATATATCCCAATCTGTGGAATGATTTGTAAATTGTCAATGGTCCCTAACCAACCTGATGGAACTCAATCAATTCTGCAAAGAAGCATAGTCTAGACACTACGGGGGTCATTCCGAGTTGATCGTAGCTGTGTTAAATTTAGCACAGCTACGATCAGGCACTCAGACATGCAGGGTGACGCCCAGCACAGGGTCTGCCGCACATGTTAGTGTCACCCCCCCCCCCCTCCCACAGAAATACAAAAGCATCGCACAGCGGCGATGCTTTTGCATTTGAGGAGTAACTCCCAGCCAGCGCAGCTCCTGCGGCTGGCCGGGAGAACCTCTTTGCTGCCCGGGTTGCAGCGGCTGCGTGTGACATCACGCAGCCGCCGCAGCCCACCCCCCTAATGGTCCAGCCATGCCTGCATTGGCCGGACTGCGCCCCCTAAACGGTAGCTTAACGCCGCGGTCCAGCCCCCTCCTGGCCAGCGACCGCCTCTGCCTGTCAATCAGGCAGAGGCAATCGCTTGGCAACGACGGCCTTCGGCCAGCTGTCACGTGCCGGCGCACTGCGGCGCCGGTGCATGCGCAGTACTGACCCGATCGCACGCTGCATTTAATTGCAGCAGTGCAATCGGGTCAGAATGACACCCTATATCAACATGACTCAAAACTGTTATAGCAGCTAAAAGTGCTTTCCTTCTACCATGCACTAAACAAAAGGAGGTGCCTATGTAATTCATTATATTTTATTTATTTGTAATTAATAAAATAAAGCTATAGTTTATTATTATTATTATTATTATTATTATTATTATTATTATTGTTAAACATAAAAGTGTATTTTGTGTTGATTAGGGATAGAATCCTTAAATAAATTTATTTTGATTCTGTGAGGTATGAAAATAAAATGTTTGGAAGACATAACTTTTCCCCTGTTTATATAACACTAGTCATAAGGGTGTGATATGTAGGGTCGACCATACTTAGGTCGACCACTATTAGTCGACAGTAAGTAGGTCAACAGGGTTTCTAGGTCGACATGAGATTTTTCTCTTTGTTGGTGCCGTCTTCTCCGTACAGTGACCACGAACCCCAATTAGTGCACCATGTCCCCTTGCATGGCTCGCTTCACTCGCCATGCGTCAGGCAAGGTTACCGTTCCCAATTGTAGTCCACGTGGATCGTAAAGTATGAAAAAGTTCAAAAATTTTAAAAAAACAAAACTCATGTCGACCTTTTGTCATGTCAACCTAGAACATGTCGACCTAGAATCCCTGTTGACCTACAAACCATGTCGACTTTCTATCGACCAATATTGGTCAACCTAGACATTGTCGACCTACGTGGGGTTGACCTAGAGAACGGATACCAGTCATAAACAGCTATAAAAAGTGACACAAGTGATAGAGTCACAAAGCAATATTTTATTTAGTAGCAGTACCCATTACCAAGCTGGAAACGGGCAGAAGTTAGGAGAGATGAGGTGAGGAAGATGGATGAGAATAGGCTTGAGGGCAAGTAGAAGGGCATTCCATGTCGTCTGCTGAGATATAATGTCTTTATTTCTCACAACAAAAGCTTCCTTGGCCCTGGCAAGGATCAGGACAACAGGGGTTGCATGGATCTGTCAGGGAAAAGATCACACATTAGAACATAACACAGAGAGAAAGTTGACACTTTAGACTATAAATGCATCATTTTAGCTATGATCTGGTAGCAAATCTAATTTGTCAGTAGAAGGTTTTTCTGATCAGTTACTTGTTCTCTTGGAATACATCCATCAATGGTGAGGCTAAAATAATAGGGCTCTATATTTAAGGGTTTTCATTATGAGTGTATCGAGAGACCAGACGGGTATAAAACATCTACTATTCAAAGACCCTTCAAAGCATTGTACAAAACTCAATTACTCACAATTTACAGGTGGAATTTGCATGTATCTTAGATTACAACTATCCAATGAGCCTTAATTACATACACGTGGATATCATTTATTTCTCCCCTCTGTGTATCCTCTCTATGGCTCCAATTTCCCTATAGATAGTAAGCTCTCACATGCAGGAGCCACTTCCCTCATGTGTTTTTCCTTCAGCTAACTTATACCATCATCTCCTTCCCACTGCTAGTGACGGCACCTAATTTTTGGGTTCAGCCACCGCAATGCTTATTTGGGTATTATGGTTGCTGGGGATCTCACTTTTGGGCCCTGATGTCACATACTTGTGATTCTATTAATTGTGGGCTGGCAGTGATCATGTGACTTAGGGGCTGAATCAGACCAGGACGCTGCTACAGCAGCGGTAGTAGGCTGAAGTCCGTGAAGTATGCACAAACACAGAATCCACACTGTGCATGCTTAAACCAGGAATGACTAGTTTAAGCAAGGCATCTCACTTGTGCCATCACCTCTGCCTGATTGACAGACAGAGATGGTCTCGGAGCGGGAGGGGGCGTTGTGGTGGTGTGAGGGGAGGGCACGGTATGGACAACGTAGGTGTGTCCGAACCATTTGCATGGCGGGTCATGGCACCTGTGTGAAGTCACACGCAGCCGCTGCGACCCGAAACATGGCGGGTAGCCATTTGCCTTTGCAGCTAGGCTGCGCTGGCAGAGGGCTACTCTAAACATGTGAAAGCATTGAGGCCATGCAATGCTCTCGCATATCTGCAGGAGGGGAGAGCTGGATCTGCCATGCGGAGCAGACTTGCCCTGTGCTGGGTATCCCCCTGCATGTCAGATTAGTTGATAGTAGATGTGCTATTTTTAACACATCTACGGTCAACTCTGAATCGGCCCCTTAACCCCTTCAGCGGTTTGCCTGGAAATCTTCAAGGCTAGCCAGCGCTGACAGCACTGGCAACCCCGGAAGATTTCCGGGCATACTACTGACTGATTCCCCAGGGACAGCCGTGCAGTGTACACAGCGCCCGGGACTCAGTATACTCCATTATGAAGTTTGGCCTGCCCCCCAAACTCCTATTGTCCG
This sequence comes from Pseudophryne corroboree, assembly GCF_028390025.1. NCBI lineage: Eukaryota > Metazoa > Chordata > Amphibia > Anura > Myobatrachidae > Pseudophryne > Pseudophryne corroboree. The sequence continues at coordinate 221,376,366 of NC_086446.1, forward strand.
GGGGACGGGCTTAGCAGTAAAATGGCTTATGTTGATTCAACACTTGGGCTGGCGATCCCCGCGGGCGATCGCCAGGCGATTACCTTGCCCTGCCCCATCGCTCGCCCCCCTGCACCTTTCCCTCACTCCCACTTCAATTTAAATTTTCAATGAAAAACCTGCCACTGAAGGGGTTAATCCTTTGGCTATTTAGATAATGATATTTTTAGAAACCATTGCGAGGCATATTTTTTGTTATTTTTAATCAAATGTATATTTAAAAGAAAAATGGTAATACGCTAGTATTATGTCTCATTACCTTGTTGGCGATAGCCATGATGATGGTGGTGGGGGCCATGGTACTGGGGCCGAGGATTACATGCTGCAAGAAAATGAAACATATTATGAGTTTTCTTCCAACCAGATGTTTTCCTTGCACAGTTCTTTCTACTTCAAACTGGTTTATTTATTGTGAATACAAAGATAATGGTGTTTTATAAAATGCATATTCTGCATATATATTGCAGTGGAGTAAGCTTAGTCCTAATATTGTGAAGACAATCTTAGCCATATCCTTGATAAACAGCTGAATGCTTCAACAAAATCAGCTTCATGCCCTTTTAAGAAATAACTTTGTATAGTAGTGGGTAATGGGGGTAATTCAGAGTTGATCGCAGATGCAAATTTGTTAGCAGTTGGGAAAAAACCATAGGCCTAATTCAGACTCGCTAGGGTTTTTTTTTCATTGCTGCAAACAGATAGTAGCCGCCCATAGGGGAGTGTATTTTTGCTTTGCAAGTGTGCGATCGCATGTGTAGCAGTGCTGTACGAAAAGATCTTGTGCAGTTTCTGTACAGCTCAGGACTTACTCAGCTGCTGCGATCACATCAGCCTGTTCGGGGACAGAATTGACATCAGGGACTCTCCCTGCAAACGCTTGGGAACGCTTAAGTTTTTCCAACCATTCCCTGCAAACGGTCAGTTGCCACCCACAAATGCCCTCTTCCTGTCAATCTCCTTGTGAACGGCCATGCGAATGGATTCTTCGCACAAACCCATCGCTGAGAGGCGATCAGCTTTGTACCCGTGCAACACGACTGCGCATTGCGGTACATACTCATGTGCAGTTCTGACCTGATTGCAGCACTGCAAAAAAATGCTAGCGAGCGATCAGGTCTGAATTACCCCCCATGTGCACTGCAGGGGGGGGGGGGGGGGCAGATATAACATTTGCAGAGAGAGTTAGATTTGGGTGGGTTAATTTGTTTCTGTGCAGGGTAAATACTGGATGCTTTATTTTTACACTGCAATTTAAATTTCAGTTTGAACTCTACGCACCCAAATCTAACTCTCTCTGCACATGTTATATCTTCCCCCCCCCCTGCAGTGCACATGGTTTTGCCCAACTGCTAACAAATTTGCTGCTGCGATCAACTCTGAATTAGGCACCATGTTCCATTCACTACTTGGATTAGTTTACCAACCAATGACACAATGTGTGCATCTAGGTGCATGTGGCCATAATTCTAATGTTCTGGTCCTGCTGGTACTGTTTGTAGTGATTCTGATGTCAGTGTGTAGTACATTCACATAGTGTATGGATGAGTCCATTACTGATTTGTGATGTTTTTCTCACCAGCATCACTTGCTAGTCATAGAATAGGTACACGGTCAGCATACCGCTTGTCGGGATCCCGGTTGTCACAATACTGACGCTGGGATCCCGAATGGGTTACCATACTGCTGCCGGTAGACCGGCGAGGTAGGTAATTTCCCTTCTATGGGTGTCCACGATACCCATAGAGGGAGAATACAACCTGTTGTGAGCTTAGCTCGCCACCGAGCCTGCAACGTGGTGAGCACAGTGAGCCCACAAGGGGCTTAGTTGTGATCGCCCACCTGCCTGCATTCCACCGCTCAGGATGCCATGTCAGTATAGAGACATTCGGCATTCCCAGCAGAGGTATAACATACCAATCCCATATAATAAACTTCTATTTAAGCTGTGTGCTCCGTGACTGCTGCTGCTCTTATCCCAAATTCAGATGTGAAGCATCTCCGCCATATGTACACCACCTTTTACAACATAGGGCCACATGTGAGGGCCCTAGAAAATATCATGTCACCAATCATTACAGGTTTGGACAAATTATTCCTCTGTGATTTTTACTGTCCTTTCACTGTACAGTACAGCATACATAACATTCTCGCTATATCAGGTCATTGTCTTTTAAGTGCTTTCTAATAACTCCATCATAAGAATATTTCTGATATATATATATATATATATATGAAGCAAAATAGGGATATATATATATATATATATATATTACTACAAAGCTGAAATAATAGCATCTTGCAATCTTGCAAAAGAAATTGCATACATTATTTAGTGCAAAACATGTACTACTCACTAGTACAGGGGTGGCCAACCAGTCAGAGACAAAGAGTCAAAAAATCTTGTTAGGTACGTCAAAGAGCCAACATCGAGCCAAAGGCACGTGCAAAAATAAGGTGTGGCCTTGTGCCTGCTAGGCCATGCCCATGCTATAAAATGCATTGAAATAGTGAAAGCCACATAAAATACTTTGAAAAAGCCACTTCCACATAAAATATATCAAAAAAGACAGATTCACATAATCCCCTATGTGTCACTCGATCCAGCACTCTGCTGTGTCACTTCAGCCAGCTCCCCTATGTGTCAATGTGTCACTCCTGCCAGCACCCTCCTGTGTCACTCCTGCCAGCTCCCCATGTGCCACTCCTGCTAGCACCCTCCTGTGTCACTCCAGCCAGCACCCCCATTGTGTCTCTCCTGCCAGGACACTCCTGTGTCATCCCAGCGAGTTCCCCTCGTGTCACTCCAGCACACCCTCATACGTCACTACAGATGCCCCCCAACTCGTGCCATTGCAGCAGCCCCTTATGTGACCTCTGTTTGCTGGTGGCTCCCTCGGTTCTTAGTCCCCATAGTGCTGATGCGTGTCTGGCTGGAGTGCAGCGGATTTTGGATCTGTTGTGGTCACGTGATTTTGAGTGTCGGGAGCCACAATTGAATATAGAAAGAGCCACTTGAGGCTCAAGAGCCACAGGTTGGCCACTGCTGCACTAGTAAATAGGTCATCAGTACAAACACTGTATTAGAGTGCTATGAAAAACTGTAAATAAGGTGTTAATACAGTAAGTAACTTACGGTCCTGACAAGGATCTACACAGACAGGTGGCCTTTGGCATGGGTCCTTGCAAGGATCCTGACATTGGATCTTCTGGCCACATTTTCCTCCCTTGATTCCAGACATGACCGGTTAGTGGTTCTGGTAAGAAGTCAGGCACAGGTAGGTTTGGAAGATGATGGGACATCTGGAGAGTTATACTTTTATATAAAAACAGTGGAATGGAAACTGGGACACATTCTTCCACTGGATAGTTATGACAAACTTTACAGGATGTATAACCCCCTAATTATTTTATACATTGATGGATTTGTCCTTTAGTCTATTATTTATAAATGTTTTCACAATCAACACCTGTTATTAAAAGTTTAATTTAATGAAACATTTAGTTTTATTAGTGTGTATACTCATAAATGGGCATTATTTCTAAACTGATGAATGCAGTGTAAAATTTGTAAAGAGAATGTGACACGTGTGTGCAGTATATTAAATCTCTTATGTATGTATGATTGTTAGGAAACACATGCAGGGGAACAATTGTAATGTCATTCCTGGTTTAAACAAGGTGGCTTCTTGGGGTTAGATGATGTTATTATCCTAGTTGTTAAGTAAAGGCTGGAGGTACAGATCTTTGTGTCAATTAGAAAATTAGGATAGTTCCTAATGTAAGTACAGAGTTCAACTTGGTACCCCTGTGTGCAGGAAATTGTGTACATACTTAGTAGGTGTATAAGAATGTGATTTATTGTTAATACATAAAACACTTCATTCAAGCACAAGTGCATGCAACTTTGATACATTAAAACCTACTGTAGCATACTGTACATCCTTATCCAAAAGGGGCCCAGACTTAAATCCGATTGAACATCTCTGGAGAGATCTGAAAATGGCTGTACACCGACACTTCCCATCCAACCTGATGGAGATTGAGAGGTGCTGCAAAGAGGAATGGGTGAAACTGCCCAAAGATACAGTAAGCCAAGCTTGTGGCATCATATTCAAAAACACTTGAGGCTGTAATTACTTCCAAAGGTGCAAAAAACTGTGAAAACTTTAGTATATGTGATTTTTTCAGGCTGTGAAAACTTTTGTATATGTAATTTCTCAGTTTTTATATTTGTAATAAATTAGCAAAAATCTAAAAAAAAATATTTCACATTGTCATTATGGGTTATTGTGTGTAGAATTTTGAGGGGTAAAAATTAATTTATTAAATTTTGGACTAAGGCTGTAACATAACAAAATGTGGAAAAAGTGAAGCGCTGTGAATACTTTCCAGGTGAACTGTAAATAAGAACAAATATAAGGGAGCGCATATAGGCCCTCATTCCGAGTTGTTCGCTCGCTAGCTGCTTTTAGCAGCATTGCACACGCTAAGCCGCCGCCCTCTGGGAGTGTATCTTAGCTTAGCAGAATTGCGAACGAAAGATTAGCAGAATTGCGAATAGAAATTTCTTAGCAGTTTCTGAGTAGCTCCAGACTTACTCCTACACTGCTATCAGTTCAGTCAGTTTCGTTCCTGGTTTGACGTCACAAACACACCCAGCGTTCGCCCAGACACTCCCCCGTTTCTCCAGCCACTCCCGCGTTTTTCCCTGAAACGTTTTTTCCGCACACTCCCATAAAACGGCCAGTTTCCGCCCAGAAACACCCACTTCCTGTCAATCACACTCCGATCACCAGAACGATGAAAAATCTTCGTTAGGCCGTGAGTAAAATACCAAACTTTTGTGCTAATGTACTTGGCGCAGGCGCACTGCGAACATTGCGCATGCGCAGTTTGCGACAAATCGCTCCATTGCGAAAAAAACTAACGAGCGAACAACTCGGAATGAGGGCCATAGATAGATAGATAGATAGATAGATAGATAGATAGATAGATAGATAGATCAAAAACAATTGATTTGTTGTAAACTATTAAAATTATAAAAGACAAAAAATAACACTGATTTTCAACACCACATCATGAACATGATTACCACATGCAGGGAGTAAAATTATATGTCCATATCTAATTCATAGATACAGTAGTTCATCTGAAGCTCGAGAGGGTGAGTATTTGTTGCAATATGCCTGGAGGTGGCAGGGATACAGTTCCAAATGCTTTTTTTTTCAATGTATTTGTCCCTGTATTGCCCTCAGAGCACGTGCTATGCTACAACCTCCCCACCGCCACGGATGAGCTCACCACTAATGCAGCATGGTCCTGCTTTGTCAGATGGTCTATGTGATGGCACGGCGACTCTGTGTGGGAGCGGCGGTAGATGATGCATCCATAGGGAGGGAGGTCATGTCTCTCAGCTCAACAGCCATGCGGGTGATCCTTATTGTCATCTTCCTTTCTTAGAGTGTGGTGTGTAATGCCCATGACGCGTTTCTCCATTGTAATTCAATAACGGTTTCATTTACTAAAGTGTAGAGATGAGCGGGTTCAGATCCCTGAGACCCAAACCCCCTCGAACTTCACTACCCGAGTCCGGATCCGAGCCCGGCTCGGGTTTTCCCGCCTGACTCGGAAACCAGAATGAGGCAAAATGTCATCATCCCGCTGTCGGATTCTCGCAGGGTTTGGATTCCATGTAAGGAGCCATGCGTCGCCGCCATTTTCACTCCGGCATTGGAGAGTGTAGCGAGAGGACGTGTCTCCATCCTCAGTGTCCTGCATCAGTTCAGTGGTGGTGTTTCATGCTGCATTAGTCCAGTGACAGTGGTGGTGTCCTCTGTTGCCATAGATCCAATACTGCTGTATAAGTCCAGTCCATTGCAGTGGTGCTGTGTTATCCTGCATTAGTCTAGTGGTGGTGTCCCTGTGCTGCCGTATATGTCCACTGATACTGCCGTATAGATGTCCAGTGATACGGCCGTATATGTCCAGTGGTACTGCGGTATAAATCCAGTGATACTGCCTTATATGTCCAGTGGTACTGTTGTATTGGTACTGCCTTATAAATCCAGTGGTACTGGTGTATAAATCCAGTACAGTGACACTGCCGTATATGTCCAGTGATAGTGCTGTATAAATCCAGTGATACTGCAGTATAATTCCAGTGGTACTGGCATATAAATCCAGTGATACTGCCGTATAAATGCAGTCCAGTGGTACTGCTGTATAAGTCCAGTGGTACTGACATATAATTCCAGTGATACTGCCGTATAATTCCAGTGATACTGCTGTATATATCCAGTGATACTGCCGTATAAATCCAGTCCAGTGACACTGCCATATATGTCCAGTGGTTCTGCCGTATAAGTCCAGTGGTTCTGCCGTATAAGTCCAGTGATACTGCCGTATAAGTCCAGTGATACTACCATATAAATCCAGTGTTATTGCCGTATAAATCCAGTGATACTGCCGTATAATTCCAGTGGTACTGGTGTATAAGTCCAGTGATACTGCCGTATAAATCCAATCCAGTGGTATTGCCGTATAAATCCATTGGTACTGCCGTATAATTCCAGTGATACTACCATATAATTCCAGTGTTACTGCCGTATAAATCCAGTGATACTGCCGTATAATTCCAGTGGTACTGGCGTATAAATCCAGTGGTACTGGAATATAAATCCAGTGGTACTGGCATATAAATCCAGTCCAGTGGTTCTGCCATATAATTCCAGTGAAACTGCCGTATAATTTCAGTGATACTGCCGTATAATTCCAGTGGTACTGGCATATAACTCCAGTGATACTGCCGTATAATTCCAGTCCAGTGGTACTGCCATATAAGTCAAGTGGTACTGACATATAATTCCAGTGAAACTGCTGTATAATTCCAGTGATACTGCTGTATAAATCCAGGTGATACTGCCGTATAATTCCAGTGATACTGCCATATAAATCCAGTCCAGTTGTACTGGCGTATAAATCCAGTGGTACTGTCATATAATTCCAGTGATACTGCCGTATAATTCCAGTGATATTGCCGTATAAATCCAGTCCAGTGGTACTGCCATATAAGTCCAGTGGTACTGCCATATAATTCCAGTGATACTGCCGTATAATTCCAATAACACTGTTGTATAATTCCAGTGATACTGCCATATAATTCCAGTGGTACTGCCATATAATTCCAGTGATACTGCCATATAATTCCAGTGATACTGCCGTATAATTCCAGTGATATTGCCATATAAATCCAGTCCAGTGGTACTGCCATATAAGTCCAGTGGTACTGCCATATAATTCCAGTGAAACTGCCGTATAATTTCAGTGATACTGCCGTATAATTCCAGTGGTACTGGCATATAACTCCTGTGATACTGCCGTATAATTCCAGTCCAGTGGTACTGCCATATAAGTCCAGTGGTACTGACATATAATTCCTGTGATACTGCTGTATAATTCCAGTGATACTGCTGTATAATTCCAGGTGATACTGCCGTATAATTCCAGTGATACTGCCATATAAATCCAGTCCAGTTGTACTGGCGTATAAATCCAGTGGTACTGTCACATAATTCCAGTGATACTGCCGTATAATTCCAGTGATATTGCCGTATAAATCCAGTCCAGTGGTACTGCCATATAAATCCAGTGGCATTGCCATATAATTCCAGTGATACTGCCGTATAATTCCAATGACACTGTTGTGTAATTCCAGAGTTACTGCCATATAATTCCAGTGGTACTGCCATATAATTCCAGTGGTAATGGCGTATAAGTCTAGTTATACTGCCATATAAATCCAGTCCAGTGGTACTGCCGTATAAATCCAGTTGTACTGCTGTATAATTCCAGTGATACTGCCGTATAATTCCAATGACACTGCCGTATAATTCCAGTGATACTGCCATGTTATTCCAGTGATACTGCCATATCATTCCAGTGGCACTGCCATATAATTCCACTGGTACTGGCGTATAAGTCCAGTGAGACTGCCGTATAAATCCAGTCCAGTGGTACTACAATATAAGTCGAGTGGTACTGCCATATAAGTAAAGTGGTACTGCCCTGTGCTGTATATTATTTACTCCATTTAAAGGGGTTATTAATATTTAATCCAAATAATTTTTACAAGGTTTGCCCTGTGTTGTGTAGGGATACACTGTCCTGTGCCGCATATTGTGTTATAAAATTCCAGAAAAATAATGGAGGACAACAATTTGGAGGATAAAATAGGGAAAGATCAAGAACAACTTCCTCCTAGTGCTGAAGCTGCTGCCACTAGTCATGACATAGACAATGAAATGCCATCAATGTCGTCTGCCAAGGCCAATGCCCAATGTGATAGTAGAGAGCATGTAAAATTAAAAAAGCCAAACTTCAGTAAAAAGACCCAAAAAAAGAAATTGAAATAATCTGAAGAGAAATGTAAACTTGCCAATATGCCATTTACGACATGAAGTGGCAAGGAATGGCTAAGGCACTGGTCTATGTTCATGACTAGTGGTTCAGCTTCACATGACGCCCTCATCCTCCCACTAGAAAAATGATGAGTTAAGGTGGCAAAAGCACAGCAAAGAACTGTGCATTCTAAGATGGTATCACAAATCCCCAAGGAGAGTCCAAGTGTGTCGGCGGTTGCGATGCCTGACCTTCCCAACACTGGACGGGAAGAGGTGGCTCCTTCCACCATTTGCACGCCCTCTGCAAGTGCTGGAAGTAGCACCCGCAGTCCAGTTCCTGATAGTCAAATTGAAGATGTCACTGTTGAAGTACACCAGGATGAGGATATGGGTTTTGCTGGCGCTGAGGCGGAAGTTGACAAGGAGGATTCTGATGGTGATGTGGTTTGTTTAAATCAGGCAGCGGAGGAGACACCTGTTGTCCGTGGGATAAATAAGTCCATTGTGATGCCTGAGCAAAATACCAAAAATGCCACCTCTTCGGTGTGGAAGTATTTCTCCACAAATCGGGACAACAGGTGTCAAGCCGTGTGTTGCCTCTGTCAATCTGTAATAAGTAGGGGTAAGGATGTTAACCACCTAGGAACATCCTCCCTTATACATCACCTGCTGTGCATTCATCAGAAGCCAGTGTCAAGTTGTGAAACTTTGGGTAAGAGCGTAAGCTGTCCACTGACACCTAAATCCCTTCTTCCTCTTGTACCCAAGATCCTGCAAGCCACACCACCAACTCCCTCAACGTCAACTTCCTCTTCAGTCAGGAACATCAGTAGTCTTGCAGGCCATGTCACTGGCAAGACTGAGGAGTCCTCTCCTAACTGGGATTCCTTCGTAGGATCCTTGAGTGGTACTCCTGCTGTTGCTGCCACTGCTGTTGTTGCTGCTGGGAGTTGATCGTCATCCCAGAGGGGAAGTCGGAAGACAGTTTGTACTACTTCAACTAAGCAATTGACTGTCCAACAGTGAGGAAGGAAGATGAAATATGACAGCAGTCATCCTGTTGCAAAGCGGATAACTAAGTCCTTGACAGCTATGTTGGTGTTAGATGTGCGTCCAGTATCCGCCATTAGTTCAGTGGGGCTTAGAGAATTGTTTGAGGTAGTGTGTCCCTGGTACCAAATCCCATCTAGGTTCCACTTCACTAGGCTGGCGATACCGAGAATGTACAGAGACATCAGAAAAATTATCCTCAGTGTCCTAAAAAATACAGTTGTACCCACTGTCTACTTAACCAGAAACATGTGGACAAATGGAACAGGGCAGACTAAGGACTATATGACTGTGAATGCCCACTGGGTAGATGTATTGCCTCCCGCAGCAACTCAATTAGCTTAGTGATATCATTCAGGTGCTCGAAAGGGAGGGGTATTTCTAAGCAAGAAAAAAAGGCATTTGTTTCCCCCAGCACCCTGAATGATAACCGTAACCAGATATAAATTCCACATGATAATAGAATTCAGAGATCTTCGTTACACATATTTGCGCAAATGTGTGAATAAGCCCCAAAGCCACATTATCATGTGGCTCCTTGCTGGTTAATATCAGACCCAGATTGGGGTATTGGAGGTGTGAGGTGTGGTGCCTCTGGACTGGTTGAGCTGGATGGCCTTAGTGTGGCATACCTTTACATTCTATTAACACTTTTCACTTATTAATTTTTTAACACTATTTCTCTATTTTAATTGCATTTCATTTTTGTATCACTTTCTCTATAGCTTTGGCTTCCTAAATACTAATTTATTAACACTATAGTTTTTTCACTGGTATGCTACGCTGGGCTTACTGGCTTATGCTGGTGTTTTGGGGTGCCACACCCTGCACCTAGATATAGCGCTAGGGACCCCAAATATACAGAGACGCCTTGTTGCGGCTTTGGGGCTTATTCACACATTTGCGCAAATATGTGTAACGAAGATCTCTGAATTCTATTATCATGTGGAATTTATATCTGGTTACGGTTATCATTCAGGGTGCTGGGGGAAACAATTGCCCTTTTTTTCTTGCTTAGAAATACCCCTCCCTTTCGAGCACCTAAATGATATCACTAAGCTAATTGAGCATCTACCAATATATATGTTTGTTGTGAGAGGCAGAGAGGTTCCTGCATTAGGAGGAGGTGCAGGCCCTGACATGCCACATGGAGCATTATGGGGTTGCTCCAAGGTAGGTAGCTCTTAGCTTAGACATATTGTAGTAAGGAGCCATTATCATGTGGCTCCTTGCTGGTTAATCTTAGACCCAGATTGGGGTAATGGAGGTGTGAGGTGTGGTGACTCTGGACTGGCTGAGCTGGATGGCCTTAGTGCGGCATACCTTTACATTCTATTAACACTTTTCACTTATTAATTTTTTAACACTATTTCTCTATTTTAATTGCATTTCATTTTTGTATCACTTTCTCTATAGCTTCGGCTTCCTAAATACTAATTTATTAACACTATAGTTTTTTCACTGGTATGCTTCGCTGGGCTTACTGGCTTATGCTGGTGTTTTGGGGTGCCACACCCTGCACCTAGATATAGCGCTAGGGACCCCAAATATACAGAGACGCCTTGATGCGGCTTTGGGGCTTATTCACACATTTGCACAAATATGTGTAACGAAGATCTCTGAATTCTATTATCATGTGGAATTTATATCTGGTTACGGTTATCATTCAGGGTGCTGGGGGAAACAAATGCCCTTTTTTTCTTGCTTAGAAATACCCCTCCCTTTCGAGCACCTGAATGATATCACTAAGCTAATTGAGCATCTACCAATATATATGTTTGTTGTGAGAGGCAGAGAGGTTCCTGCATTAGGAGGAGGTGCAGGCCCTGACATGCCACATGGAGCATTATGGGGTGCTCCAAGGTAGGTAGCTCTTAGCTTAGACATATTGTAGTAAGGAGCCATTATCATGTGGCTCCTTGCTGGTTAATCTTAGACCCAGATTGGGGTAATGGAGGTGTGAGGTGTTGTGCCTCTGGACTGGCTGAGCTGGATGGCCTTAGTGTGGCATACCTTTACATTCTATTAACACTTTTCACTTATTAATTTTTTTAACACTATTTCTCTATTTTAATTGCATTTCATTTTTGTATCACTTTCTCTATAGCTTCGGCTTCCTAAATACTAATTTATTAACACTATAGTTTTTTCACTGGTATGCTACGCTGGGCTTACTGGCTTATGCTGGTGTTTTGGGGTGCCACACCCTGCACCTAGATATAGCGCTAGGGACCCCAAATATACAGAGACGCCTTGATGCGGCTTTGGGGCTTATTCACACATTTGTGCAAATATGTGTAACGAAGATCTCTGAATTCTATTATCATGTGGAATTTATATCTGGTTACGGTTGTCATTCAGGGTGCTGGGGGAAACAATTGGCCTTTTTTCTTGCTTAGAAATACCCCTCCCTTTCGAGCACCTGAATGATATCACTAAGCTAATTGAGCATCTACCAATATATATGTTTGTTGTGAGAGGCAGAGAGGTTCCTGCATTAGGAGGAGGTGCAGGCCCTGACATGCCACATGGAGCATTATGGGGTTGCTCCAAGGTAGGTAGCTCTTAGCTTAGACATATTGTAGTAAGGAGCCATTATCATGTGGCTCCTTGCTGGTTAATCTTAGACCCAGATTGGGGTATTGGAGGTGTGAGGTGTGGTGCCTCTGGACTGGCTGAGCTGGATGGCCTTAGTGTGGCATACCTTTACATTCTATTAACACTTTTCACTTATTAATTTTTTAACACTATTTCTCTATTTTAATTGCATTTAATTTTTGTATCACTTTCTCTATAGCTTCGGCTTCCTAAATACTAATTTATTAACACTATAGTTTTTTCACTGGTATGCTACGCTGGGCTTACTGGCTTATGCTGGTGTTTTGGGGTGCCACACCCTGCACCTAGATGTAGCGCTAGGGACCCCAAATATACAGAGACGCCTTGATGCGGCTTTGGGGCGTATTCACACATTTGCGCAAATATGTGTAACGAAGATCTCTGAATTCTATTATCATGTGGAATTTATATCTGGTTACGGTTATCATTCAGGGTGCTTGGGGAAACAAATGCCTTTTCCTCCCGCAGCAACAACAGCAGCGGCACCAGTAGCAGCATCTCGCAAACGTCAACTTGTTCCTAGGCAGGCTATGCTATGTATCACCGCTTTCCGTAAGAGGCACACCACTGACAACCTTTTACGGAAACTGAGGGACATCATCGCACAATGGCTTAGCCCACTTAGACTCTCCTGGCGATTTGTGATATCGGACAACACCACCAATATTGTGCATGCATTATATCTGGGCAAATTCCAGCTCATCCCATGTTTTGCACATACAATTAATTTGGTGGCGCAGATTTTTTTTTAAATGACAGGGGCGTGCAGGAGATGCTGTTGGTGGTCTGAAAAATTGTGGCCCACTTTTGACATTCAGCCACCGCGTGCCGAAGACTGGAGCACCAGAAAACACTTCTGAACATGCCCTGCCATCACCTGAAGCAAGAGGTGGTAACGAGGTGGAATTCAATACTCTATATGCTTCAGAGGATGGAGGAGCAGCAAAAGGCCATTCAAGCCTATACATCCGCCTACGATATAGGTAAAGGAGAGGGAATGCACCTGACTCAAGCGCAGTGGAGAATGAGTTCCGTCTTGTGCAAGGTTCTCCAACCCTTCGAACTTGCCACACGTGAAGTCAGTTCAGACACTGCCAGCTTGAGTCAGGTCATTCCCCTCATCAGGCTTTTGCAGAAGCAGCTGGATAAATTAAAGGAGGAGCTAAGACGGAGCGATTCCGCTAATTAAGTGTGACTTGTGGATGGAGCCCTTCATTTGCTTTGCCAGGATTCAAGGGTGGTCAATCTGTTGAAATCAGAGCACTACATTTTGGCCACCGTGCTCAATCCTAGGTTAAAAGCCTACGTTGTATCTCTCTTTCTGGCAGACACAAGTCTGCAGAGGTTCAAAGACCTGCTGGTGAGAAAATTGTCAACTCAGCTCCTCCTTCATTTTCTCCCGCAACTGGGGCTGCGAGGAAAAGGATAAGATTTCCTAGCCCACCCACTGGCAGTGATGCAGGGCAGTCAGGAGCGAGTGCTGACATCTGGTCCGGACTGAAGGACCTGCCAACGATTACTGACATGTCGTCTACTGTCACTGCATATGATTCTGTCACCATTGAAAGAATGGTGGAGGATTATATGAGTGACAGCATCCAAGTAGGCATGTCAGACAGTCCGTACATATACTGGCAGGAAAAAGAGGCAATTTGGATGCCCTTGCACAAACTAACTTTATTTTACCTAAGTTGCCCCCCTTTCAGTTTGTACTCCGAAAGAGTGTTTAGTGCAGCCGGTAACCTTGTCAGCGATCAGCGTAGGAGGTTACTTCCAAAAAATGTGGAGAAGATGATGTTCATCAAAATGAATTAGAAATTCCTCCAGGTAGACCTTTACCAACAATTGCCTCCAGAAAGTGCACAGGGACCTGCGATGGTGGATTCCAGTGGGTATGAATTAATACTCTGTGAGGAGGGGGATATACACTCTGAAAGGGGTGAGGAATTGGAGGATGAGGTCGACATCTTGCCTCTGTAGAGCCAGTTTGTGCAAGGAGAGATTGATTGGTTCTTTTTTGGCGGTGGCACAAACAAACCAGTCATTTCAGCCACAGTCATGTGGCAGACCCTGTCGCTGAAATGATTGGTTTGTTAAAGTGTGCATGTATTACATCTGGGCAAATTCCAGCACATCCCATGTTGTTTGTGCCGCACACTTGTGTTGCTTAGCTTAGTCATCCAACTACCACATTGCACCTCTTTTTATTCTTTGCATCATGTGCTGTTTGGGGACTATGTTTTAAATCTGCCATCCTGTCTGCCACTGTAGTGCCACTCCTAGATGGGCCAGGTGTTTGTGCTGCCCACTTGTGTCGCTTAGCTTAGTCTTCCAGCCACCTCGGTGCAACTTTTTGGCCTAAAATCAATATTGTGATGTGTTCAGAATGGACTGAAAATGAGGGGAAATGAATGTTATTGAGGTTAATAATACCGTAGGATCACAATTACCACAAAATTCAGTGATTTTTAGCTGTTTTTATGTTTTCTTTTAAAAATCATCCAGATCCAAAACCAAAACGCGAAAGTGTGGTTTTGGCAAAACCAATCCAGATCCAAAACATGAGCATGGAACCAGAACCAAAACACAAAACATGAAAAGGGCCTGTCGCACATCTCTGCTAAAGTGTGGGTTTATAGAATTTCAGATGTTGCCTATAGCAATAAATCAGATTCCACTTATCATTTATCTAGCACCTTCTAGAAGATAAAAGCTAGAATCTGATTGGTTGCTATGGCCAACACCTATACTTCTATAAACCCGCAATTTAGTAAATATAAATGAGTAAATGAGAGAGATAAAGTACCGGCCAATCAGCTTTTAATTGTCATGTTACAGGCTGTTTGAAATATGATGATCTGTTTGGTTAGAACTTTATCTCTCACAATTTTATCACTCTCCAAGGCTTTGTACATCTGCCCCTAAGTCAAGTTATGGCCATGAATTCCGATTGCTGATTTTTAATTTCTACTTGGACAATTGCAGGAATAAAAATTCCCATTTTTAAAGCAGTAAACAGGGAATGTGTTTGTTTACAATTCTGCATCCACTGTCTGTTAGTAATAGAGTTCACATTACTCTCTACTCAGGGCCAAGGGCCCACGATATGTGAACTGCTGAAAATCTCACTTTATGGGGGAAATTCTATTCCCCGCAATGAACTTGCAGAGTGAGTTAGGGCAGCTGTGTGCTGCACTTATGGTACCACCGGGGGCTGCAAGCAAAAATATGTGAATCTAGTATTAGAAAGGGCCATGACTGGGGCAAGTTTGAGTGCATTGCTGGCACTTACACCCCACTGTAATGGCAACTCATTTACTTCACAGGGAATAGGATTCCCCTTATGTCTCTATTGTTCTATTTATGTAATGCTTACATAATGTTGTATAAAATAACTAGTGATGTGCACCGGAAATTTTTCGGGTTTTGGTTTTGGATTCGGTTCCGCGGGCGTGTTTTGGATTCGGACGCGTTTTGGCAAAACCTCCCTGAAAATTTTTTGTCGGATTCGGGTGTTTTTTTTGGATTCGGGTGTTTTTTTTACAAAAAACCCTCAAAAACAGCTTAAATCATAGAATTTGGGGGTCATTTTGACCCTATAGTATTATTAACCTCAATAACCATAATTTCCACTCATTTCCAGTCTATTCTGAACACCTCACAATATTATTTTTAGTCCTAAATTTGCACCGAGGTCGCTGGATGACTAAGCTAAGCGACCCAAGTGGCCGACACAAACACCTGGCCCATCTAGGAGTGGCACTGCAGTGTCAGACAGGATGGCCGATGTAAAAAATAGTCCCCAAACAGCACATGATGCAAAGAAAAAAAGAGGTGCACCAAGGTCGCTGGATGGCTAAGCTAAGCGACCCAAGTGGCCGACACAAACACCTGGCCCATCTAGGAGTGGCACTGCAGTGTCAGACAGGATGGTACTTCAATAAAATAGTCCCCAAACAGCACATGATATAAAGAAAAAAAGAGGTGCACCAAGGTCGCTGGATGGCTAAGCTAAGCAACCCAAGTGGCTGACACAAACACCTGGCCCATCTAGTAGTGGCACTGCAGTGCCAGACAGGATGGCACTTCAAAAAATAGTCCCCAAGCAGCACATGATGCAAAGAAAAAAAGAGGTGCATCAAGGTCGCTGGATGACTAAGCTAAGCGACCCAAGTGGCCGACACAAACACCTGGCCCATCTAGGAGTGGCACTGCAGTTTTCTAGCGAGAGGATGAGTGCTTCCATCCTCATGTGAATCTGAACCACTAGCCATGAACATAGGCCAGGACCTCAGCCGTTCCTTGCCACTCCGTGTCGTAAATGCATATTGGCAAGTTTACGCTTCTCATCAGACGCTTTTAATTTTGATTTTTGGGTCATTTTGCTGAACTTTTGTAATATACTTGACGACACAGAGGTAGAGCAATGTATCATACTGCTATATATATACTGGTGGTCAGCAAAATTCTGCACTGTCCTACTATATACTGCGCACAACTAAAATGCAGCACAGGTATGGATGCATAGTATACTTGATGACACAGAAGTAGAGCAGTGGACTACTGTACCATACTGCTATATATACTGGTGGTCAGCAAAATTCTGCACTGTCCTCCTACTATATACTGCGCACAACTAAAATGCAGCACAGGTATGGATGCATAGTATACTTGATGACACAGAGGTAAAGCAGTGGACTACTGTACCGTACTGCTATATATATACTGGTGGTCAGCAAAATTCTGCACTGTCCTCCTACTATATACTGCTCACAACTAAATTGCAGCACAGGTATGGATGCATAGTATACTTGATGACACAGAGGTAGAGCAGTGGACTACTGTACCGTACTGCTATATATATACTGGTGGTCAGCAAAATTCTGCACTGTCCTCCTACTATATACTGCGCACAACTAAAATGCAGCACAGGTATGGATGGATAGTATACTTGACGACACAGAGGTAGAGCAATGGACTACTGTACCGTACTGCTATATATATATACTGGTGGTAACAGCAAAATTCTGCACTGTCCTCCTACTATAAACTACAATGCAGCACAGATATGGAGCGTTTTTCAGGCAGAGAACGTAGATATTTTCAGCACACTGAGCACAGATATTTGCAAGCACACTGAGCAGAGATATTTGCAGCACACTGAGCACAGATATTTGCAGCACACTGAACACAGAAACTGAGAGAACGCAGCCACGTCCTCTCGCTATCATCTCCAAAGCACGAGTGAAAATGGCGGCGATGCGCGGCTCCTTATATAGAATACGAATCTCGCGAGAATACGACAGCGGGATGATGACGTTCGGGCGCGCTCGGGTTAACCGAGCAAGGCGGGAAGATCCGAGGCTGCCTCGGAACCGTGTAAAATGGGTGAAGTTCGGGGGGATTTCGGATCCCGAGGAACCGAACCTGCTCATCACTAAAAATAACCAGTATTTTTTTTGTCCATTGCTTTATTGTGTAATTATATTATTTTATATTAGATTTTATTGTGTAATTATATTGTTTTTCACCATAAAAAAGTGTTCACTCCGCAGATACGGTAGGCATCCTCATCTTCGAACGTGCAGTCCCAGAACTACAGGGAGACTGTTACATATCTGAACATGTGTAAGGTGTGAGTCTCACGGACTAAAATGTGTACTGCTGATGATTAATTCTTTCCAAACTTATATAAACATTTTAATCATGTACTCACCTGGTTGCAATCTCATTTCCTTATGTTTCTGGAATTTCTTTAACCCATAAATGTCATGTTCATGACAAAACACAATACCTATATTTATATCACTTCATTACATTTAATTTGTATGAATTGGGTAATGCAACCTTTGCATTTCTAAGTACTTACACTCCTAATGTAGAAATACAGTCATTTGAGTATGGCTGTGGCATGCATTGTCCAATATGAGACTCAAGATATCCTTTAAGTCTTGATCAAATAATGATAAAAACTACTCTGTTATAAAATAACACTAAGAGAAGTCAACAAAGCAGAAAGAAATATATTGGAGAATTACTAGTTTTCTTCCTTAGTGGGTTATTCAGGGTTGTTAGCAATTGGGCAAAACCATGTTGCACTGCAGGTGGAGCAGAGAGAGTTAGATTTGGGTGGGTTATTTTTGTTCTGGTAAGTACTGGCTGCTTTATCTTTACACTGCAATTAAGATTTTAGTTTGAACAAACCCCACCCAAATCTAACTCTCTCTGTACATGTTACATCTGCCCCACCTGCAGTGCAACATGGTTTTGACCAATTGTGTGCTTTTTTAGTTTGCTAACAAACCTAAATAAGGCCTTTAGTCATTATTGTAATAAAAAACCTGAGAACCATTAGGGATGCTTATAAACCTCCATATAGATTAGCTATTTATTATATAAAACCATCAGTACCACAATAACATGTTATACAGTAAGTAAGCAGCAGTCTAGAAAAATTAGAATCTATAACAAACCAATAAACTGTACATTATTCTATTTTACTCCATTAAAAAAATCACTCTAATAAGCAATAACTTTGTAAGGCTTGTATTCATTGGTGTACCTATAATGGGTGCAGGGTGTGCAGTGCACAGTGGCGTAACTACCGTGGGTGCAGGGGGTGCTGCTGCTATGGGGCCCAATCTTCTTCCAGTGCCTGCTGCACCCCTGCACCCAGTCATGGGCTGCCTCCAAGACCCGCACCACTTCCCCTTCACGCGGAGGATGTAGAGGGGAATGCGAGGGCCCTACCTGGCCTTGCTCCGAGTCCCGAGTAACAAGTGCTGTGATTTGTGGGTATTTAGGGGTGGGGCCTAATTCCATGAACTGCCCGACTCCATCAGAGACCTCTGCTTTCATCAGGACAGGTAATGTATCTTCTGCTCGTTGCCCTCCCCCTCTTTCCCCCTGACACTCTCTGTCTCTCTTGCTCCTCTCTCTCTCTTTCTCCCCGATACTGTCCCTCTCTCTGAACTGTCCCTCTCTCTCCCTGATACTGTCCCCCTATCTATTTCTCTCTTCTCTCTCCCTCCCTGACACTGTCTCTCTCTCTGACACTCCCTCTCTCTTTCCCTGATACTGCCCACCTTCTGTCTCTCTGACACTGCCTCTATCTCCCTCTCTCTCTCCCTGACACTGTCTCTCTCTCTTCCTGTGTGTCTCTCTCTCCCTGACACTATCTCTACCTCTCACTCTCTCTCCCTAATACTTTTTCTCTCCCTGATACTATCTCTCTCTCTCCGACACTCTCTCTACCTGACACTGTCTCTCTCCCTCTCTCTGACACTGTCTTCCTCTTTCTCTCCCTCTCTAGCACCCTCTCTCTCTCTCTCACTCTTTCTCCCCTTCTCTGTCTCTCTTTTTCTCTCTAACACTAACTCTCGGTTGCTCCCCTCTCTTTCTCTATCCCTATAGAGAAATTGTGCACCTGCAACCTTTTTCTTTGTATGCCTTTCTCTATCCCTCCCTGGCACTCTCTCTCTCTTCCTCCTTCCTGCTCTCTCTCTCTCTCTCTCCCTGATGCTCTCTTTCTCCCCCTATCATCCCTTTCTCTCTCTTTCTTCCTAATACCCTCTCTCTCCTGTCTATCTTTCTCTCATTCCCTTTTTCCATGAAACCCATACTCTCCCTGACCTCCCCTCTTTCCCTCTCATTCTTGCTCCTCTCTCTCTTCCCCTGACACCTTCTGTGTCTATCTCTTGCTCCCTTCACTCTCTCTTTCCTGCTCCCATAAGGGGCATTGTAGTGACAATGGCAGGGTTTAGGTCATTTTAAGATCTTGCTATAGGACCGACAAAGATATTGTTACATCCCTGGCAGTGCACATAGGTCCATAGGTCCAAAGGGGCTCTGCACCACACACCGTGCAGCCATAAATAATCTGTGCTGCAGAACCCCCTTTGTGATCCCAGAGGCACTATCTATCCATAATGTGTTTGGAAATATGGCACCAGCTCAACAGACAGCAAAGACTCTGGTACTGTGCTAGAATATTCTCTACTGCACATGCACAGTCTTTCTTTTTATATAGACAGAAAGATGGTAGTTCACCTACAGGGGTTTTTGGCTTACAGGTATAGGGGCATGATGGGACGCCTGCTACATACCATCCTTCTCTGTTAAAACCCCCTACTTGTACTCCACATATACATCAAAACTGCAGAAGATGAGTATCACTGACCTGGTTTGGAAGTGTTGTGGACTCGGGGCTTCTTCCGGTGACCGGGAAGAGGAACCGCTACTGGGTCGCAGTAGAGATGGCCGGATGTAGGTCTTCCTCATACAGGATTAGGACGGTAGGCAGGAGGCACGGGTGAATGCTTGAAGGTCTCCTGAAAGACAAGACTTGTAAAGGTGCTGATGAATTGGTGGAGAGTACGAAAAGCTGACTGTGAGCGATGTTGGGGTGCTGGAGGCACTGAGGTGCTAGAGGCACTGAAATGCTAGCGTTACTGAGGTGTTTGAAGGCGCTGAGGCGCTTAGAGACATTGAGATGCTTGGAGGCACAGTGGTGCTGGAGGCACGAAGGTGCTGGAGGCACAGAGGTGCTGGAGGGACAGAGGTGCCGAGTGCTGAGGCATGGAGGTGCTAAGTGCTGAGGCACGGAGGTGCTGAGGCACAGAGGTGCTGAGGGCTGAGGCACGGAGGTGCTGAGGCACGGAGATGCTGAGGCACGGAGATGCTGAGGCTCGGAGGTGCTGAGTGCTAAGGCACGGAGGTGCTGAGTGCTGAGGCACGGAGGTGCTGAGGCACGGAGATGCTGATGCACGGAGGTGCTGAGTGCTGAGGCACGGAGGTGCTGAGGCACAGAGATGCTGAGGCACGGAGACGCTGAGGCACGGAGACACTGGAGGCACGGAGGTGCTGAGTGCTGGGGCACGGAGGTGCTGAGGCACGGAGATGCTGAGGCACGGAGACACTGGGGGCACAGAGATGCTGAGACACAGAGGTGCTGGGAAGCACGGAGATGCTGAGACACAGAGGTGCTGGGAAGCACGGAGATGCTGAGGCACGGAGGTGCTGAGTGCTGAGGCACGGAGGTGCTGAGGCACGGAGATGCTGAGGCACAGAGATGCTGAGGCACGGAGATGCTGAGGCACGGAGGTGCTGAGAAGCACGGAGAAACGGGAGCTCTGGAGATCACCACCACAGTCGCAGCAACGATGATACTCAGGCGCCGGAGCATTGCCCGGCGTCTGAATTTGAACTTCCCGCCAGGGCCTGATTGGTGGAGGTACCGATGACGTCACCCGCACCTCCCGTGGACGTCGAGTGCACACGCTGGACGGACGGAGCGCTGGACGCCGGGAACCGCCAGCGAGGACGGCCGCACGGAGACCCAGCGCGCCCGGAGGGGTAAGTATGGAGACCGCGGCGGCGCTGTGACAATGAGTCCTTCTTGTCCTTCACAGTGATGGGCACCTGCTAAAAAAACAAACAAAAAAACATTAAAAAAACACTGTTCCCCACCCTAAAAATGTAATGGAAAGGGTGAGTGGAGGAACTTTAAGACACCAGGGAATATCCTCCAAACAAAACAATCATGGAGTCCATGGATATAAGAAGAATATCTCCCCAAACTGGCTTTCATAAATTCAGGGGCACCAGAATTTGAACGGGAGAGTCCTCTCTTTCTAACGATGTGGCCCCTCAGCAGCTATTGTCTGGTGAACTACTGTCATCTTTCATGCAGTGAAATGTGGCTTCAGTTGTGGGGTCATTAAATGTGGCAGCATATTGTTTACATGTTACAAAATGTGATATGACTCCCAGAGCCTTTGTGCTGCAAGAGTTACTGAAAAAAAACAGGATTTTGATACCTACCGGTAAATCCTTTTCTCCTAGTTCGTAGAGGATGCTGGGGTCCACTTCATGACCATGGGGGTATAGACAGTTCCGCAGGAGCCATGGGCATTCTCAAGACTTTTCAATGGGTGTGAACTGGCTCCTCCCTCTATGCCTCTCCTCCAGACCTCAGTTATAGGAACTGTGCCCAGGGAGACTGACATTTCGAGGAAAGGATTTACTTTAATACTAGTAGTGAGATTCATACCAGCTCACACCTCAACCATGCCGCACAACATGGCATTCAACATAACACACGCCAACAGGCATGAACCAATTACAGCAACATGCTGAAACTAATATAACACAACTTGTGTAACTCTAATAACAAAACTGCAGGTAAAGTACGCACTGGGACGGGCGCCCAGCATCCTCTACGGACTAGGAGAAAAGGATTTACCAGTAAGTATCAAAATCCTATTTTCTCATACGTCCAAGAGGATGCTGGGGTCCACTTCATGACCATAGGGTTTATACCAAAGCTCCAGTACGGGCGGGAGAGTGCGGATGACCCTGCAGCACCGATTGACCAAACTTGAGGTCTTCATCGGCCAAGGTGTCAAACTTGTAGAATTTTGCAAATGTGTTTGACCCCGACCAATGCCGAGACCCCCCGGGCAGCCGCCCAGGATGAGCCCACCTTCCTAGTGGATTGGCCTTCACTGACGTCGGTAACGGCAATCCAGCCATAGTATGAGCGTGCTGAATTGTACTTCTGATCCAACGCACAATAGTCTGCTTGGAAGCAGGACACCCAATCTTGTTGGGGGCATACAGGACAAACAAAGACTGTTTTCCGTATTCGAGCTGTTCTAGCGACATAAATCTTCAAAGCCCTAACCACATCTAGAGACTTTGACTCAGTGAACGTGTCAGTAACCACTGGCACCACAATAGGCTGGTTTATGTGGAAAGAAGAAACCACCTTTGGAAGAAAATGTTGACGAGTTCGCAACTTTGCCCAATCTTCATGGAAGATTAGGTAAGGGCTCTTGTGGGACAAGGCCTCCAACTCAGACACCCGCCGTGCAGATGCCAATGCCAAAAGCATCACCACTTTCCAAGTGAAAAACTTCAACTCTATCTCTTGTAGAGGCTCAAACCAGTCCGATTGGAGGAGCTGGAACACCACATTAAGGTCCCATGGTGCCACCGGAGGCACAAATGGAGGCTGGATGTGCAGAACCCCTTTCACAAAGGTCTGAACCTCTGGAAGAGAGGCCAATTGTTTCTGGAAGAACACTGACAAGGCCGAAATCTGGACCTTAATTGATCCCAATCTGACGCCTGCCTCCACACCAGCCTGTAGAAAATGGAGAAAACGTCCCAAGTGAAACTCTTCCGTAGGAGCCTTCTTGGATTCACACCAAGATACATACTTTCTCCAAATACGGTGGTAATGTTTCGACGTTACTCCCTTCCTAACCTGAATAAGAGTGGGGATGACTTCCTTGGGAATACCCTTTCGGGCTAGGATCCGGCGCTCAACAGCCATGCCGTCAAACGTAGCCGCGGTAAGTCTTGATACATGCACGGCCCCTGCTGTAGCAGGTCCTCTCGAAGAGGAAGAGGCCGAGGATTTTCTAGAAGCAACTTCTGAAGATCTGGGTACCAAGCCCTCCTTGGCCAGTCTGGGGCAATGAAGATTGCTCAAACTCTTGTTCTTCTTAAGATCCTGAGCACTTTTGGGATCAGCGGAAGTGGAGGGAAGACATACACTGATGGGAATACCCACTGGGCCACTAGTGCGTCCACCGCTATCGCTTGAGGGTCTCTCGACCTGGAACAGAATCTCTGAAGCTTCTTGTTGAGACGAGATGCCATCATGTCTTCTTGAGGAACTCCCCAAAGACGTGTCACCTATGTGAAGACTTCTTGGTGGAGGCCCCACTCTCCTGGATGGAGATCGTGTCTGCTGAGGAAGTCTGATTCCCAGTTGTCTACTCCCAGAATGAACATTGCAGACAGAGCTTTTAGATGTATTTCTGCCCAGAGGAGGATCTTCGTCACATCTGCCATTGCCGCTCTGCTTTTCGTTCCGCCCTGCCTGTTTATGTACGTGACTGCTGTTACATTGTCCGACTGTATCTGCACGGGATGATCTTGAAGAAGATGTACCGCTTGTTGAAGGCCGTTTTAAATGGCTCTCAGTTCCAGCACGTGTATGTGAATGCAGGCTTCCTGACTTGACCATCGTCCTTGGAAGCTTTCTCCTTTAGCGACAGCTCCCCAGCCTAGGAGACTTGCATCTGTGGTTACCAGGAGCCAGTCCTGGATCCCGAACCTGCGTCCCTCTAGTAGGTGAGAGTTGTGTAGCCACCACAGGAGCGAAATTCTGTTTTTTGTCGACAGAATTATCTTTCGGTGCATGTGTAGGTGAGAACCCGACCACTTGTCCAACACGTCCTACTGGAATACTGTGGCATGGAACCTGCCAAACTGTATGGCCTCGTAGGCCACCACCATCTTCCCCAACAACCGAATGCATTGATGGATCGACACCCTGGATGGTTTCAATATCTGTTTTACCAGTTTCTGGATTTCCAGAGCCTTTTCCACCGGAAGAAATACTCTCTGAACTTCTGTGTCCAGGATCATCCCGAGAAAAGACAGCCTTGTCGTTAATTCCAACTGTGACTTTGGATAATTTATGATCCAACCGTGTTGTTGGAGTATCGACAGGGAGAGTGTGATGTTTTGTAACAACTGCTCCCTGGATCTCGCCTTTATCAGGAGATCATCCAGATAAGGAATTATATTGACTCCATTTTGATGCAGGAGAACCATCATCTCTGCCATCACCTTGGGGAATACCCTCGGCGCCTTGGAGAGACCGAAAGGTAACGTCTGGAATTGGTAGTGGCAATCCTGAACCACGTATCTCAGATAGGCCTGGTGAGGAGGGTAAATGGGAACATGCAGGTAAGCATCCTTTATGTCTACAGACACCATGTAGTCCCCCTCCTCCAGACTGGAAGTCACTGCTCTCAGTGATTCCATTTTGAACTTGAAATGTTTCAAGTAGAAATTCAGATTTTTCAGGATTAGGATCGGTCTGACCGAGCCGTCCGGCTTCGGAACTACAAAGAGGCTTGATTAAAACCCCTCCCCTTGTTGTGACACAGGTACCAGGACTATGACCTGATCCTGACATAATTTTTGGATTGCCGCTGTTACTGCTTCTCTGTCTGGAGGAGAAGCTGGCAAGGTCGATTTGAAAAATTGGCATGGGGGAACGTCTTGAAACTCCAGCTTGTATCCCTGGGATATGATTTGAAACACCGAGGGATCCAGGCCAGACAGAATCCAACCTTGGCTGAACAGTTTGAGACGTGCCCCCACCCGAGCGGCCTCCCGCAAGGGAGCCCCAGCGTCATGCTGAAGATTTGGCAGAAGTAGAGGTAGACTTCTGCTCCTGGGAACTTGAAACCGCTGTGGACTTCTTTCCATTTCCCCTTCCTCTTCCTGCAAAGATGGGGGAACCTCTTGCTTTTTTGTATTTATTTGGCCGAAAGGACTGCATGTGTGGGTGATAGGTCTTTTTTGCAGGTGCAGGCACAGAGGGCAAAAATGTCAACTTACCTGCGGTAGTTGCTGAGACTAACGCATCCAGTCCATCGCCAAATAAGGCCTCACCTTTATATGGGAGAGCTTCCATGTTTCTTTTGGCGAATCAACAATGCCCGCCGAGCCGATACTGCCATGGTAGCGGCTTGTGAACTCAAGAGTCCAATATCTTTCATTGCTTCTAGCATGTATGCGGCAGCGTCTTTGATATTCCCTAACTTAAGGAGTATCTCATCTTTATCAATCGTGTCAATTTCTGATTACACTTTCAGACCATTTTTCAATAGCGCGACTCACCCATGCGCAGGAAATAGTGGGCCTGAGCAGCGTACCATTGGCAACATAAATGGATTTCAATGTAGTTTCCATCTTTCGGTGTGCCGGCTCTTTTAGCGAAGCCGTACCAGGTGCAGGGAGAATTACCTTCTTTGTCAACCTGGACAGTGCACTGTCTAACACAGGAGGTGACTCCCATTTTTTTCTGTCCTCTGCCGGGAAAGGATAAGCTATTTGAATCCTCTTGGGAAAACAAAATTTCTTTTCAGGAGTCACCCACATCCCTTCAAAGAGAGTATTTAGCTCGTGGGAAGGAGGGAAAGTGATTTTGGATTTCTTTTCTTTATAGAAATACGCCTTCTCCTGAGGTACAGGAGTGGCCTCCGTGACTTCCAAAACTTCCCTTATAGCTATAATCATATATTGTATATTTTTTGCCAATTTATGATCTATTTCTCTGGAGTCACTATCGTCGACACAAGAATCAGTGTCCATGTCGGTATCAGTATTCACAATATTCGCAAATAGTCTCTTATGTGACCCAGAGGGGTCGCCTGCAGATGGAAGAACAGAGCCCTGAAAAATCACATCTTCCACAGAATTTCTCCAGCACTCGGCATTAGATTCAGACTTATCTAATCTCCTATTGATATGATGCATACTATCACGTATTTCTATCACCCATGCAGGCTCTTGGTGTGTCGGCAGCGCCACCACATTACAACTCTGTGTCCCTAAAATGGCTTCCTCCGGGGAGGAACTCCCTGCCTCAGACATGTCACACATGTGTGCAACACCCACACAGACACACTGGGACTTATAGAGTACAGACCCACAGTAAAATCTGTCAGAGGGACACAGTTTAGGAGCAGCCAGTTCACAACCCCAGTGCCAGTATCTAATGCCTGTGAACACAGAATGCCCACAGACAAGTAGCGCTTTTACACAGTAATTCACACTTGTAATGCACCAAAAACGCTTGTGCTCCCCTTTGTTTTCACCCTGATACTTGTAGTTAGAAGTGGAGGAAAGGACCAGCGTTGTCTCTGCAGCCTGAGGAGAGAGAGGAAATGGCGCTGAGCAGTGTGCTGGCTGCCTGAGGAAGAAGCTGCGCCCCCGCAATGGCGCATTTTTTACTCAGTAATCTTTTAGAATATTTATACTGGCGGGTGTAGGGCTGTCTCAGTGGCATCTTATGCCCCCTTTTAGCCAGTTTATAGGTATTTTTGCTGCCCAGGGCGCCCCCCCGCGCCCTGCACCCTGCAGTGCCTGGTGTGTGGGCAGCAATGGCGCTCTGCGCTCCCACCAGCTGCGCTGTACCTCAGCCGTCACTTTTCTTGATAGAAGATCTGTCTTCTTCTACTCACCTGTCTTCTCTGACTTCTGGCTCTGCAAGGGGGGTAACGGCGTGCTGTGGGAGTGAGCATCTAGACACGGCTAGCGTTCAGTACCCTTCAGGAGCTAATGGTGTCCTGTCAGCCAGAAGCAGAGCCATGAAACTCTTCAGTAAGCTGGTTCCTACTTCTGCCCCTCAGTCCCACGAAGCATGGAGTCTGTTGCCAGCAGTTCTCCCTGAAAATAAAAAACCTAACATAAGTCTTTTCAGAGAAACTCAGTAGAGCTCCTCAGAGTGCATCCAGTCTGCCTGGGCACATTTCTAAAACTGAGGTCTGGAGGAGGGGCATAGAAGGAGGAGCCAGTTCACACCTATTGAAAAGTCTTGAGAGTGCCCATGGCTCCTGCGGAACCATCTATACCTCCATGGTCATGAAGTGGACCCCAACATCCTCTAGGACATATGAGAAAGCTTGATTTGAGGAAAGCCATAAATACATAATCTAGGATAAGATGAAATTTAGGGGAAAATGTACTAAGCAGTGATAAAAGTGGAGAAGTGAGCCAGTGGAGAAGTTGCCTATGGCAACCAATCAGCTGCTCTCTATATGTTTACAGTATGCAAATTGTAAATGTTACATCAATGCTGATTGGTTGCCATGGGCAACTTCTCCACTGGCTCACTTCTCTACTTTTATCACTGCTTAGTACAGGCATGTCCAAACTGCGGCCCTCCAGCTGTTGTGAAACTACATATCCCAGCATGCCCTGACACAGTTTTGCTGTCAGAGAATGCTAAAGCTGTGTCAGGGCATGCTGGGATGTGTAGTTTCTCAACAGCTGGAGGGCCGCAGTTTGGACATGCCTGGCTTAGTACATGTCCCCATAAGTGTTTCTGTGAAGCACTATACAGAAAGACAAGGGGGATGCCTACAGTACAAAGGGGCAGATGTATTATGCATGGAGAAGGCATAAAGAAGTGATAAAGCGGTGATAAGTGCAAGGTTATAACACCAGCAAATCAGCTCCAATATGTATATTGACAGTTAGGAGCTGACTAGCTAGTGCGCGATTATCACCTTGTGCTTATCACTACTTTATCACTGCTTTATCACTTCTCCAGGTTAATACAGTTCATCTGCCCCAAAGTCCAACTGACATTTTTCAAAGCAGATGAAACAAGTGTCTGAAGTCTCTCTCCCCACTTCCCTGCTCACTCCTACTAGACCAAAACATGTCCAAACTGCGGCCCTCCAGCTGTTGTCAATCTACATATCCCAGCATGCCCTGACACAGTTTTGCTGTCAGAGAATGCTAAAGCTGTGTCAGGGCATGCTGGGATGTGTAGTTTCTCAACAGCTGGAGGGCCGCAGTTTGGACATGCCTGTAGACCATAGATCTGCAAACTCTGTCCTCATTACCCCACACAGTGCATGTTTTGCAGGTCTCCTCACAGAATCACAAGTGAAATGATTAACTCCACCTGCGGACCTTTTAAAATGTGTCTGTGAGTAATTAATACACTTGTGCACCTGCTGGGTTACCTGCAAAACATGCACTGTGTGGGGGTAATGAGGACCGAGTTTGCAGACCTATGTAATAGACCACAGGTTCTCAAACTCGGTCCTCAGGACACCACACAGTGCATGTTTTGCAGATAACCCAGCAGGTGCGCAGGTGTATTAATTACTCACCGACACATTTTAAAAGATCCACAGCTGGAGTTAATTATTTCACTTGTGATTCTGTGAGGAGACCTGCAAAACCTGCAGTGTGTGGGGTCCTGAGGACCGAGTTTGAGAACCTGTGTACTAGACAGATGAAGTGAATAGGAGTACCAGAATTCTAAATGGAATTACCAATTGCAGAGCATTACTGTGCATTTCAAATTTTGAATCGTAAATGCATACAGAAAAATTCTAAACTGCTGCAGCTCACAGAAAAGGACCATAGACATAGAACATATTAGTCTATGACACGTAGGTTGTTTGTTAGGATGCAAATGAGCAATATACGAGAGGAACATTCTGCATATTTTCAGCACAATTTAGTAGGTTTATACTTTTTAACACAGAACAAAAATGAATACTCATTACTTTTAGACAGATTTATTCAGGGTGATTCTGCTATGAAGCAAGATGAGTATTTTCAGTCAAATGACAGAATATGGTGAACATTAGAGGGTATATTTACTAAAGGTTGATTTGCATCAATTTCAGATCAATTACAAGTGATAGTAATCGATTTTGGATTTCCAGGGCTAATCATACACATTTACTAAAATTTAACAATTAATATAAAAAATTAATCTGTTAGTAAATGTGTGTTGGAAGACCTACATCAATTAAGGTTAATTTAAATCAATCTGAAATCGATAAAAATCATTTAAAATTGACATTGAGTAAATATTTCCCTAGGAGAGAGGGTCTATAGATATACTTTTCCTAACTTCCTTGCTAGTGTGTCACAGCTTGATGACATACAATAAAGCAGAATTTGTTCTCCCCCCGTCTGCATTTGTGCTCTAGTCACTATTGCGTCCCTCAACACACTTCTATACAGCAGGAAAAGTAGTACAGTAATTGGTTAGTGCATGGCACGATTACCAAGTGTTTTATCATGCCTTACTTAAGGCCTAGAGCAGGCATGTCCAAACTGCGGCCCTCCAGCTGTTGTGAAACTACATATCCCAGCATGCCCTGGCACATTTTTTCTGTCAGAGAATGCTAAAGCGGTGTCAGGGCATGCTGGGATGTGTAGGTTTTCAACAGCTGGAGGGCCACAGTTTGGATATGCCTGCCCTAGAGTCTTGCTCCCCCATCAGCCCTTGGCATAATGCTCTTCTTTCTTTAATGCCTCCAGGTGTCACTGGGGTCTCCTCAATAACTGATGTAAGTGTAGATGCTATGATCAATTACCACTCTACTCCCTCTGTTTAAAGAGCATTGGGGAGCATGTTGTCACTGGCAAACACAAGGGATGCATTTAATAAGCAGTGAAAATAAGATTTTACTTACCGGTAAATCTATTTCTCGTAGTCCGTAGAGGATGCTGGGACTCCGTAAGGATCATGGGGAATAGACGGGCTCCGCAGGAGATAGGGCACTTTAAGAAAGCTTTGGATTCTGGGTGTGCACTGGCTCCTCCCTCTATTCCCCTCCTCCAGACATCAGTTAAGGAAACTGTGCCCAGAGGAGATGGACAGTACGAGAAAGGATTTTTGTAACCTAAGGGCGAGATTCATACCAGCCACACCAATCACACCGTATAACTTGTGATAAACTTACCCAGTTAACAGTATGAACAACAACATAGCCACGGTACCACCGAAAACTATAACATAACCCTTATGTAAGCAATAACTATATACAAGTCTTGCAGAAGAAGTCCGCACTTGGGACGGGCGCCCAGCATCCTCTACGGACTACGAGAAATAGATTTACCGGTAAGTAAAATCTTATTTTCTCTAACGTCCTTGAGGATGCTGGGACTCCGTAAGGACCATGGGGATTATACCAAAGCTCCCAAATGGGCGGGAGAGTGCGGATGACTCTGCAGCACCGATTGAGCAAACAGGAGGTCCTCCTCAGCCAGGGTGTCAAACTTATAGAACTTTGCAAAGGTGTTTGTCCCCGACCAAGTAGCTGCTCGGCACAACTGTAATGCCGAGAGTCCTCGGGCAGCCGCCCAAGAAAAGCCCACTTTCCTAGTGGAGTGGGCCTTAACCGATTTCGGTAATGGCAATCCTGCCGTAGAATGTGCCTGCTGAATCTTGTTACAGATCCAGCAAGCAATAGTCTGCTTTGAAGCAGGAGCGCCAACCTTGTTGGCCGCATACAGAACGAACAAAGCTTCAGTCTTCCTGATTCTAGCCTTTCTGGTCACATAAATCTTCAAAGCCCTGACTACATCCAGGGACTCTGAATCCTCCAAGTCCCGTGTAGCCACAGGCACGACAATAGGTTGGTTCACATGAAAAGATGAGACCACTTTTGGCAGAAAGTGAGGGCGAGTCCTCAACTCTGCCCTATCCACATGAAAAACCAAGTATGGGCTTTTATGTGATAAAGCCGCCAATTCGGAAACACGTCTTGCCGAAGCTAACGCCAACAACATGACCACTTTCCAAGTGAGGTATTTTTACTCCACAGTTTTGAGTGGTTCAAACCAAGGTGACTTAAGGAAACGTAACACCACGTTAAGATCCCAAGGCGCCACCGGAGGCACAAAAGGAGGCTGAATATGAAGCACTCCCTTCACAAAGGTCTGTACTTCAGGAATAGAGGCCAATTCTCTTTGAAAGAAAATGGATAAGGCCGAAATCTGGACCTTTATGGACCCTAATTTTAGGCCCAAAGTCACTCCTGTTTGAAGGAAGTGGAGTAGACGGCCCAAATGGAACTCGACCGTAGGAGCAGCTCTGGCCTCACACCAAGCAACATATTTCCGCCATATACGGTGATAATGTTTTAACGTCACATCTTTCCTAGCCCTGATCAGGGTAGGAATGACTTCCTCTGGAATACCTTTTTCCGCTAGGAACCGGCGTTCAACCGCCATGCCGTCAAACGCAGCCACGGTAAGTCTTGGAACAGACAGGGCCCCTGCCGCAGCAGGTCCTGCTTTAGAAGAAGAGGCTACGGATCCCCTGCGAGCAACTCTTGCAGCTCCGGATACCAAGTCCTCCGTGGCCAATCTGGAACAATGAGAATTGTTCTGACCCTGCTTATTCTTATTATTCTCAACACCTTGGGTATGAGAGGAAGAGGGGAAAACACATAGACCGATCTGAACACCCAAGGTGTCACCAGAGCGTCTACCGCTACCGCCTGAGGGTCCCTTGACCTGGCGCAATACCGCTTTAGCTTTTTGTTGAGACGGGATGCCATCATGTCGATCTGAGGCAGTCCCCAGCGATCTGTGATCTGTGCGAAGACTTCTTGATGAAGTCCCCACTCTCCCGGATGCAGGTCGTGCCTGCTGAGGAAGTCCGCCTCCCAGTTGTCCACCCCCGGGATGAACACCGCTGACAGCGCGCTTAACATGGCCTTCCGTCCAGCGTAGAATCCTGGTCGCTTCTGCCATGGCCATTCTGCTCCTTGTTCCACCTTGGCGGTTTATATGAGCCACTGCCGTGACATTGTCTGACTGAATCAGAACCGGTTTTCTCCGAAGCAATTCCTCCGCTAGACGCAGGGCGTTGTATATGGCCCTCAACTCCAGGACGTTGATGTGGAGACAAGACTCTAGGCTTGACCAGAGACCTTGGAAATTTCTTCCCAGTGTCACTGCTCCCCAGCCTCGGAGGCTTGCGTCCGTGGTCACCAGGACCCAGTCCTGAATGCCGAACCTGCGACCTTCTAGTAGGTGAGCACTGTTCAGCCACCACAGGAGAGATACCCTGGTCCTGGGAGACAGTGTGATCCTTTGATGCAATTGTAAATAGGACCCGGACCACTTGTCCAAGAGGTCCCATTGAAAAGTCATCGCATGGAACCTGCTGAAAGGGATGGCCTCGTAGGAAGCCACCATCTTTCCCAGGACCCGCATGCAATGATGCACTGAAACCTTTTTTTTTTTTTTTAATAGGTTCCTGACCATGGCTATGAGTTCCTGAACCTTTTCGATCGGAAGAAAAACCTTTTTCTGGTCTGTGTCTAGAATCAGGCCCAAAAAGGTCAGACGCGTTGTAGGGACTAGCTGGGACTTCGGTATATTGAGAATCCAGCCGTGTATCTGCAACGTCTTCATGGACAGAGACACGCTGTCCAGCAACCTCTCCCGAGATCTCGCCTTTATGAGGAGATCGTCCAAGTATGGGAAAATGGTGACCCCCTGCCTGCGCAGGAGCACCATCATTTCCGCCATTACCTTGGTGAAAATTCTCGGGGCAGTGGAAAGCCCAAACGGCAACGTCTGAAATTGGTAGTGACAGTACTGCACTGCAAATCTCAGGAACGCCTGATGCGGGGGGAATATCGGAACATGAAGGTAAGCATCCTTTATGTCCAGGGACACCATCCAATCCCCCCCCTCTAGGCTGGCGATGACCGCCCTGAGTGATTCCATTTTGAACTTGAACCTCTTCAAGTACAGGTTCAGAGATTTCAGGTTTAAAATGGGTCTGACCGAACCGTCCGGTTTCGGGACCACAAACAGGGTTGAGTAATATCCCTCTCCTTGCTGGAGATGAGGAACTGTGACAATCACCTGTTGAATATACAATTTTTGGATTGCTGCCAACACTAGCTCCCTCTCTGACGGGGAAGCCGGCAGAGCCGATTTGAAAAATCGGCGAGGAGGCAAGTCTTCGAATTCCAGCCTGTGTCCCTGAGAAACAATCTCTAATGCCCAGGGATCCACCTGCGAGTGAACCCAGATGTGGCTGAAAAATCGAAGACGAGCCCCCACCAGATCTGCCTCCCCTCGGAAAGCCCCAGCGTCATGCGGTGGACTTTGCAGACGCAGGGGAGGACTTCTGCTCTTGGGAACTAACTGTGTGCAGCTTTTTTCCCCTGCCTTTCCCTCTGGCAACAAAGGATGATCCACGTACCTTCTTGTTTTTATTGGAACGAAAGGACTGCATTTGATAATGAGGTGCCTTTTTTGTATGCTGCGGGGTGACATAAGGTAAGAAATTTGACTTACCAGCCATAGCCGTAGAGACAAGATCCGAGAGGCCGTCTCCAAACAACTCCACCCCTTTGTAAGGCAAGGACTCCATATGCCGCTTTGAATCGGCATCTCCCGTCCACTGTCGGGTCCACAAGAGAGGCCTAGCAGAAATAGACATAGCATTTATTCTGAAGCTTAATAAACAAATGTCTCTCTGAGCATCCCTCATATACAAGACAGCATCTCGGATATGCTCTATGGTCATTTGAATGGCGTCCCTATCTAAGGTGTCAATTTCCGTAGATAAGGAATCTGCCCATGCTACAACTGCACTACAAACCCAGGCCGACGCCATAGCCGGTCGAGCAATAGTACCGGAATGATTGTAAATGTGCTTTAAGGTAATTTCCTGCCTGCGATCAGCAGGTTCCTTGAGGGAAGCCGTATCCTGAGAAGGCAGTGCCACCTTTTTGGACAAACGTGTCAGCGCCTTGTCAACTTTTGGCGAAGATTCCCAGCGTATCCTATCAGTTTGTGGAAAAGGATACGCCATGAGAATCCTTTTGGGAACTTGTGGTCTCCTATCCGGAGATTCCCAAGCCTTTTCGCACAAGTCACTTAATTCAAATGAGGATGGAAAAGTGACTTCAGGCTTTTTCCCTTTATACATGTGTACCCTCGTGTCAGGGACAGGGGGTTCC
Organism: Pseudophryne corroboree; assembly: GCF_028390025.1. Lineage (NCBI taxonomy): Eukaryota > Metazoa > Chordata > Amphibia > Anura > Myobatrachidae > Pseudophryne > Pseudophryne corroboree. Next base: position 221,410,810 of record NC_086446.1, read on the forward strand.
TCAGTAATATGCAAAACCTCTTTAATGGCCATAATCATGTACCGTATACCCTTAGCCACCTTTGGCTGTAATTTTGCATCTTCAAAGTCGACACTAGAGTCAGTATCTGTGTCGGTATCTGTGTCATCGATCTGGGATATGGTGCACTTCTGAGACCCCGAAGGACCTGGCGCCCCAGGGACCGGCATGGACTGGCTACCTGACTGATCCCTAGCTTCTGCCTTGTCTAATCTTTTATGCAATAGATTGACATTTGCATTCAAGACATTCAGCATATCCACCCATTCTGGTGTCGGCGTTGCCGACGGCGACCTGACATTCAAGCACTCCCCCTCCACATTAAGCGAGCCTTCCTCGTCAAACATGTCGACACACGCGTACCGACACACTTCACACACACACAGGGAACCCCTTTCCTGAAGACAGTATCCCTGTCAAGGCCCTTTGGAGAGACAGAGAGAGAGAGTATACCAGCACACACCCCAGCGCAATAACCCTGGAGACCAACACAAATTGTTTTTCCCCAGCAGCGCTGTATAATATGTAAACCGCCAATTATGTGCCCCCCCCCCTCTCTTTTAAGCACCCTTTCACCGTGTGTAAGCAGGGGAGAGTCCGGGGAGCTTCCTCTCAGCAGTGCTGTGGAGAGAAAATGGCGCTGGTGAGTGCTAAGGGAGAAGCCCCGCCCCCTCGGTGGCGGGCTTCTGTCCCGCTCAAACTTAGTAAAATATGGCGGGGGCTCTTTTATATACATGTACAGAGCCCACCTGTACATGTATATAGTCTTTTTGCCATGCAGAGGTTTATATTGCTGCCCAGGGCGCCCCCCCCCCCCCCCCCCATGCGCCCTGCTCCCTTACAGTGACCGGAGTATGTGAGGTGTATGGGAGCAATGATGCACAGCTGCAGTGCTGTGCGTTACCTCAGTGAAGCTGAAGGCTTCTGCCGCCTCACGACTTCTGTCTTCTGTACTTCTAGCTCTGTGAGGAGAACGGCGGCGCGGCTCCGGGGGTGGACGCCCAGTAAGAACCTGCGTTCACCCCCTCTGGAGCTAATGGTGTCCAGTGGCCGAGGAAGCAGAGCCTATCTTTGACAAGAAGGTCTGCTCCTCTCTCCTCAGTCCCTCGATGCAGGGAGCCTGTTGCCAGCAGTGCTCCCTGTGAAAAAGTAGTAAAAGGTAAAAGAAAAAATCCAAACAAAAATGCTTCTAGGCAGAGAACTCTGTAGAGCTCTCTGCAGTGCACCCATCTTGCTCTGGGCACGTGTAAAACTGAGGTCTGGAGAAGGGGCATAGAGGGAGGAGCCAGTGCACACCCTGAGTCCAAAGCTTTCTTAAACTGCCCTATCTCCTGCGGAGCCCGTCTATTCCCCATGGTCCTTATGGAGTCCCAGCATCCTCAAGGACATTAGAGAAATATGGGGGTAATTCCAAGTTGATTGCAGCAGAAAACATTTTAGCAATTGGGCAAAACCATGTGCACTGCAGGGGAGGCAGATATAACATGTGCAGAGAGAGATAGATTTGGGTGTGGTGTGTTCAAACTGAAATCTAAATTGCAGTGTAAAAATAAAGCAGCCAGTATTTACCCTGCACAGAAAGAAACTAACCCACCCAAATCTAACTCTCTCTGCGAATGTTATATCTGTCACCCCTGCAGTGCACATGGTTTTGCCCAATTGCTAACAAACTTTCTGCTGCGATCAACTCAGAATTACCCCCTATGTTTTCATTTACCCCAACCTGAAATTGGTCTACATGATTCCAAGCAATTATACATAGCATATTTGATAGGTCACACACGCACGTGTTATATTCGCCATAGATATTTTAATTATTTTTTAGAGCTGCATTCATGCCAATTTATAAATAATCCCCATTAAACCACCTATAAACCAGGGATTTTACAGCTGCAAATAACATGTTTATTGGGAAACACCCATTTCTAAACACTAAACTGAAGGAAATATGCATCTACTGCAGGTGTAAATAGTCTGTTTATACACTTTGTAAAGTTTGCCATGACTAGCCTGTAGAAGCATGTGTCCCAATTCCCATTCTGCTGTGTTTGTATATAAAAGGACCAGTTTCCAGCTACAGTATTCACTCATCTTCTAAACCTACCTGTAACTGACTTCTCACAAGAAGGACACAGATCATCCAGTAACCGGTCATGTCTGGAATCAAGGGAGGAAAATGTGGCCAGAAGATCCAATGTCAGGATCCTTGCAAGGACCCATGCCAAAGGCCACCTGTCTGTGTAGATCCTTGTCAGGACCGTAAGTTACTTATTATTATCATCATCTAAGAACTGAATGCCAAACATTGGGGAAAACCGAACACATATGAAATAGGATATTCATAAAACAAGTTTCACAAAATAAATGTAAGCCTTCTGTTACAAATGGATAATTGGATGTATTTTGCTAAAACTATAGGCATGCTCATTGATATAACATTTAAAAAATTATTGTATCTATACTTGGCTTTATAGTATACATTTTCTTATTCCTTACAGAACAAACTACCATATATTTAGGCATTTCCTATTACAGCTGATTAATCTGAAACAATTTACAATGAATACTATAAAAAAAAAAATCTAATATTAAATGCCAGGTTATAATTGTGCAATGTAGTCAGCATGCCAGCACCGAAATCCCTACCGCTGGGACCCCGACCGTAAGCATGCTGGTGGTTAGGTTTAGGCTGCAGGCAGGGAGGGTTAGGCTTAGGCTATGGTGAGGGATGGCTAGGGTTTGGCTGCAATAGGGGAGTGTTACGGTTAGGCTGCAAGAAGGTAGGGTTAGGGGGAGGGCTAGAATTAGGGTTCCTTTGGTGCAGGGCTCCTGCCGAGATCAAGACCAGTCGGGATACCAGGGCCGGTATTCTGACCGCCGGCATCTTAACTACCGGCTACCCGTACCCAAACCCCATTACTAACCATAGTTTTCCTTGTTACTGAAGGAACCACTGTTAACTCTGTGAATGTTAATTGCAACTATGGATGCAACAAAGCCTAGAAACATTAGCACAATAAGTATACCAATTTACTGAGAACAATGTGTACAAAACACCTGGTTGTAAAGCAGAAGATATATGTATTTTTTTGTTTGTTTGTTTCAGCATGTAAACCTCGTCCACAGCACCATCATCATTATGGACTTCACCAACAAGGTAAATATGAATGAGAGCAAACACTAGATTGCATTGGTCTATAAGTATAGATTATATTATTTACAAATTACTTGGCCAGTACTCAAAAACCTATTTACTTCATTATAATCATCAGTGCAGACAACACTAAATATTTGATACCTATTACTATATATTCTGGTATGTGTTAATTGAGGGTAAAATAGAAAAATGTGAGCCCTAGTGTATTTGAACTATGTGGATAGTTATGAACTTATGATTAAAATACTTGAATTCCCTCAACTAACTTAAGTTCAGGTTTAAATTCTGTTGAGTGCGCCAAAAACCTTCATGGGTCATTGAAAATAAGATATGCTAAACCCCACTTGATAACCTTGAAAATAAAACATTAACACTCTATATGGGCCTGTTCAGTTGATCTCAAATTACCACACTGATGAGGTAGCTGTGACACGTGGAGAGCTGAAATTGCATGACCCACCTAGCCAATCGATTATGTCAGGACCAAAACTAGGATTTTTGGCACATGGAGCAAAGCAGTAATTTTCCCCAGCCCAACCAACCCCAGATCCCCCCCCCCCCCCCACAGAAAAAGTAAAAATACAAAAATTATAATAATAATAATAATAATAAATAATAATAATAAATTAAATTAAAAAAAAAAATAAAAAGATTAAAAATAAAAAAGTTTAACAAAAAAAAAATCAAACTACGCCACGTTGTATTGCAACCTTATTCTCATTGTACTGCACTGTAGTACAACTCATTGACATTACGTTGCCCACGGGGACAGAGGGAGAAAGAGGAGAGAGAGGAGTCTCAGATGAGGGATTGAGATGGAGGAGAGGGAAAGAGGGGTAAGGGAGAGAGATAGAGGAGTGGATAGAAAGATGGGAGATAGAGGGGTGAGGGAGAGATAGGAGAGAGGGGTAATGGAGAGATGAGAGAGAGAGAGAGAGAGAGAGAGAAAGAGGAATGAGAGAGAAAGAGAGGGGTGGCATGAACTCCTATATAACCCTACCGGACTGCTATTTCATGTGATGCCCAGCCCCTGCAGGAGGTTGTACCTGGACTGTGGGCATCGCTGGCAGTACTCACCTGTTGGCCGCACTATGGAACAGAATAGCTAGTTCATGCAAGAAGCATAATAATTATATTGATACAATTTGGTAGAGAAATTGTAATACTGTATAGAATTTGTTACCACTGATATAATGATTTAAGAAATGCTTTGCATATATAGTGGCTCCTATAAAAATAGTTTGGTTAGGCAGCCAGCAATATACTGTATAGCTAGATGCAGGTATGATGCAATATATATTAAGTTCTTTGGTTAGTAGAAAAAATATATTAATATATATGCAAGCGTAAAAATAAAAATATATATCAGCGGCGTCCTGCTAATGTTCCTTACAGGTAGGTAGTTTAAAGGGTAGTCCCATTCAGGGTCTCCAAAGTACATTTAACCAGTCTTTGGCTGATCCAGGGTTTTAAAAAAAGGTGTAGTCCTGTTCAGGGCATCTGGTGTGGATTTAACCCATCTTTGGCTGGTCTGGTGTTGCTGCTGGTCAGATTGCAGGGCAGCACAATGTCCTGGCTGGAGCTTTGCCCTCTGGTTACTCCACTGTGTTCGCTCCGGTAAATTTCCCCAGTGGATGACCGATCCGGAGTGATGCTGCAGGGCGCGTGGAGCTCCCACAGCTGCGGGCTGTCCAAAATGGGTTACTTGCTCCTTGATTCTTCCTCCGGCTTATTCCCCAGTCTGGTCCCTGCGCACCAGTCTGGACATAGTTATAGCTAGAATCAAGTTGGAGAAAGGACTTCTGATGTCACCAGGGGAAGGAGCCACATCACATGGGGGAGAAGCCATGCCCAAACAGAGTACCCGAAATGTACCCTCGTGGTTTCGCTTCGCTCGCCATGCTTCGAGCACGGTGGCGAGCGAATACTAAAGGTAGTAGTTGGTGGCGTGGATAGTGACAGAACTATTCTGCTGGTCTAACTCCTCCCACTTACAGAGGTCCTTTAGCCCACTTGATTCTAGCATCTACCGTCTGGACACAGCTCAAGACAACCAGCGGCTTTGGGACTTCCGGGATTCAGTGTTCTCGTGAAAACACGCAGCTCCCTAGTCTACTTCAGCACTGCCCAACCACTGAAGCAGCTGGCTGAACTTAGAAGCTGGGTAGAGATCTCAGCGCAACCTCCTTCTCACGCCCGAGGCACGTGACCCCTTACCCCCCCTAGTTGCGCCCATGATTATGTATGTATTAAGCAGGCAAAAATAATAATAATAATCTGAGGGAGACCATATAATGTTATCAATGTATCAGAAAGACAAAATTAATGTATGCTTTCATTAAGAGAGCAATAATGTTTATTATATTATATATCATAATAACAATAATAATAATATTAAGGGGTTTATGAATGATTTTTTACTCCATAATCATTTCGGATTGCCCCCATAATAAGTGTATAGAGCCTCCTCATGTGCTGATTGGTCAGATAGGTATGGCTGCGCTTCAGACAGTTTTTCTGTGGTTTTTCCAGCAGTTTTAAAGCAGTATTTGCTATTTCAAAACCACCCTCTAAGTCAGCACATCGCTAAGAAATGTGATATGTAGTCTAAATGTCATTTAATGTTCAAGTCAATTTTATAATCTCACTTATGATCTCTTCCATTGCAGATCCATGCAACCCCTGTTGTCCTGATCCTTGCCAGGGCCAAGGGAATTTTTGCTGTGATAAATGAAGACATTTCATCTGACTTTATGCCTTTGCATGCCTTACTTTATGTCACTACAAATGAACCCTCATTTATCTTCTTTAAATCTGCATTACTAAATTCTGCACCTGTGTGATGCTTGCTTATGTATACTGTTACCCAATAAAATGGTATTAACCCTACATTGTCTCTGTATTACTACCCTAATTTGTTAGTTTTGTATTGCTGGGCATAGGCAAATGCATGAGGGGTTCCAGTTGCCCAAAAAAAACCCAGACCCCTTTCTGCCAACAGATCAAACCATGACTATAATAGCAGTAGTGAATAATATAAGCCGTGGCCACAACATGCAGTATAAGGGACAGAATGAAGCAACTGAGCATGTCAAGTGGCAGCAGCTTCTCTTAAAGAGTCTGCTGTGTGTGAGGATCTCAGATCAATCAGTACACTGGACCAGAGAGCAGCTGCTTGTAAGAAAAGATTGGTGTCTTACCATGAGGTGGGAGAATGTCTGTTTAGAAAGCACAGTTTTGTCTCCTACTACATATCTTATGTATGCATTATTATTTATTATGGGATGTTTTACCTTTTCCTGGCACCTTTTTTATATGAGATAAATTGGTTTGATTATTTTTTTTAGACTTTCTCCTGTACAGCCTATACTAGAGACCATCTATTCTGTTAATTACTAATACTGTATTACATGCATGATCCATTGTATAAGGAGACTGATGTGTACATAAATTATATGTCCAAGGATGGTGTTAGGTTCTTCTGCAGGTCCCCAAACTCCCGGACTTACTTCAATGCTTCATAGAGCAGGGGAATTGATTTGTGGTATTACCCACAGTCAGAGAACAATAATAATATGTAACGGCTTATGTGACAGCTGGCCCTGTGTATGTCTGATGTATTACATACTGCACACTGCACTTTGTATGAGGCAGTGCCACTGCTAACTATGCACTCATCATTGGCTGGCCACACTTGCTCTAAAATCAAGCATTAAGGAAACCTCTCTAGAAAAGCTGTGTTTGTACCTGATCTCTTCAGCAATATACATTTTGCACAAATCCTCACATATGTAGTTTGCACGATATGGGCCTCTCACAGTGCATTTGTCATCTGTGTATCTCTTTAAGTTTATTTATTGTCAGATTATAAGGTGTTATTTTAATTTAAATAATTTGTAACGTGCAACAGAATTTGTTGGCAATACATAGGATTCATTTGAATTGTTGGATGAAAGCTGGTATAGTATATGACCAGATCTACACCCTACAAAATAATAATAAAATGGATAAAACTCTGTTATATACATTTGCAAATATATCATAAGACACCAACCATATAAAAGGTGTCTCTCCTCTGGTGGTCCTATACTATATACTGTTCATTGCATTGTGTTCACATTGGTAGGATATATGGATATACAACAGTGATTCAATGACAGTAATATCCAACAGGAGATTCTTTTATTAGGTCTCAAGGACTTCTGGATTAAAGATGGTAATAAGGTACACGACAATAATTATCACAATAATAAAAATGGGAGAAAATTATCACAAAGATAGCAGATTACAGGAGAAACAATTAGGCTACAGCTCACATTACACTGGGAGATTCAATAATTCAATGGTTTCAATAAATGTAATCACAGATATATGTATATTCTGAGAAAAATGATTTAACAAAAAAAACAGTAAAGAAGGTAATTAAGAATACAGGTTTCAATATCAATTGCTTGTTTTCTAAATATACCTGATACTCAAAAAACTCACAATCTTCACAAGCTATATATGTTGGAGCTTACAGTGCCACATTATTGCAATGGGAGACTGTGGTATAACTGGACTTGTTGCACAAGGGATGGAGATCCTACAGTACCACAGTGTTGCAATTGGGGGCTGTGGTATAACTGCACTTTTAGAAGAAAGATTGATCCTGGGTTTCAGTTAGTAAATGCCACTGTACTCCAATGATGCATAAGGATGTATGTAACTAAAGGTGCCATAGAATCTCTAAAAAGCAACTGTCTCTGTAGTGTTTATCTCTTGGAACAATTAACTCAGACTTTTACTCAATGTCTCTATGAAGTTCTTCTCACAAGTAGTGTCTCTGTACTGGTTAATACTGTGTTAAAACAGGGGTCACTCTGTGCGATTCTCAGTCAACCGTCAGGTAGAACCCCTTTATTCCATGTGGTCATGAGAAGTATGTGTGTGACCATGGGCAATGGGGCTTAGCACTCACCCTCCTGCAGTCTGCCACAATAGTCTTTGTTACTCACTCTGAGCCTAACATGTTATTTCACTCTCACCCGGAATTTATCTCAGTGGTTTCAGCACTCTCAAAAATGGCAATGGTATCCGCGCCTCTGCACAATCCTGGCAGTTTCCAGTCCCCAGCTGCAATGTCTTACGCCTGCTCTCCCAGTTCTCCACAGTCATGAAAGCATCCTGCTGCTTCAACTCTGCAGTGCCAGTCTCCAAAGTTTGTGTGACCACCTGGTTTGTGCCTAATCAGCTCTTCTGCTCTGCTCCTCGCAACACATCCAGCTCCTTCAGTGGTTTCTCTCCAACAACCACGTCACCTCCCTCTTCTTTCCACTAGGCTACGCTTGCCCTCTCTGTCTCTGTCCAATTGGAACCTGCCACCTCACAAACAGGACACGTGACCTGGTTATGGCCATCCCCTAACCCCTGCTGTAACAGCCAAATGAGTCATCAGGTCGCAAACACTAAGGGAGTGTCAGTGATACAGCCCTGGCTGGTGGCACCCCACTCTGCTGTGCCTGGACAAGTGGCTGGCTTGACAGCAACGGCATTTAAAAAATAGTGCCCAATCACAGCTTGGGAAAGGCAGCCAATCAGGAGTAGCCACTATTGATTGGCTGTCTGTCTGCGAGCTGTGATTGGCTCATGGCCAGGCGGCAAATTCAAGATGATGCTGCTACAGTATCTGTCCTTGGCTTGCTGCTGGCCCGGTACTTGGTCTGTTGGTGTCCCAGTACCTCTCTCTCCTCATGTCTGGTACAACAGTACCGGAAGTCCCCCCTTGATGGTGGCCCTGATGTTCACCGCAGGGCCGAACACTGCCAAGTGAATCTGGAGCACAATGAACCTCAATGAAACTATTGAGACTCGAGCTATGTGGGCCCGGTCTCAGAGAATCAAGCACACCCCAGCACTGCCGACACTGCTGGCACCCCGCACTTAGGACACCACCGACACCCCCTACACTATTGATATATCTTACTTAAACTGTATCCAACGCTCACTGTATCTGACCTGCACTTTATCCGACCCGCACTGTATCCAACAGGAATTGTGTCCATGGCACACTGTGTCTGACCCACACTGTATTCGACCTGCACTATATCCTGCACTGTATCTGACCTGCACTGTATCCGACCCACACTGTTTTCGATCTGCACTGTATCTGGGACATACTGCATCCAGGGGACACTGTATCTGAGGCACAATGAATCTGAGGCACACTGTTTCCTGCACTGTATCCAACCCACACTGTATCTGACCTGCACTGTAACCCACACTGTATCAGACATGCACTGTATCAGAGCCGGCCGTAACCAATATGATGTCCTAGGCAAGATTTTGGCTGGTGCTCCCTAGCACCACAGCTGGTTCTGCCTCTGACCTTGCACCTCTTTCCCAGCACCATCAACCCTCACCCATAGCAGTCCTTGTACTCCCTATATTTTAAATAGGAACAGTTCGCACATTTGATGCACAGCCAAAAAAGGGGCATCTTCTTGCTGGGAAGGGGCATGGCCACACAATAGTAACCAATTCCAATTACGCCACACAGTACTGCAACTTTATTCACATTTTATCTTGCGATAGTGTCCATAATTCATATTACATCCCACAGTAGTATCACTTTACCTTATAAACGTTACTCCTCACAGTAGAGCCCCTTATTCACATTACATCACACTGAATTGCTCCTTTTTCACATTACACCACACCTTATTGCTCGTTATTCACATTAGACGACACAGTAGTGCCCTTTCTATATACAACGCCACATAGTAGAGCACCTTATACACATAATGCCACACATTAGTAATGCATTTATACACAATTCCACACAGTAATGCCCCTTACACATATGAGACACATTAATGTCCTTATAAACACAATGCACCTTACACATTATGACAACCTTTATTAATGCCCTTCTACACATAATGGGAGTAATTCTGAGTTGATCGCAGCAGCAAGTTTGTTAGCAATTGGGCAAAACCATGTGCACTGCAGGGGGGGCAGATATAACATTTGCAAAGAGAGTTAGATTTGGGTGGGTTATTTTGTTTCTGTGCAGGGTAAATACTGGCTGCTTTATTTTTACACTGCAATTTAGATTTCAGTTTGAATACACCCCACCCAAATCTAACTCTCTCTGCACATGTTATATCTGTCCCCCCTGCAGTGCACATGGTTTTGCCCAACTGCTAACAAATTTGATTCTGCGATCAACTCAGAATTAGGCCCTATGTCCCTTACACATATGCCGCACATTATCAATGCCCTTATACACATAATGACACACATAGTGGCCCTTTACACATATGTTGCACATTAATGCATTTTTACATGACACACATAATGCTCCTTACACATTTTCCGAACACTACTGCACAACCAACCCACTCACATGCACACAGCACTCACACTGCCACTGACACTGTGACCTCTGCCTCTGCTTGGATACAGATGTGTCCTCACAAATCTTGCATCAATGCTAACGTCGGGCACCTTTTTTTTTTTAACGAAAATTCATCTTATTTGCATTGCTATGTGGCTAGGATGCACAAGCAGCTTCTGCTGATTAAAATGATATGCAGCATGCCTATATAATGTGTGAGACTGTGGCTGTATCTGCATATGAAATGCTACATATAGAATATAGGCATGCCGCATATCATTTTAATCAGCAGAAGCTGATGATGCCCCTAGGCATATCAAATGCCCTAGGCAATTGCCTAGTTTGCCTATGGCCGGCTCTGCACTGTATTCAACCCGTGCTTTATCCTGCAGTTACAGAGCTCTGTTTTTATGATTGGGGAAATTTTGGAGAGCTGCTCAACAAAAAGGCAGATTGATCATGGCTTTATATAGGCACAGAGTGTCAGTCATCATTGTCCCAGGAACCCCAGGAGGGAGGAACAGATTGGCCACAGAGAATAGGCATTTGCTAGGGGCATGTGCATTTGTTTAGGGGCATCCATGTCTACTGTTGCTATTTAACACATGATTTAGGGATTTTTTATTTGACATTTTTTTTTATCAATAGTTTTTATTATTTTGAACACAAACAAAGCCAAATACAACAGTACACAACCCAGGCAAAGTCCAACAAGAAAAGGAGTTGACTGAATTGAATTACCAGCAGAAATAACACAATACAATGACAGTACAACAGGGTATGCAGTTTACTAATCATGTACTGCCAAATTTGGCGACAGACAAATATAGAACTAAGATACCAACAGATAGAGAAAGAGAGAAAGTAAGACAAGGAGAGAGACAACACAGTGACACACACAGGGGATCATATAGACACGAGTCATGCTCCACTAATGGGAAGTGTTCCCAATACAACAAATAAAGTATAGTTATTAAATACAAATGATATATATGATATATAACAATATTACTCAGGCAGCATCAGATTGTGGGGAATGTAATTGTGACAGTTCTATAGAGCCAGTAATAACCATAGGTAGCCCCCTCCGCTCCCGAAATTCCTTCCATTTCAACCAAGAATTCAATATTGAAGGTGGCGAAGCCGAATAAATACCTCCAGCTGTTTCAAATAGGAAATGTTTATGTGTGCTGTTAACAATGGCCTGGATAGTGGGTATATTTTGTGTTTTCCACAGCTGTCCAATTGCCGCTTTGGTGGATATGAGGATATGGCCAGCAATGTATCTATCACAATGTAATAGGTCAGGTGATGAATAATGAAATAAAGCAAACATAGGATTCATCGGTACCTCCACCCCCAACACCTCCCGGAGAAGAGAGAATACTTCAGTCCACAGCGACCTCAGAGAGGGGCATTCCCAAAAAACGTGTAAAATATTACCCACCTGGCCACAATTCCTCCAGCAAAACCGGGAAACTGAAGGCCAAATGGTATGAAGCCGCTGTGGAGTAAAGTACGCCCTTTGCCACAATTTAAAGTACATCTCGGAATGCTGAAGGCATCTCGAGATCTTAAAGCACTTTGAGGAAATGGAGTCCCACTCCTCCTCCCGCAGATCAATGGAGAGGTCCCTCTCCCATTTCAGCTGCGAGGGAATCTTACCCTGTTTAAAGAGAAGAGTTATATACTGATACCATTTAGACATCCCACCGCCATGGTCCGGGGAAGACAGTCTGAGGCGTAAAGAGGCAGGTAGGGGGACGGGGGCCACCACCCCACCCACACAGGACTGAAGCCAATGTCGTATCTGCAGATATTTGAAGAAGTCTTGTTTTGGGATACCCGAGTGACTTAATAATCTAGAGAAGGGCACCAATCCTCCTTTCGAGCATAGGTCCCTCAAATGCACAATCCCAGCCTCGATCCAAGCGTCCAACCCAAGGTTAGGTATGAGACAAGCAATAGTCCTAGTTTGTAAATCAGCTGAAGGCAACAAGATTTTCGAATCAGATGCAGCAACCGCATGCCAAAGCTTCAGAGTGCATCTAACCGATTCCCCTGGGCCCTGCCATTTTGGGACACAATGGGCGGGCAACATAAACAGATCTCTCAAGTCAATCGAGCCCAGAAAAGACCATTCTATGAGGACCCATGGCTTGGGACTTTGCATGTCGAACCAATCCCGAGCCTGACTGAGGCAAGCGGAGTGGTACGCCTCCAAGTTCGGGTAGGCTACACCTCCGACCGTCTTAGGCAACATCAGGACCTGTCTAGTTATGCGGGGCCTAGACCCCTTACATATACAATGGGAGATGATCATGTTAGCTCTCACAAGAAGAGGTTTGGGGAAGCTACAAGGGATAGCCCGGAACAAATATAAAAGTTTAGGGAGTAATATCATCTTAGTCGCGGAAATGCGTCCTAACCAGGAAATTTCATGAAGGAACCATTCTTTTATTAATTTTTCGAAAGCGCTAAAGAGGGGCAAATAGTTAGTCATAAAGGTCTCTGTCTAGGGAAAGGTGAATTCCTAAATACTTAATGGATCTCACTTGCCAAGCATATCGGTATCGGTCCTTAAGTAGGGTCACAGTACGTGGCGGAATGTGAAGCGGCAGGGCTTCGGTTTTGGATGTGTTTAACTTATAGTATGAAATTCTGGAGTATTGATCAAGGATAATATGGAGCGCAGTAAGGGAGGCATCTGGGTGTGTTAAGCAGAGCAAAATGTCATCAGCAAATAAACTGATCTTGTGAGTCAGACCACCTATCTCTGGGCCGGCAATTGTTGGCTCAGACCTGATGGTCTCAGCCAGGGGCTCAATAGTTAAGGCGAATATGAGGGGTGACAGGGGGCAACCCTGTCTAGTTCCATTGGAAATATTAAAGTCCCCAGACAAACAACCGTTGACAAACACCCTTGCAGAGGGGGCAGAGTATAGAGCAAAAATGGAATCCAAGAACCTCCCAACAAACCCGAATTTATCTAGTTATTTGACATTTTTTAACTACTACCATTACTACTATAGAGCAATGATATTCCACACAATTCTTAGTAAATTTCTGTGTTTAATTGTCTGTATTGAAAGTACTTGTGTGTTGCTTTGATATGTTAATGCTAATACGTTACTAATTTGCAAAACACATTTTAAATAGAAATAACTGCTGTGTTTTTGTGCCGATTTAGTGGGTCGAACTGTGTTGGTTTGCTGTGGAGGACCAGTGGCGATTGCAGATGAGAACTGGGCTGATGGTGACCGGAGTGTGCTGCAGAAAGAGACCTTTTAATAACACCACTCACATGCTCCTAAAAACTGCACATTGACAGTTGTAACAATGGATAAACGGGTTTGGTTCCCTGAGAACCAAACCCGCCTGAACTTGGGGATCCGAGCCTGGATCTGAGTCAGGCTTGGTTTTGCGCGCCTATCTCTGATCCGAAAATGAGGCAAAATGTCATCATCCCACTGTCAGATTTCACGGGTTTTGATTTCTATATATAATCCCGGTGATTATGCCATCGTCACTCCGGACTTGGAGACTGCACAATAAAGACATGTTCCTTCTATGCTGTGTGCTGTTAGGGAAGGAGCAAGCAGGGAGAGATCAAAGTGGGGCAGGAGAGAGCAAAGGGATTGTTTTGCAGGAGAGTTGAGTTTGGTGTGCTGTCACTGTGTTAGGGCTCTGCATAGTAGCATACTGTGGCTGTATAGGTATAGGACAAGGTATTTTCTGTCGATAAAGGGCTGTATACTGCCATACACTACTGCTTTATATCCTCTGTTGGTGATCCAAAGCAAAAAATATATTTTTATTGGTGTGTCACTCTACTAGTACTGTGGCTGCCGTACACTACTCCTATATATCCTCTGTGTGTGATCCAGATCAAAAAATATATTTCTATTGGTGCGTCACTCAGTGACTACTACCAGTACTGCCGTACACTACTGCTATATATGTGTGTGATTTAAAGCCAAAAAAATTTCTATTGGTGCATCACTCTGGCCACTAGTACAGCGGCTGCCGTACTCTACTGCTATATATCATCTGTGTGTAATCCAGAGCAAAAAATATATTTCTATTGGATTGTCACTCAGTGACAACAACCAGTACTACCGTACACTACTGCTAAATATCTGTGTGTGATCCAAAGCACAAAATATATTTCTATTGGTGCGTCACTCAGTAACAACTACCAGTACTGCTATACACTTCTGCTCTATATCTGTGTGTGATCCAAAGCCAAAAATATATTCTATTGGTGCATCACTCAGTTATTTAATATTATTAGGAATAATTATAAATTATATACATTTAAATTAAATGAATATAAATAAACTCTCCACACTCATATAGTGAAGTTTCTGCATACCGAAGATATCTTTCAGGAAATGACGAATTTGATTGTAAATAAATGAAATTAAATAAATGATATTAAAATAAATTGAAATTAAAATAAATTAAATATTATCTAAAATATTGTCTTTTTTATTCTTCTTTGCCTTAATTATCTTTTTGTGAACTGAAATCTTGAGCCTTGCCTGATGCGTCTTTTTTAAAATACATTATTTTAAGAAAAATATTTTGTCCTCCCAGTTTATACATCCAAGGGCTGATTGTTGCTGCTCCGTCCAGCTAACTCAGTGCAACCTTTTGGCCTAAAATGGATAAAAACAATATTGTGAGCTGAGAGGTGTTCAGAATAGTTAAAGGTTGTTTTGCAAAGAAGCAAAAGAAAGACTGTTTGATATGTCTCTCTGGGGCACACTTTATTTAAATTAACTAGATGACAAAGTTATGAAACCGTGGAATATAAATGAAGCATTAAAACGTAACTTTTAATTTATTCTACAGACGATAAAAATATACTCAAGTATTATAAGGAAAAAATTAGTTAGTTAAATTAATTAGCCATATGAGAAAAAACATTGCTGTATAAAACAGCGAAATAGGTTAAAACAAGTATTAAATAGCATATATAGAAGACGATATAGTGATATGTCACTCGCCTGTTAAAAGTGGGTGACAGAAAGTTTGTCTGTAAACCCGCTGGATTTTAGGCGAGTATTACTGTTAGACATTTGTCCAATGCGAAAATAGAAATTCTTGTTATCTCTATAAATTTATGATTAGATATACACATGTATATTTCATATAAGAGATACAAGAAAGAACCGGCTTTTATATTACCGGACTCCTTTTTGAGTGGTCAGCTATACTGCGTATTCTGCAATGTTAGCTTGCAAATGAGTTTTGCTGGTCAATGAAAGGCATGTACCTTAATGGAACTACAGTACCCAGTATTCCCAGAGGGTCACCCTTTCTGGTACTGACCGGGCCCAGTGCTGCTTGGCTTCCAAGATCAGACGAGATCGGGCAGATCCAGCATGGTATGACTGTAGAAGATATGGTAAATACCTCTCAGCATAGAGAGTGGCTGCTAATCTTAGCAAACTGTGGTTCCGTGATCAGAAATGTTGAGTTAACAATAGCCAATTATTGGCCCTAAAGGAAAACTCCCGTGGTTTTCAGGGGAACCAAAATGTGGAGAGATTATTCACTGATGAAATCCTCCACGTGAATTATAATTGGAAACACATACAAGAATCACCTCGAACGAATTAAGGTGTAGCAATTAGAATACTGACATGACAAAAATTAATTGATGTGATAGAATTTTAACAGGCGAGTGACATATCACTATATCGTCTTCTATATATGCTATTTAATACTTGTTTTAATCTATTTCGCTGTTTTATACAGCAATGTTTTTTCTCATATGGCTAATTAATTTAACTAACTAATTTTTTCTTTATAATACTTGAGTATATTTTTATCGTCTGTAGAATAAATTAAAGGTTACGTTTTAATGCTTCATTTATATTCCACGGTTTCATAACTTTGTCATCTAGTTAATTTAAACAAAGTGTGCCCCAGAGAGACATATCAAACAGTCTTTCTTTTGCTTCTTTGCAAAACAACCTTTAACAGTTCTTTCTGAAATAATGTCCGGGAGCACCACCAACTCTGTTCTGCCCCAAAAGCCTCTTTAGGCGGAATTGGCAGCTCTATGTTGGTCTAAATTGTAATTTGAAATTTCATTGTTGTTATAATTTTCTATCAAATAATGTACAATCTGGTCCAGTGCAGACTCCAAGAAAAACCCACCCAGTATAGTTTGTGTCACTGAGGTCTCTCTCAGTTAATGGAATCTAGCACGGAATGATTGTCTTTTTCACATACTTCAAACCCTCATGTGTGCAGTCAGCTTTGGATAACTAGCCAACCGGTTATAAAGACATTTAATTCAAACATATCTTGGATAATTAGCCAGCAATCTCTATAGAGATACTCCATAGATCAAAACATACCCTTTTTTTTTAAAACAGCATCAGTCTGTTTTTTCATTATGAGTTTCAGCCTCAAGAACGAACTCAATACAAAACGCAGGACTGAAGACTTGGACAGTATCTTCCCCACAGAGGTGGCCCCCAATGACTCAGAACGAACCTGGGAGGAGGATCTCATTAAGCTAAAATACACGCTACAGAGACAAACTAGAACCAATTGGGACTTAACGAGTCTAGAGAACTACTGTAAACAGAAAATCACACCACGAGGTCTAAGACCCAAACTATTTCCCTCCTTTGAATTGCATACAGATACTCTCATGCAAGAATGGGAGAATAGCCTACTCAAGTGCTCACAGGAACTAATGCAGATACTTATCAAACACAATAATCTGGTCTTGGAAGGTTGCACTAGGGAAATCGAAAAGACTAGTAAGGCATTGGAAAAGTGGGAACAGGACATCAATTTCCAAACATCTTTTGAAAAGTTGAAAAAAGAATTGGACATATATGAAAATACCATCATTGAACGGAAGAGGAATACATTTTCCAGGGACTAAAGAGACTTCAACGCAGGGAGGATATTCAAGTGGACAAGACCCGTCAGGTGTGATAATCCCTTGAACTACCAAGGGACCCCCTCTTCCTCAGAGGTTGAATTATCCAGCACAGAGGAACTAGAAGAACCCAACACAGATCAGAGGAATCACTCATCTGCAAGAATTCAACATACCGCATCAGCTCATTTTTTAGATCAAACTAGCCGGTCTCGGGGCCGTTTGAAACAAGGAAAAGAAAAACCAGAAGAAGCAAGAAGAAGAGGAAGAGGAAGATGGGGCTCCCCCTCTCCAAACAGATACCCCGTACGGAGGAATTGGAAGCAATACTGAAATCTGATCATCTCCAAATAATAAACCTCTCAACTCACACCCTCTCAAACACACATAAAGAAGTTTTGGAAAAAGGACTTACTTTTTCTCCAACCAAGAAATTTGATAGGTTTCAATGGCAGACAGACCTCAATCTCTTTGGACGGAAACTTTTACTTACAAAATTCTATGCCAACCAAGAATATCATAAAGAGAATGAAATTACCCCCTCCATACCGACTATTGAATCGCCTGAGGAATTAGAAGCACTGAATAACCTGGAAGAACTACTTGACTCAGCAACAACAAAGAGCACTCACACTCAACGACAGATCTGTAGGAAAAAAATCAAAGTTTTTCCCTAATGACACCACCTGTCCAGAGGTAAGAACCTTTATTAATTTGGTATCCAAAGATCTAGACAAACTGTACATAAGGAAAAGGAGGTTCAGAACTACAGGAAATCTGACCCCTCAAGCCAGACATGCCCTTAAAGAAATAAAATCCTGGCAAGATACAATAATCAAACAGTCGGATAAAGGGGGCAATGTGGTCCTATGGTCGAAAGATCTGTATGAAAAAGAGGCTAAAAGACAGCTTAATGATACCAACTGCTACAGTAAGAGCCTGTTTGATCCAACGCAAAATCAAACGGTGCAATATATGAGGATCATAGAGGAAGCCAGGCACCAGGGTACGATAACGCAAGCAGAATATGATTTTCTTGAAATTCAAAATCCCAGAGTACCAACTTTCTACTTGTTACCCAAGATACATAAAATCTACTGAAACCACCAGGACGCCCCATCGTTTCAGGCAATGGAGGACTATTGGAGAAGGCCTGTACATTCTTAGAGATCCATCTGAAAGAACTTGTAACTAATCTACCCTCTTACACCCGAGACACTACAGATGTACTCATAAAAATCGATAACATATCCTTGGAAGACACACATCTCCTGGTAAGCCTTGATGTTGAAGCTCTTTACACAAGCATCGAACATGACCTTGGTATAAAAGCAGTCAGATACTTCCTACAGACCAAAGGAATGGATGACTTCCATGAATTACTCTTAATTCTTCTAGTCTTTGCCCTACGTAAAAATTATTTTACGTTCAACAATCTCTTCTACACCCAGGAAAGAGGTACAGCTATGGGGGCGGCTTGTGACCCCACATATGCTAACCTCTTCCTGGGTTGGTGGGAGCAGGAAGTTGTCTTTCATGAAGACCAAGATCTTTTCACTCAGCACATCGTCCTTTGGACTCGATATATTGACGATATTCTCATGATTTGGGAGGGGTCACAAGAAGAACTTTCTCAATTCTTAATTTTTCTGAACAATAACACCCTCAACCTCAGATTCACATACGAACAGAGCAAGGAGAGTATTTCCTCTCTGGATCTTAGAATTTACAAGGGAAGAGAAAACATACTCGCCACAGAACTTTACAGAAAGAAGACAGCTACCAATTCCCTTTTACATCAACAAAGTTCCCATTTTCCACCCACCATTCAAAACATCCCCAAAGGGGAATTTCTTCGACTCAAAAGAAATTGCTCAAGCAAGGAGGTTTACCAGGAGAAATGTAAAGACCTCACCAACAGACTCAAAGAACGAGGATACAGCTCAAGACTCATCAAAAGATCTAAAATATCCCTACAAGAAACTCCGATAGAGTCCCTGGTATTCCATCAGAAGCCTTCCCCCAAAGAGGATAATGCTCTCAGATTTGTAGGTACATTTTGTGAGGAATGGAGAGACATCAAAGGGATCATCCAAAGACATTGGCCAGTACTACTTTCTGATAGCGACCTAGCGACGAGATTAAACAACACAGTCGATATGAGCTGGAAACGCTCGCCCAATTTGTCAGATCAGTTGGTTCAAAGCCACTATACATCACAACCGATAAAAAATCCCTCCATCACGGGGACCTATCACTGTGGAGAATGCAAGGTTTGTCCTCACATTTCCAGATGTCCAGATATAGTCGACAAATTCAACAACAGAATAAAAATCATGAATTATTTCAATTGTAAAAGCACCAATGTGGTCTATTGTCTCACTTGTCCCTGTGATAAAAAATATGTGGGCATGACTACCCGCATGCTCAAGCAAAGGGCTCTTGAGCACATTGGATCAGTTAGAAATGCCAAAACAGACTCACAAAAATTGAAACAACTGACTACAGTGGCCAAACACTTCCTTCAACATCATGCAGGCTCACCCAAGGACCTTAAAATATTTGGTCTACAACAGATCAAATTAGGCATCAGAGGTGGCAATGTAACAAAAACCTTGTTAAAGAAGGAAAGTGAATGGACATTTAAACTCGGAACAGTAGCTCCCAATGGTCTGAATTAACATATCAATTACAGTGTTTTTCTTGAGTAACAATTTTGCAATCAATTGTCAATCCAGCCTCTCTTCCCCCTTTCTCTCTGCCATTCTGTTATAATTACTCACTCCCCCCTTCCCCCCACTTCCTTCATCCAATTTTTAGATCACGGCCCATGGCAATACAACACTTCACTTTCAACATTTCACTGTTTTCCTCAATTCAACACCTCATTCCCATTAACTTACACTACCTCAAGCCTATTTTTAGCCAACACCCTACACATTGCTTTCCTTTCATCAGTCATTCATTCACTCACATCGTTTCCACTCACCTTACACCAACCTATCATATATTCATAATCCCACCCAACAGTCACCTTCTCCTTTCACACTTTTCATCATCTTTTTTTCCCCTATTCACCTTTCCCCTCCCCCCTCTTTCCCCTCCTTTTTTTTCCCCTTCACCCCCCCCCCCCTCTTTCCCAGCCCCCTCCCCCCTTTTTTCATCACCACCCTGTAACTACACCACATGCTTCACACCACGTTCACTAGTGCCCACCCCCCTACCCACCCTTGTCCCGGCTCCCCCCCCCCTCCCCTTCTCTCTCCCCTCTATTTACCCCCTCCTCTTTCCATTACATAGCAGCACCATCTTTACACGGTCCGGGTATATTAAACAAGAATATAATAAAATAATTTTTAATAATTTTTTCTTTTTCCCCACCAATCCACACTCTCTTTATTATCACATAATAACAGCACCCAGCAACAATTTTGTCCTCTCTCTTCCCTTTAGCCACCAATTTCTCACTTAATATTTCACAATTTTTTTACTCCTCACTTATTTTTTCATACAGTTTTCACAATGTGTAAATTTTCTATAAGTTTTCATTTTAATTTTTTATTTTCTTATTTTTATATTTATTATTATTTTACATTTTTTAATTTTTTTATTTTCACATTTCCTTATTCATCATTCATTTTTTTCATTTTTTCATCATTTTTTTTTCATTTTTTTATTTTTTCATTATTCATTAATTATCACCATTTATTATTCATTATTTATTATTAATTATTGTCCATCCTTCATTATCATCTTTTATACCTCACAGGGAAGTCCCACTAAACTATGCCTTATATAGAATAAGCTTGATATCCATTAGTAATTTCATCATATTACAATTGCAACACCAATTCTCTTATCTTTCTTATATTCTCTTTATTGTTTACCTTTCTAACTGAATCATTCCATTGTAATGCTTAAGATAACTTAAACCAGCTTTGCGGTTCAGTATAATTACATCCATTAGTTTAATTGTCTCTGCACCTTCAGTAATTAGAACCTCAGCATGCCATCATAATAGTGGCTCTGATTCTGGCTATCCATAGGTTCATTTACAAGTCAATCAAGTCGATCAGCAAGGAGATTGGCTGCAGTGTCCGTTAAGAGACACAGACGGAGGGCTCACAGATCAGACGATCCTGTGAACAAGCTCCTCCCAGCGAAACGTGCATCACTTCCTGTCCGGCACCCGACTTCCGGGACCTCGGCAACGGGGCTCCGACGGGCGGACTCCTTCCAGCACACGCCGCAAGTATTACACCGCTCCCTGCAGCGAACTTAAGCTCTCCTGGTCAGCTCTCTCCCTGTGTGCCCAGTGCAATTACAAGGGAGAAGCTGCCCCCATTCTGTGCATGAAGCACGGACCGTTTCCCTGGCAACACATAAGCCGGTAACACCAATTGCCTGACACTCCCTGACTAATTTACACCCATGCAGGGTATTCACCCTTTGCATGGTAACCATTTTTTTCAGCTGTCAATAAGTGCAAATATCAAACCCTTTGATACGGTGCACAGATACATGGCACCTATCTAATGCAGGGAACTGCATTGTCAGCTGTCATTCTATTGGTGCAACAATTAAGTGTATAATTATCCCATTACCACTAACTCCACCAATACAGTCAGGCAATTTTTATTATCAGCAATTATTATTATTATTTTTGACCTCAGGCATTCCGTTGATAGGAGAGCTTTCACCCATTTATTATTAGAGCAGTGCCTATTTACAAATACTCTGTTCTCATTAACTGTGATTATTTGCAGTGTTTTTGCTGGTTCTAATATTGAATTTCTCAAAAAATCTTATGTTGAGATTTGAGTCAGCATTTCTGCAATATTCTTAGCAATTTGTTATTGTGACAACTATATACAAATATTTGTATCTTTCAGCGATATAAGTCAGCTGCTTCTTGCAGCCTATGTGTTCTATCTAAAAACAAATGTATCTGTCTGCATTGAGTTACTGTGACAACTATATACAAATATTTGCATCTTGCAGTGATAGAAGTCAGCTGCTCCTTGCAACTTATGTGGTTTATTTAAAAACAATTGTATCTGTCTTCATTTAGACACAGTGCTGCCTAGAACCCTCCTTTTTTTTTTGCAACATCCTATGTCAAGTTGTGTATGTGATTGAACAGTTAGCTGCCTTGCAGCCCTAGTGGTGTATCCTAAGGGTATTGTTACATAGTTACACTAATCATTAGTCACTTTATACTTAGTAATTCTTTATAGTGGAGACCATTTAAAATAACTGCATCTCTTAACAATGAGATAAGGCGCTGCTTAGACAGCTTCACACAACAATTTATGTCAATCCTTATACAAGATTCAGCATATGGTAATTCGCAAGATTGTTTATTATAATTCTATCACATCAATTAATTTTTGTCATGTCAGTATTCTAATTGCTACACCTTAATTCGTTCAAGGTGATTCTTGTATGTGTTTCCAATTATAATTCACGTGGAGGATTTCATCAGTGAATAATCTCTCCACATTTTGGTTCCCCTGAAAACCACGGGAGTTTTCCTTTAGGGCCAATAATTGGCTATTGTTAACTCAACATTTCTGATCACGGAACCACAGTTTGCTAAAATTAGCAGCCACTCTCTATGCTGAGAGGTATTTACCATATCTTCTACAGTCATACCATGCTGGATCTGCCCGATCTCGTCTGATCTTGGAAGCCAAGCAGCACTGGGCCCGGTCAGTACCAGAAAGGGTGACCCTCTGGGAATACTGGGTACTGTAGTTCCATTAAGGTACATGCCCTTCATTGACCAGCAAAACTCATTTGCAAGCTAACATTGCAGAATACGCAGTATAGCTGACCACTCAAAAAGGAGTCCGGTAATATAAAAGCCGGTTCTTTCTTGTATCTCTTATATGAAATATACATGTGTATATCTAATCATAAATTTATAGAGATAACAAGAATTTCTATTTTCGCATTGGACAAATGTCTAACAGTAATACTCGCCTAAAATCCAGCGGGTTTACAGACAAACTTTCTGTCACCCACTTTTAACAGGCGAGTGACATATCACTATATCGTCTTCTATATATGCTATTTAATACTTGTTTTAACCTATTTCGCTGTTTTATACAGCAATGTTTTTTTCTCATATGGCTAATTAATTTAACTAACTAATTTTTTCCTTATAATACTTGAGTATATTTTTATCGTCTGTAGAATAAATTAAAAGTTACGTTTTAATGCTTCATTTATATTCCACGGTTTCATAACTTTGTCATCTAGTTAATTTAAATAAAGTGTGCCCCAGAGAGACATATCAAACAGTCTTTCTTTTGCTTCTTTGCAAAACAACCTTTAACAGTTCTTTCTGAAATAATGTCCGGGAGCACCACCAACTCTGTTCTGCCCCAAAAGCCTCTTTAGGCGGAATTGGCAGCTCTATGTTGGTCTAAATTGTAATTTGAAATTTCATTGTTGTTATAATTTTCTATCAAATAATGTACAATCTGGTCCAGTGCAGACTCCAAGAAAAACCCACCCAGTATAAGGTGTTCAGAATAGTCTGTAAATGAGTGGAAATTAATGTTATTGAGGTTAATAATACTGTAGGAACAAAATGACCCAAAAATTCAGTGATTTTTTTAGCTGTTTTTATGTTTTGTTTTAAATCTTCCAGATCCAAAACCAAAACGCGAAAGGGTGGTTTTGGTTAAACCAATCCAAATCACGAGCATGGAACCAGAACCAAAACATGAAAAGTGCCCGCCGCACATCTCTACTAAAGTGTGGGTTTATAGAATTCCAGATGTTGCCCATAGCAATAAATCAGATTCCACTTATCATTTATCTAGCACCTTCTAGAAGATAAAAGCTAGAATCTGATTGGTTGCTATGGCCAACACCTATACCTCTATAAACCCGCAATTTAGTAAATATAAATGAGTAAATGAGAGAGATAAAGTACCGGCCAATGAGCTTCTAATTGTCATGTTACAGGCTGTTTGAAATATGATGAGCTGTATGGTTAGAACTTTATCTCTCACAATTTTATCACTCTCCAAGGCTTTGTACATCTGCCCCTCAGTCAAGTTATGGCAATGGATTCAGATTGTTGATTTATAATTTCAACTTGGACAATGGCAGGAAAAAAATTCCCATTTTTAAAGCAGTAAACAGGGAATGTGTTTGTTTACAATTCTGCATCCACTGTCTGTTAGTAATAGAGTTCACATTACTCTCTACTCAGGGCAAAGGGCCCACGATATGTGAACTGCTGAAAATCTCACTTTATGGGGGAAATTCTATTCCCAGCAATGAACTCGCAGAGTGAGTTAGGGCAGCTGTGTGCTGCACTTATAGTACCACCGGGGGCTGCAAGCAAAAATATGTGAGTCTAGTATTAGAAAGGGCCATGACTGGGGCAAGTTTGAGTGCATTGCTGGCATTTACACCCCGCTGCAATGGCAACTCATCTACTTCACAGGGAATAGGATTCCCCTTATGTCTCTATTGTTCTATTTATGTAATGCTTACATAAAGTTGTGTATAAATTACCAGTATTTTTTTGTCCATTGCTTTATTGTGTAATTATGTTATTTTATATTATATAGTGTAATTATATTGTTTTTCAGCATAAAAAAGCGTTCACTCCGCAGATACAGTAGGCATCCTCATCTTCGAACGTGCAGTCCCAGAACTACAGGGAGACTGTTACATATCTGAACATGTGTAAGTTGTGAGTCTCACGGACTAAAATGTGTACTGCTGATGATTAATTATTTCCAAACTTATATAAACATTTTAATCATGTACTCACCTGGTTGCAATCTCATTTCCTTATGTTTCTGGAATTTCTTTAACCCATAAATGTCATGTTCATGACAAAACACAATACCTATATTTATTAGTGATGAGCGGGTTCGGTTTCTCGGAAACCGAACCCCCCCCGAACTTCACTCTTTTTACACGGGTCCGAGCAGACTCGGATCCTCCCGCCTTGCTCGGCTAACCCGAGCGCGCCCAAACGTCATCATCCCGCTGTCGGATTCTCGCGAGATTCGGAATCTATATAAGCAGCCGCGCGTCGCCGCCATTTTCACACGTGCATTGAGATTGACAGGGAGAGGACGTGGCTGGCGTCCTCTCCGTTTATAGAGCCTTAGAGTTGGTTGATCTGATTGATTGCTACTGCTTAGCTTATTGTGGGGAGGATTGGGGAGCAGCTGTTAGGACAGGAGGAGTACAGTGCAGAGTTTTGCTAGTTTTTTTTTTATCCGTTCTCTGCCTGAAAAAAATGCTCCATACCATATCTGTGCTCAGCCTTAGTGTGCGACATGATATATCTGACTGTGCTGAGTTCTCACACTGCTTAATTGTGGGGGAGACTGGGGAGCAGCTATAGCAGGAGTACAGTGAAGAGTTTTGCTGACAGTGACCACCAGTATACGTTTGTCTGCCCGAAAAACACTCCTGTGGTGTCTTTTTTTCTTTATACTATAAACGCAGTCTGCTGACAGTGTCCACCAGGTCCATTATACTGTATATAGCAGTACGGTAGGCCACTGCTGAACCTATCTCTGTGTCGTCACTCGTTGTCATACATAAAGTATACTAGTAGTATATCCATCCATCTACATTGTATACCTGTGGTGTCTTTTTTCTTAATACTATAAACGCAGTCTGCTGACAGTGTCCACCAGGTCCATAATACTGTATATAGCAGTACGGTAGGCCACTGCTGTACCTACCTCTGTGACGTCACTCGTCGTCACACATAAAGTATACTAGTAGTATATCCATCCATCTACATTGTATACCTGTAGTGTCTTTTTTTCTTTATACTATAAACGCAGTCTGCTGACAGTGTCCACCAGGTCCATTATACTGTATATAGCAGTACGGTAGGCCACTGCTGTACCTACCTCTGTGTCGTCACTCGTCGTCATACATAAAGTATACTAGTAGTATATCCATCTACATTGTATACCTGTGGTGTCTTTTTTTCTTTATACTATAAATGCAGTCTGCTGACAGTGTCCATCAGGTCCATAATACTGTATATAGCAGTACGGTAGGCCACTGCTGTACCTACCTCTGTGACGTCACTCGTCGTCACACATAAAGTATACTAGTAGTATATCCATCCATCTACATTGTATACCTGTGGTGTCTGTCATGACTGAGGTTTTGTGAACCCGGTGTTAGTGAAGTCTGTGCGGGCGACTGGAGAATTATATGAATACTACCACTGACCTGGTTTGGGAGTGCCGTGGACTCGGGGCTTCCTCCGGTGACTGGGAAGAGGAACCGCAGTAGAGATGGCCGAATCTAGGTTCTCCCCATGCAGGATTAGGTCGGCAGACGGGGCACGTGTGAACGCTGAAGGTCTCCTGAAAGACAGAACTGGAAAGGCGCTGATGAATCAGTGAAGAATACCAGGTACAACTGCGCTAAAGTGCACTGGATGCTTGGAGACACTGAGGTGCTAGGAGGCACGGAAGTGCTTGGAGACACTGGGGTGCGTAGAGACACTGGGGTGCGTAGAGACACTGGGGTGCGTAGAGACACTGGGGTGCTGGAAGCACGGAGGTGCTGAGGCACGGAGATGCTGAGGCACGAGGATCCGAGACACGGAGATGCTGGAAGCACGGAGATGCTGGAGGCACGAGGTGCTGAGGCACTGAGGTGCTGAGAGGCATGGAGGTACTGAGGCACGGAGATACTGAGGCACGGAGATACTGAGGCAAAGACACGGAGGTGCTGAGGCACGGAGGTGCTGCAGGAATACAGGAGCTCTGGAGATCACAACTACAACAGCAGTAAAGATGAACCACGGCAGCTGTGGTTTTCAGTTGAGACTATGGAATATACTACTGTGCCTTTAAGATGAACCACTGCAGCTGTGCCTTTACTTTGAGACTCGTGGAAATAGTGAACATCAGTGGCAACACAAAAGTAAACCAAACAGGGTAACAAGGAACAGAGTTTTCACAGGAACTAGAGTATAAAGGTTACCTTTAGGGAGCTCAGCTTGAAGACTCACACATAGCTGTGAGTGTGACACAAGGAACTGGCCCAGTTTCCAACTCAGTCTCCCAACTTATACTTCCTGGTCCATGGTGATTGGTGAGCAGGATTAGGTGATGCAGAGAGTCTCAGGCTGGCAGAGGATTGGACAACTCTGGGTCAGGTGAACAGTCACTGTCATGTGACTACTCTAGCCTAGGCTGTGATGTAGAATGAGGCCTAGCAGGCCGAGAGAACACTGAAGCCTGAACTTCTGCACAACATAGGATGCTGGCTTTTAGGCCCAAACTTCAGATTACTGAATTCAGCCTCACACAGGAGGAGATCACCACAGGTGGAGCTAATTAACTATTACCTTTCAGGCAGAGAACACAGGAAAACTCATAGTGCTGACAAGCTGTTTAACTCAGTGAGAAAAAGACACAGGATCCGGGACAGATGGCAGGGGTAAGTCACCAAATATGAAACCTACAGTCAGGATTGTGACAGTATCCCCCTCTTCAAGGGTGGACTCCGGACACCCATCTTGAATCTTAGAGGAACTTGAGAAATTCATACAGAAGAATTTAGGACCTTCGTTGATGCCTCTTCTTCTTACGGGAACATTTGGTTTTGACCAGGGAGAGCGGAATCTCCTGTAAAGAAAAAACTTCCTTAGAAAACATGGGACCTCCCCTGAAAGACGTAGCATCATGAACTGGATCAAATTCAGAGTCTGAGTCCAAGTCTATTGGAAGATACCAGTCTTCTTTGGCAGTAACTACATCCGTTTTGTAAGCTGCATTAACAAGTTCAGAACAACACAAGGAACTTGGAGTGGAATCAATGGAAACATAATCAACACTTAAATCAACCTGCTGTTGTCTTTGTACTGTTTTCCAATTCTTGGCATTCCTGAAATTCCTAATGCATTGGTTCATCAAGGCATTATCTTGCTCAGAAAGTGATGGGTCAGAAAACGGAGCATCGGCTGAATGTTCTGAAGACTGAGTGGAGGATGAAATTGGACTCAAGGAAACAGATGCCACTGAAACAACATTAGACTGAGGTACACATTCAGACATTAGGTCAATAGCCTTGGTATTTTTCTTGACTTTAGATGATAGAGCAGAATTATCCAGACATTGAGGAGAAGAGGTATTAGAATTCCCCGCGGAAGCTGTGGACTCAGTGCTAGAAGACAAGGAAACAGAATCAGAGACAGACTGAAGTCTAATTTTAGAACTAGATGGTGGAAGTCCTTTACTGGGACCAACTGACAAAAGTTCTTACTCGGACCAATGCTTGGAATCTGTTTGAGTCCAGATGAGCTTGAACAGACAAACTGGAGAAATCTTTGGCTGGACGAGTAGGACTGGATTGGATCCGAGGATACTTGAATTGGCTGGAACCAAAGGAGACTGACCAGGCTGGTCCTGGAGTATCACTGGACCGGCTGGAACCGGGACAAACTGACCAGGCGGAGCCTGGAGTATTGCTGGACCGGCTGGAACCGGGACGGACTGACCAGGCGGAGCCTGGAGTATTGCTGGACCAGCTGGAACCGGGACGGACTGACCAGGCTGGGCCTGGAGTATTGCTGGACCGGCTGGAACCGGGACGGACTGACCAGGCTGGGCCTGGAGTATTGCTGGACCGGCTGGAACCGGGACGGACTGACCAGGCAGGGCCTGGAGTATTGCTGGACCGGCTGGAACCGGGACGGACTGACCAGGCAGAGCCTGGAGTATTGCTGGACCGGCTGGAACCGGGACGGACTGACCAGGCGGAGCCTGGAGTATTGCTGGACCGGCTGGAACCGGGATGGACTGACCAGGCTGGGCCTGGAGTATTGCTGGACCGGCTCGAACCGGGACGGACTGACCAGGCTGGGCCTGGAGTATCGCTGGACCGGATAGAACCGGGACGGACTGACCAGGTGGAGCCTGGAATATAGCTGGACCGGCAGGAGCCCCCTCTTCACGAGGCTGAACGGAGGCAGGAGCCCCCTCTTCACGGGGCTGGGCTGAGGCAGGAGCCCCCTCATCACGGGGCTGGGCTGAGGCAAGAACCCCCTCTTCACGGGGCTGGGCTGAAGCAAGAGCCCCCTCTTCACGGGGCTGGGCTGAGGCAAGAGCCCCCTCTTCACGGGGCTGGGCTGAGGCAAGAGCCCCCTCTTCACGGGGCTGGGCTGAGGCAAGAGCCCCCTCTTCACGGGGCTGGGCTGAGGCAAGAGCCCCCTCTTCACGGGGCTGGGCTGCACTCTGTAGACTCTCTGGCTGGGCAGCACTCTGTAGACTCTCTGGCTGGGCAGCACTCTGTAGACTCTCTGGCTGGGCAGCACTCTGTAGACTCTCTGGCTGGGCAGCGCTTGAAGACTCTCTGGGGCTGGACCCTCTGAACCCCTCTCTGGAGCTAAAGACACGGACGCCCCTCGTTGGGCTGAAGACACGGACGCCACTCCTTGGGCTGAAGACATGGACGCCCCTCCTTGGGCTGAAGACATGGAAGCCCCTCCTTGGGCTGAAGACACGGATGCCCCTCCTTGGGCTGAATACACGGATGCCCCTCCTTGGGCTGAAGACACGGATGCCCCTCCTTGGGCTGAAGACACGGATGCCCCTCCTTGGGCTGAAGACACGGATGCCCCTCCTTGGGCTGAAGACACGGACTCCTCTGTGACTCTAAATGGCTTGAATATTCTTCTCTGGACACCCAACTTGGGATAAGGTCTTTTAATCACTGGACCCCAGTCATAAATTTGAGTCTCTTTCAGAGTAGCCATCTTGATACCCCTGTCAGCAGTAGCAGGATCGGCTACTGTGGATGACTTGTAGACATGAGCACTGTGAAACTGAGATTTGACACCATTCTCTGGCTTACGAAGAATGCAATCTTTAACAAAATGACCGGAATTTCCACAGTAAAGACAGAGATGTAGCTCCCTACGCCGCTGGCGTTCAGCTTTAGAGAGTTTGGGCCGTGGATAGCTCTGATGAACAACTTTTCCTTGCACAGAGGAAGAGACTCTATTAACTGGATGGGACAAAACAGGATCAACAACGTTGGTAGTATTCCTGAAGAGATCAGGCATCACAGAAAGAATACTAGACAAAAGTTCTTGTAACTGTAATAACATCTGTAAGAAAATCTGCAGTTGGTCAGGAGTCTTAGTGCAGAAGGTCAGAGAATCTCTGGTGAAAGAATTCCGCTGCAGACACTGTGCTAATTGATGCTGAGTCGACTCCAAACTCTCCAAGCGTCCTGCAATATTGCTTAGGAGGTCCTGCGTTAGACAAACACTTTCGGCCGGGTCCACGTGGCCAGTTCCTACTGTCATGACTGAGGTTTTGTGAACCCGGTGTTAGTGAAGTCTGTGCGGGCGACTGGAGAATTATATGAATACTACCACTGACCTGGTTTGGGAGTGCCGTGGACTCGGGGCTTCCTCCGGTGACTGGGAAGAGGAACCGCAGCAGAGATGGTCGAATCTAGGTACTCCCCATGCAGGATTAGGTCGGCAGACAGGGGGCACGTGTGAACGCTGAAGGTCTCCTGAAAGACAGAACTGGAAAGGCGCTGATGAATCAGTGAAGAATACCAGGTACAACTGCGCTAAAGTGCACTGGATGCTTGGAGACACTGAGGTGCTAGGAGGCACGGAAGTGCTTGGAGACACTGGGGTGCGTAGAGACACTGGGGTGCGTAGAGACACTGGGGTGCGTAGAAACACTGGGATGCTGGAAGCACGGAGGTGCTGAGGCACGGAGATGCTGAGGCACGAGGATCCGAGACACGGAGATGCTGGAAGCACGGAGATGCTGGAGGCACGAGGTGCTGAGGCACGGAGGTGCTGAGAGGCACGGAGGTACTGAGGCACGGAGGTGCTGAGGCACGGAGATACTGAGACACGGAGATACTGAGGCACGGAGATACTGAGGCACGGAGATACTGAAGCACGGAGATACTGAAGCACGGAGATGCTGAGGCACGGAGGTGCTGAGGCACGGATGTGCTGAGGCACGGAGATGCTGCAGGGATATGGGAGCTTTGGAGATCACAACTACAACAGCAGTAAAGATGAACCACGGCAGCTGTGGTTTTCAGTTGAGACTATGGAATATAATACTGTGCCTTTAAGATGAACCACTGCAGCTGTGCCTTTACTTTGAGACTCGTCGAAATAGTGAACATCAGTGGCAACACAAAAGTAAACCAAACAGGGTAACAAGGAACAGAGTTTTCACAGGAACTAGAGTATAAAGGTTACCTTTAGGGAGCTCAGCTTGAAGACTCACACATAGCTGTGAGTGTGACACAAGGAACTGGCCCAGTTTCCAACTCAGTCTCCCAATTTATACTTCCTGGTCCTTGGTGATTGGTGAGCAGGATTAGGTGATGCAGAGAGTCTCAGGCTGGCAGAGGATTGGACAACTCTGGGTCAGGTGAACAGTCACTGTCATGTGACTACTCTAGCCTAGGCTGTGATGTAGAATGAGGCCTAGCAGGCTGAGAGAACACTGAAGCCTGAACTTCTGCAAAACATAGGATGCTGGCTTTTAGGCCCAAACTTCAGATTACTGAATTCAGCCTCACACAGGAGGAGATCACCACATGTGGAGCTAATTAACTATTACCTTTCAGGCAGAGAACACAGGAAAACTCATAGTGCTGACAAGCTGTTTAACTCAGTGAGAAAAAGACACAGGATCCGGGACAGATGGCAGGGGTAAGTCACCAAATATGAAACCTACAGTCAGGATTGTGACAGTGTCTTTTTTTCTTTATACTATAAACGCAGTCTGCTGACAGTGTCCACCAGGTCCATTATACTGTATATAGCAGTACGGTAGGCCACTGCTGTCCCTACCTCTGTGTCGTCACTCGTCGTCATACATAAAGTATACTAGTAGTATATCCATCCATCTACATTGTATACCTGTGGTGTCTTTTTTTATTTATACTATAAACGCAGTCTGCTGACAGTGTCCACCAGGTCCATTATACTGTATATAGCAGTACGGTAGGCCACTGCTGTACCTACCTCTGTGTCGTCACTCTTCGTCATACATAAAGTATACTAGTAGTATATCCATCCATCTACATTGTATACCTGTGGTGTCTTTTTTTATTTATACTATAAACGCAGTCTGCTGACAGTGTCCACCAGGTCCATTATACTGTATATAGCAGTACGGTAGGCCACTGCTGTACCTACCTCTGTGTCGTCACTCGTCATCATACATAAAGTATACTAGTAGTATATCCATCCATCTACATTGTATACCTGTGGTGCCTTTTTTTCTTTATACTATAAACGCAGTCTGCTGACAGTGTCCACCAGGTCCATTATACTGTATATAGCAGTACGGTAGGCCACTGCTGTACCTACCTCTGTGTCGTCACTTGTCGTCATACATAAAGTATACTAGTAGTATATCCATCCATCTACATTGTATACCTGTGGTGTCTTTTTTTCTTTATACTATAAACGCAGTCTGCTGACAGTGTCCACCAGGTCCATTATACTGTATATAGCAGTACGGTAGGCCACTGCTGTACCTACCTCTGTGTCGTCACTCGTCGTCATACATAAAGTATACTAGTAGTATATCCATCCATCTACATTGTATACCTGTGGTGGCTTTTAGTTGTGCGCATTAAAATATGGAGAACAAAAATGTGGAGGTTAAAAAAATAGGGAAAGATCAAGATCCACTTCCACCTCGTGCTGAAGCTGCTGCCACTAGTCATGGCCGAGACGATTAAATGCCATCAACGTCGTCTGCCAAGGCCGATGCCCAATGTCATAGTACAGAGCATGTAAAATCCAAAACACAAAAGATCAGTAAAAACATGACCCAAAAATCAAAATTAAAAAGCGTCTGAGGAGAAGCGTAAACTTGCCAATATGCCATTTACGACACGGAGTGGCAAGGAATGGCTGAGGCCCTGGCCTATGTTCATGGCTAGTGGTTCAGCTTCACATGAGGATGGAAGCACTCAGCCTCTCGCTAGAAAAATGAAAAGACTTAAGCTGGCAAAAGCACAGCAAAGAACTGTGCGTTCTTCGAAATCACAAATCGCCAAGGAGAGTCCAATTGTATCGGTTGCGATGCCTGACCTTCCCAACACTGGACGGGAAGAGCTTGCGCCTTCCACCATTTGCACGCCCCCTGCAAGTGCTGGAAGGAGCACCCGCAGTCCAGTTCCTGATAGTGAAATTGAAGATGTCAGTGTTGAAGTACACCAGGATGAGGATATGGGTGTTGCTGGTGCTGGGGAGGAAATTGACAAGGAGGATTCTGATGGTGAGGTGGTTTGTTTAAGTCAGGCACCCGGGGAGACACCTGTTGTCCGTGGGAGGAATATGGCCATTGACATGTCTGGTCAAAATACAAAAAAAATCAGCTCTTCGGTGTGGAATTATTTCAACACAAATGCGGACAACAGGTGTCAAGCCGTGTGTTGCCTTTGTCAAGCTGTAATAAGTAGGGGTAAGGACGTTAACCACCTCGGAACATCCTCCCTTATACGTCACCTGCAGCGCATTCATCATAAGTCAGTGACAAGTTCAAAAACTTTGGTCAACAGCGGAAGCAGTCCACTGACCAGTAAATCCCTTCCTCTTGTAGCCAAGCTCACGCAAACCACACCACCAACTCCCTCAGTGTCAATTTCCTCCTTACCCAGGAAAGCCAATAGTCCTGCAGGCCATGTCACTGGCAAGTCTGACGAGTCCTCTCCTGCCTGGGAATCCTCCGATGCATCCTTGAGTGTAACGCCTACTGCTGCTGGCGCTGCTGTTGTTGCTGCTGGGAGTCGATGGTCATCCCAGAGGGGAAGTCGGAAGACCACTTGTACTACTTCCAGTAAGCAACTGACTGTCCAACAGTCCTTTGCGAGGAAGATGAAATATCACAGCAGTCATCCTGCTGCAAAGCGGATAACTGAGGCCTTGGCAGCCTGGGCGGTGAGAAACGTGGTTCCGGTATCCATCGTTACTTCAGAGCCAACTATAGACTTGATTGAGGTACTGTGTCCCCGGTACCAAATACCATCTAGGTTCCATTTCTCTAGGCAGGCAATACCGAGAATGTACACAGATGTCAGAAAAAGAGTCACCAGTGTCCTAAAAAATGCAGTTGTACCCAATGTCCACTTAACCACGGACATGTGGACAAGTGGAGCAGGGCAGACTCAGGACTACATGACTGTGACAGCCCACTGGGTAGATGTATTGCCTCCCGCAGCAAGAACAGCAGCGGCGGCACCAGTAGCAGCATCTCGCAAACGCCAACTCGTTCCTAGGCAGGCTACGCTTTGTATCCCCGCTTTCCAGAATACGCACACAGCTGAAAACCTCTTACGGCAACTGAGGAAGATCATCGCAGAATGGCTTACCCCAATTGGACTCTCCTGGGGATTTGTGGCATCGGACAACGCCAGCAATATTGTGCGTGCATTACATCTGGGCAAATTCAAGCACGTCCCATGTTTTGCACATTCCTTGAATTTGGTGGTGCAGAATTATTTAAAAAACGACAGGGGCGTGCAAGAGATGCTGTCGGTGGCCAGAAGAATTGCGGGCCACTTTCGGCGTACAGGCACCGCGTACAGAAGACTGGAGCACCACCAAAAACACCTGAACCTGCCCTGCCATCATCTGAAGCAAGAGGTGGTAACGAGGTGGAATTCAACCCTCTATATGCTTCAGAGGTTGGAGGAGCAGCAAAAGGCCATTCAAGCCTATACATCTGCCCACGATATAGGCAAAGGAGGTGGAATGCACCTGTCTCAAGCGCAGTGGAGAATGATTTCAACGTTGTGCAAGGTTCTGCAACCTTTTGAACTTGCCACACGTGATGTCAGTTCAGACACTGCCAGCCGGAGTCAGGTCATTCCCCTCATCAGGCTTTTGCAGAAGAAGCTGGAGGCATTGAAGGAGGAGCTAAAACAGAGCGATTCCGCTAGGCATGTGGGACTTGTGGATGGAGCCCTTCATTCGCTTAACCAGGATTCACGGGTGGTCAATCTGTTGAAATCAGAGCACTACATTTTGGCCACCGTGCTCGATCCTAGATTTAAAACCTACGTTGAAACCTACTCTTTCCGGCAGACACAAGTCTGCAGAGGTTCAAAGACCTGCTGGTGAGAAAATTGTCAAGTCAAGCGGAACGTGACCCGTCACCATCTCCTCCTTCACATTCTCCCGCAACTGGGGGTGCGAGGAAAAGGCTAAGAATTCCGAGCCCACCCGCTGGCGGTGATGCAGGGCAGTCTGGAGCGAGTGCTGACATCTGGTCCGGACTGAAGGACCTGCCAACGATTACTGACATGTCGTCTACTGTCACTGCATATGATTCTGTCACCATTGAAAGAATGGTGGAGGATTATATGAGTGACCGCATCCAAGTAGGCATGTCAGACAGTCCGTACGTATACTGTCAGGAAAAAGAGGCAATTTGAAGGCCCTTGCAGAAACTGGCTTTATTCTACCTAAGTTGCCCTCCCTCCAGTGTGTACTCCGAAAGAGTGTTTAGTGCCGCCGCTCACCTTGTCAGCAATCGGCGTACGAGGTTACTTCCAGAAAATGTGGAGAAGATGATGTTCATTAAAATGAATTATAATCAATTCCTCCGTGGAGACATTCACCAGAAGCAATTGCCTCCAGAAAGTACACGGGGACCTGAGATGGTGGATTCCAGTGGGGACGAATTAATAATCTGTGAGGAGGGGGATGTACACAGTGAAAGGGGTGATGAATCGGACGATGATGATGAGGTGGACATCTTGCCTCCGTAGAGCCAGTTTGTGCAAGGAGAGATTGATTGCTTCTTTTTTGGTGGGGGCCCAAACCAACCAGTCATTTCAGTCACAGTCGTGTGGCAGACCCTGTCGCTGAAATGATGGGTTCGTTAAAGTGTGCATGTCCTGTTTATACAACATAAGGGTGGGTGGGAGGGCCCAAGGACAATTCCATCTTGCACCTCTTTTTTCTTTCATTTTTCTTTGCGTCATGTGCTGTTTGGGGAGTATTTTCTTGAAGGGCCATCCTGCGTAACACTGCAGTGCCACTCCTAGATGGGCCAGGTGTTTGTGTCGGCCACTAGGGTCGCTTAGCTTAGTCACACAGCTACCTCATTGCGCCTCTTTTTTTCTTTGCGTCATGTGCTGTTTGGGGAGTATTTTTTTGAAGGGCCATCCTGCGTGACACTGCAGTGCCACTCCTAGATGGGCCAGGTGTTTGTGTCGGCCACTTGGGTCGCTTAGCTTAGTCATCCAGCGACCTCGGTGCAAATTTTAGGACTAAAAATAATATTTTGAGGTGTGAGGTGTTCAGAATAGACTGAAAATGAGTGGAAATTATGGTTATTGAGGTTAATAATACTATGGGATCAAACTGACCCCCAAATTCTATGATTTAAGCTGTTTTTTAGGGTTTTTTGAAAAAAACACCCGAATCCAAAACACACCCGAATCCGACAAAAAAATTTCGGTGAGGTTTTGCCAAAACGCGCTCGAACCCAAAACACGGCCGCGGAACCGAACCCAAAACCCCAAAAATTGCCGGTGCACATCACTAATATTTATATCACTTCATTACATTTAATTTGTATGAATTGGGTAATGCAACCTTTGCATTTCTAAGTACTTACACTCCTAATGTAGAAATACAGTCATTTGAGTATGGCTGTGGCATGCATTGTCCAATATGAGACTCAAGATATCCTTTAAGTCTTGTTCAAAAAATGATAAAAACTACTCTGTTATAAAATAACACTAAGGGAAGTCAACAAAGCAGAAAGAAATATATTAAAGAATTACTAGTTTTCTTCCTTAGTGGGTCATTCAGGGTTGTTAGCAATTGGGCAAAACCATGTTGCACTGCAGGTGGGGCAGATGTAACATGTGCACAGAGAGTTAGATTTGGGTGGGTTATTTTTGTGCAAGGTAAATACTGGCTGCTTTATCTTTACACTGCAATTAAGATTTTAGTTTGAACAAACCCCACCCAAATCTAACTCTCTCTGTACATGTTACATCTGCCCCACATGCAGTGCAACATGGTTTTGACCAATTGTGTGCTTTTTTAGTTTGCTAACAAACCTAAATAAGGCCTTTAGTCATTATTGTAATAAAAAACCTGAGAACCATTAGGGATGCTTATAGATAATATCCATAATCCATATAGATTAGCTATTTCTTATATAAAACCATCAGTACCGCAATAACATGTTATACAGTAAGTAAGCAGCAGTCTAGAAAAATTAGAATCTATAACAAACCAATAAACTACATTATTCTGTTTTACTCCATAAAAAAATCACTCTAATAAGCATTAACTTTGTAAGGCTTGTATTCATTGGTGTACCTATAATGGGTGCAGGGTGTGCAGTGCATAGTGGCGTAACTACCGTGGGTGCAGGGGGTGCAGCTGTTATGGGGCCCAATCTTATTCCAGGTTCTGCTGCACCTCTGCACCCAGTCATCGGCTACCTCCAAGACCCGCACCACTTCCCCTTCACGCGGAGGATGTAGAGGGGAATGCGAGGGCCCTACCTGGCCTTGCTCCGAGTCCCGAGTAACAAGTGCCGTGATTTGCAGGTATTTAGGGGTGGGGCCTAATTCCATGAACTGTCTCCTCTATCAAAGACCTCTGCTGTCATCAGGACAGGTAATGTATCTCCTGCTCGTTGACCTCCCCCTCTCTCTCTCCCCGACACGGTCTCTCTCTCCCCGACACGGTCTCTCTCTCCCCGACACGGTCTCTCTCTCCCCCCGATACTGTCCCCCTATCTATTTCTCTCTTCTCTCTCTCTCTGACACTCCCTCTCTCTTTCCCTGATACTGCCCCCTTCTGTCTCTCTGACACTGTCTCTCTCTCTCTCTTCCTGTGTCTCTCTCTCCCTGATACTCTCTCTCTCTCTCTCTCTCTTCCTGTGTCTCTCTCTCCCTGATACTGTCTCTCTCTGACACTCTCTCTCTCCCTAATACTGTTTCTCTCCCTGATACTATCTCTCTCTCTCCCTGACACACTCTCTGACACTGTCTCTCTCCATCTCTCTGACACTGTCTCCCTCTCTCTCCCTAACACCCTCTCTCTCTCTCTCTCTCTCTCTCTCGTTCTCTCTCCCTCTATCTCTCTCTCTATTTTTCTCTCTGACACTCACTCTGTTGCTCCCCTCTCTTTCTCTATCCCTCCCTGGCACTCTCTCACACTTGTTTGCTCCAATCTCTCTCTCTCTTCCACCTTCCTGCTCTCTCTCTCTCCCTGATGCCCTCTTTCTCCCACCTCTGATCCCTTTCTCTCTCTTTCTCCCTAATACCCTCTCTCTCATTCCCTTTTTCCATGAAAATCTTTCTCTCCCTGACCTCCCCTCTTTTCCTCTCTTTTTTGCGTGTCTCTCTCTCTTCCCCTGACACCTTCTGTGTCTCTCTCTTGCTCACTTCACTCTCTCTTTCCTGCTCCCATAAGGGGCATTGTAGTGACAATGGCAGGTTTTAGGCCCTTTTAAGATCTTGCTATAGGACCGACAAAGATCTAGTTACAGCCCTGGCAGTGCACATAGGTCCATAGGGGCTCTGCACCGCACACCCTGCAGCCATAAATAATCTGTGCTGCAGAACCCCCTTTAAGTGATCCCTGATGCACTATCTATCCATAATGTGTTTGGAAAGATGGCACCAGCACAACAGACAGCACTGTGCTAGAATTTTCTCTACTACACATACACCGTCTTTCTTTTTATATAGACAGAAAGATGGTAGTTCACTTACAGGTATAGGGGCATGATGGGATGCCTGCTTCATACCATCCTTCTCTGTTAAAACCCCCTCCTTGTACTCCACATATACATCAAAACTGCAGAGGATGAGTCCCTCTTGTCCTTCACAGTGACGTGCACCTGCTAAAAAAACAAACAAAAAAACGCTGTTCCCCACCCTAAAAATGTAATGGAAAGGGTGAGTGGAGGAACTTTAAGTCACCAGGGAATATCCTCCAAACACAAAAAATCATGGAGTCCAGGAATAAAAGAAGATCTCCCCAAACTGGCTTTCATAAATTCAGGGGCACCAGAATTTGAACGGAGGGTCCTCTCTTTCTAATGATGTGGCCCCTTAGCAGCTATTGTCTGGTGAACTACTGTCATCACCTTTCATGCAGTGAAATGTGGCTTCAGTTGTGGGGTCATGAAGTGGGGCAGAATTTTGTTTACATGTTACAAAATGTCATGACTCCCAGAGCCTTTGTGCTGCAAGAGTTACTGAAAAAAGCTTGATTTGAGGAAAGTCATAAATACATAATCTAGGATAAGATGAAATTTAGGGGAACATGTGCTAAGCAGTGATAAAAGTGGAGAAGTGAGCCAGTGGAGAAGTTGCCTATGGCAACCAATCAGCTGCTCTGTATATGTTTATAGTATGCAAATTGTAAATGTTACATCAATGCTGATTGGTTGCCATGGGCAACTTCTCCACTGGCTCACTTCTCCACTTTTATCACTGCTTAGTACATGTCCCCCTAAGTGTTTCTGTGAAGCACTATACAGAAAGAC
Organism: Pseudophryne corroboree; assembly: GCF_028390025.1. Taxonomy (NCBI): domain Eukaryota; kingdom Metazoa; phylum Chordata; class Amphibia; order Anura; family Myobatrachidae; genus Pseudophryne; species Pseudophryne corroboree. The sequence continues at coordinate 221,450,820 of NC_086446.1, forward strand.
AAGGGGGATGCCTACAGTACAAAGGGGCAAATGTATTATGCATGGAGAAGGCATAAAGAAGTGATAAAGCGGTGATAAGTGCAAGGTCATAACACCAGCAAATCAGCTCCAATATGTATATTGACAGTTAGGAACTGACTAGCTAGTGCGCGATTATCACCTTGCGCTTATCACTGCTTTATCACTTCTCCAGGTTAATACAGTACATCGTACTTGCCTACCTGACCCTCTCCATGAGGGAGAAAATGCTCTGTTCCTGGACTTTCCTGGTAATGTATGATTGCCATCACCTGTGGTGAAACACCTTTCTTATCAATGAACTAGCTCACCACAGGTGATGGCAATCATACATTACCAGGAAAGTCCAGGAACAGAGCATTTTCTCCCTCATGGAGAGGGTCAGGTAGGCAAGTATGCAGTACATCTGCCCCAAAGTCCAAGTGACATTTTTCAAAGCTGATGAAACAAGTGTCTGAAGTCTCTCTCCCCACTTCCCTGTTTACTCCTACTAGACCAAACATGTCCAAACTGCGGCCCTCCAGCTGTTGTCAATCTACATATCCCAGCATGCCCTGACACAGTTTTGCTATCAGAGAATGCTAAAGCTGTGTCAGGGCATGCTGGGATGTGTAGTTTCTGAACAGCTGGAGGGCCGCAGTTTGGACATGCCTGTAGACCATAGATCTGCAAACTCTGTCCTCATTACCCCACACAGTGCATGTTTTGCAGGTCTCCTCACAGAATCACAAGTGAAATGATTAACTCCACCTGCGGACCTTTTAAAATGTGTCTGTGAGTAATTAATACACTTGTGCACCTGCTGGGTTACCTGCAAAACATGCACTGTGTGGGGTAATGAGGACCGAGTTTGCAGACCTATGTACTAGACCACAGGTTCTCAAACTCGGTCCTCAGGACCCCACACAGTGCATGTTTTGCAGGTCTCCTCACAGAATCACAAGTGACATAATTAGCTCCATCTGTGGACCTTTTAAAATGTGTCAGTGAGTAATTAATACACCTGTGCACTTGCTGGGTTACCTGCAAAACATGCACCATGTGGGGTCCTGAGGACCGAGTTTGAGAACCCCTGTACTAGACAGATGAAGTGAATAGGAGTACCAGAATTCTAAATGGAATTACCAATTGCAGCGCATTACTGTGCATTTCAAATTCTAAACTGCTGCAGCTCACAGAAAAGGACCATAGACATAGAACATATTAGTCTATGACACGTAGGTTGTTTGTTAGGATGCAAATGAGCAATATACGAGAGGAACATTCTGCATATTTTCAGCACAATTTAGTAGCTTTATACTTTTTAACACAGAACAAAAATGATTACTCATTACTTTTAGACAGAATTATTCAGAGTAATTCTGCTATGAAGCAAGATGAGTATTTTCACTCAAATGACAGAAGATGGTGGACATTAGAGGATATAGGGAGTAATTCCAAGTTGATCGCAGCAGGATTTTATTTAGCAATTGGGCAAAACCATGTGCACTGCAGGGGAGGCAGATATAACATGTGCAGAGAGTTAGATTTGGGTGGGGTGTGTTCAATCTGCAATCTAATTTGCAGTGTAAAAATAAAGCAGCCAGTATTTACCCTGCACAGAAATAAAATAACCCACCCAAATCTAACTCTTTCTGCACATGTTATATCTGCCTCCCCTGCAGTGCACATGGTTTTGCCCAATTGCTAAAAAAAAAAATTCCTGCTGCGATCAACTTGGAATTACCCCCATATTTACTAAAGGTTGATTTGCATCAATTTCAGATCAATTAGAAGTGATAGTAATCGATTTTGGATTTCCAAGGCTAATCATACACATTGAATCTGTTAGTATATGTGTGTTGTAAGACCTACATCAATTAAGGTTGATTTGATTTAATCTGAAATCGATGAAAATCATTTAAAATTGACCTTTAGTAGATATTCCCCTAGGAGAGAGGGTCTATAGCAGTGTTTACCAATCACGGTCCTCAAGGCACACTAACAGTCCTGGTTTTAGTGATATCCAGGCTTCAACACAGGTGACTTAATTAGTACCTCAGTTATTTTGATTTAACCTTCTGTGCTGAAGCCTGGATATCACTAAAACCTGCACTGTTGGTGTGCCTTGAGGACCGCGGTTGGGAATGCCTGGTCTATAGATATACTTTTCCTAACTTCCTTGCTAGTGTGTGTCACAGCCTGATGACATACAATAAAGCAGAATTTGTTCTCCCCCCATCTGCATTTGTGCTCTAGTCACTAGTGCGTCCCTCAACACACTTCTATACAGCAGGAAAAGTAGTACAGTAATTGGTCAGTGCATGGCACGATTACCAAGTGTCTTATCATGCCTTACTTAAGGCCTAGAGCAGGCATGTCCAAACTGCAGCCCTCCAGCTGTTGTGAAACTACATATCCCAGCATGCCTTGACACAGTTTTGCTGTTAGAGAATGCTAAAGCTGTGTCAGGGCATGTTGGGATGTGTAGTTTCTCAACAGCTGGAGGGCCACAGTTTGGACATGCCTGCCCTAGAGTCTTGCTCCCCCATCAGCCCTTGGCATAATGCTCTTCTTTCTTTAATGCCTCCAGGTGTCACTGGGGTCTCCTCAATAACTGATGTAGGTGTAGATGCTATGATCAATTACCACTCTACTCCCTCTGTTTAAAGAGCATTGGGGAGCATGTTGTCACTGGCAAACACAAGGGATGCATTTAATAAGCAGTGAAATATGTTTTCATTTACCACAACCTAAAATTGGTCTACATGATTCCAAGCAATTATACATAGCAGATTTGATAGGTCACACACACACGTGTTATATTCTACATAGATATTTGAATTATTTTTTAGAGCTGCATTCATGCCAATTTATAAATAATCCCCATTAAACCACCTATAAACCAGGGATTTTACAGCTGCAAATAACATGTTTATTGGGAAACACCCATTTCTAAACACTAAACTGAAGGAAATATGCATCTACTGCAGGTGTAAAATAGTCTGTTTATACACTTTGTAAAGTTTGCCATGACTAGCCTGTAGAAGCATGTGTCCCAATTCCCATTCTGCTGTGTTTGTATATAAAAGGACCAGTTTCCAGCTACAGTATTCACTCATCTTCTAAACCTACCTGTAACTGACTTCTCACAAGAAGGACACAGATCATCCAGTAACCGGTCATGTCTGGAATCAAGGGAGGAAAATGTGGCCAGAAGATCCAATGTCAGGATCCTTGCAAGGACCCATGCCAAAGGCCACCTGTCTGTGTAGATCCTTGTCAGGACCGTAAGTTACTTATTATTATCATCATCTTAGAACTGAATGCCAAACAGTGGGGAAAACCAAACACATATGAAATAGGATATTCATAAAACAGGTTTCACAAAATAAATGTAAGCCTTCTGTTACAAATGGATAATTGGATGTAATTTGCTAAAACTATGGGCATGCTCATTGATATAATATTTAAAAAATGATTGTATCTATACTTGGCTTTAAAGTATACATTTTCTTATTCCTTATAGAACAAACTACCATATATTTAGGCATTTCCTATTACAGCTGATTAATCTGAAACAATTTACAATGAATACTATAAAAAAAAATCTAATATTAAATGCCAGGTTATAATTGTGCAATGTAGTCAGCATGCCAGCACCGAAATCCCTACCGCTGGGACCCCGACCATAAGCATGCTGGTGGTTAGGTTTAGGCTGCAGGCAGGGAGGGTTAGGCTTAGGCTATGGGGAGGGATGGCTAGGGTTTGGCTGCAATAGGGGAGTGTTACGGTTAGGCTGCAAGAAGGTAGGGTTAGGGGGAGGGCTAGAATTAGGGTTCCTTTGGTGCAGGGCTCCTGCCGAGATCAAGACCAGTCGGGATACCAGGGCCGGTATTCTGACCGCCGGCATCTTAACTACCGGCTTCCCGTACCCAAACCCCATTACTAACCATAGTTTTTCTTGTTACTGAAGGAACCACTGTTAACTCTGTGACTGTTAATTGCAACTATGGATGCAAAATGTACAAAGCCTAGCAACATAAGCACAATAAGTATACCAATTTACTGAGAACAATGTGTACAAAACACATGGTTGTAAAGCAGAACATATATGTATTTTTTTGTTTGTTTCAGCATGTAAACCTCGTCCACAGCACCATCATCATTATGGACTTCGCCAACAAGGTAAATATGAATGAGAGCAAACAATAAATTGCATTGGTCTATAAGTATAGATTATATTATTTACAAATTACTTGGCCAGTACTCAAAAACCTATTTACTTCATTATAATCATCAGTGCAGACAACACTAAATATTTGATACCTATTACTATATATTCTGGTACGTGTTAATTGAGGGTAAAATAGAAAAATGTGAGCCCTAGTGTATTTGAACTATGTGGATAGTTATGAACTTATGATTAAAATATTTGAATTCCCTCAACTAACTTAAGTTCAGGTTTAAATTCTGTTGAGTGCGCCAAAAACCTTCATGGGTCATTGAAAATAAGATATGCTAAACCCCACTTGATAACCTTGAAAATAAAACATTAACACTCTATATGGACCTGTTCAGTTGATCTCAAAATACCAAACTGATGAGGTAGCTGTGACACGTGGAGAGCTGAAATTGCATAATCCACCTAGCCAATCGATTGTCAGGACCAAAACTAAGATTTTTGGCACATGGAGCAAAGTAGTAATTTTCCCAGGCCAACCAACCCCAGACCCCCCCCCCCCCCCCACAGAAAAAGTAAAAAATACAAAAATTCTAATAATAATTAAATAAAATAAAAAAATAAAAATAAAGATTAAAAAGTTTAACAAAAAAAAAATCAAACTATGCCACGTAGTAGTGCAACCTTATTCTCTTTGTACTGCACTGTAGTACAACTTAATGACATTACGCTGCCCACGGGGGACAGAGGGAGAAAGAGGAGAGAGAGAGAGAGGAGTCTCAGATGAGGGATTGAGATGGAGGAGAGGGAAAGAGGGGTAAGGGAGAGAGATAGAGGAGTGGATAGAAAGATGGGAGATAGAGGGGTGAGGGAGAGATAGGAGAGATGGGTGAGAGGAGAGATAGGAGAGAGGGGTAAGGGAGAGATGAGAGAGAGAGAAAGAGGAATGAGAGAGAAAGAGAGGGGTGGCATGAACTCCTATATAACCCTACCGGACTGCTATTTCATGTGATGCCCAGACCCTGCAGGAGGTTGTACCTGGACTGTGGGCATCGCTGGCAGTCCTCACCTGTTGGCCGCACTATGGAACAGAATAGCTAGTTCATGCAAGAAGCATAATAATTATATTGATACAATTTGGTAGAGAAATTGTAATACTGTATAGAATTTGTTGCCACTGATATAATGCTTTAAGAAATGCTTTGTATATATAGTGGCTCCTATAAAAATAATTTGGTTAGGCAGCCAGCAATATACTGTATAGCTAGATGCAGGTATGATGCAATATATATTAAGTTCTTTGGTTAATAGAAAAAATATATTAATATATATGCAAGCGTAAAAATAAAAATATATATCAGCGGCGTCCTGCTAACGTTCCTTACAGGCAGGTAGTTTAAAGGGTAGTCCCATTCAGGGTCTCAAAGTAAATTTAACCAGTCTTTGGCTGATCCAGGGTTTTAAAAAAAGTTGTAGTCCTGTTCAGGGCATCTGGTGTGGATTTAACCCATCTTTGGCTGGTCTGGTGTTGCTGCTGGTCAGATTGCATGGCAGCACAATGTCCTGGCTGGAGCTATGCCCTCTGGTTATTCCACTGTGTTCGCTCCGGTAAATTTCCCCAGTGGATGACTGATCCGGAGTGATGCTGCAGGGCGCGTGGAGCTCCCACAGCTGCGGGCTGTCCAAAATGGGTTACTTGCTCCTTGATTCTTCCTCCGGCTTATTTCCCAGTCTGGTCCCTGCGCACCAGTCTGGACATGGTTATAGCTAGAATCAAGTTGGAGAAAGGACTTCTGATGTCACCAGGGGAAGGAGCCACATCACCAGGGGGAGAAGCCATGCCCAAACAGAGTACCCAAAATGTACCCTTGTGGGTTCGCTTCGCTCGCCATGCTTCGAGCATGGTGGCAAGCGAATACTAAAGGGAGTAGTTGGTGGCGTGGATAGTGACAGAACTATTCTGCTGGTCTAGCTCCTCCCACTGACAGAGGTCCTTTAGCCCACTTGATTCTAGCATCTACCGTCTGGACACAGCTCAAGACAACCAGCGGCTTTGGGACTTCTGGGATTCAGTGTTCTCGCGAAAACACGCAGCTCCCTAGTCTACTTCAGCACTGCCCAGCTACTGAAGCAGCAGCTGGCTGAACTTAGGAGCTGGGTAGAGATCTCGGCGCAACCTCCTTCTCACGCCCGAGGCACGTGACCCCTTACCCCCACTAGTTGCGCCCAAAATTATGTATGTATTAAGCAGGCAAAAATAATAATAATAATAATTATCTGAGGGAGACCATATTATGTTATCAATGTATCAGAAAGACAAAATTAATGTATGCTTTCATTAAGAGAGCAATATTGTTTATTATATTATATATCATAATAACAATCATAATAATAATAATAATAATATTAAGGGGTTTATGAATGATTTTTTACATGAGCCTCCTCATGTGCTGATTGGTCAGATAGGTATGGCTGCGCTTCAGACAGTTTTTCTGTGGTTTTTCCAGCAGTTTTAAAGCAGTATTTGCTATTTCAAAACCACCCTCTAAGTCAGCACATCGCTAAGAAATGTGATATGTAGTCTAAATGTCATTTAATGTTCAAGTCAATTTTATAATCTCACTTATGATCTCTTCCATTGCAGATCCATGCAACCCCTGTTGTCCTGATCCTTGCCAGGGCCAAGGGAATTTTTGCTGTGATAAATGAAGACATTTCATCTGACTTTATGCCTTTGCATGCCTTACTTTATGTCACTACAAATGAACCCTCATTTATCTTCTTTAAATCTGCATTACTAAATTCTGCACCTGTGTGATGCTTGCTTATGTATACTGTTACCCAATAAAATGGTATTAACCCTACATTGTCTCTGTATTACTACCCTAATTTGTTAGTTTTGTATTGCTGGGCATAGGCAAATGCATGAGGGGTTCCAGTTGCCCAAAAAAACCCAGACCCCTTTCTGCCAACAGATCAAACCATGACTATAATAGCAGTAGTGAATAATATAAGCCGTGGCCACAACATGCAGTATAAGGGACAGAATGAAGCAACTGAGCATGTCAAGTGGCAGCAGCTTCTCTTAAAGAGTCTGCTGTGTGTGAGGATCTCAGATCAATCAGTGCACTGGACCAGAGAGCAGCTGCTTGTAAGAAAAGACTGGTGTCTTACCATGAGGTGGGAGAATGTCTGTTTAGAAAGCACAGTTTTGTCTCCTACTACATATCTTATGTAATTATTATTATTATGGGATGTTTTACCTTTTCCTGGCACCTTTTTTATATGAAATAAATTGGTTTAATTAATTTTTTTAGATTTTCTCCTGTACAGCCTATACTAGAGACCATCTATTCTGTTAATTACTAATACTGTATTACATGCATGATCCATTGTATAAGGAGACTAATGTGTACATAAATTATATGTCCAAGGATGGTGTTAGGTTCTTCTGCAGGTCCCCAAACTCCCGGACTTACTTCAATGCTTCATAGAGCAGGGGAATTGATTTGTGGTGTTACCCACAGTCAGAGAACAATAATATTCCACATGTAATGGCTTATGTGACAGCTGGCGCTGTGTATGTCTGATGTATTACATACTGCACATTGCACTTTGTATGAGGCAGTGCCACTGCTAACTATGCACTCATCATTGGCTGGCCACACTTGCTCTAAAATCAAGCATTTAGGAAACCTCTCTAGAAAAGCTGTGTTTGTACCTGATCTCTTCAGCAATATACATTTTGCACAAATCCTCACATATGTAGTTTGCACGATATGGGCCTCTCACAGTGCATTTGTCATCTGTGTATCTCTTTAAATTTATTTATTGTCAGATTATAAGGTGTTATTTTAATTTAAATAATTTGTAACGTGCAACAGAATTTGTTAGCAATACATAGGATTCATTTGGATTGTTGGATGAAAGCTGGTATAGTATATGACCAGATCTACACCCTACAAAATAATAATAAAATGGATAAAACTCGGTTATATACATTTGCAAATATATCATAAGACACCAACCATATAAAGGTGTCTCTCCTCTGGTGGTCCTATACTATATACTGTTCATTGCATTGTGTTCACATTGGTAGGATATATTGATATACAACAGTGATTCAATGACAGCAATCTCCAACAGGAGATTCTTTTATTAAGTCTCAAGGACTTCTGTATTAAAGATGGTAATAAGGTACATGACAAGAATTATCACAATAATGAAAATGGGAGAAAATGATTACAAAGATAGCAGATTACAGGAGAAACAATTTAGCTACAGCTCGCATTACACTGGGACATTCAATAATTCAATGGTTTCAATAAATGTAATCACAGATATATGTATAATCTGAGAAAAATTATACAACAAGAAAAACAGTAAAGAAGGTTATTAAGAATACAGGTTTCAATATCAATTGCTAGTTTTCTAAATATACCTGATACTCAAAAAACTCACAATCTTCACAAGCTATATATGTTGGAGCTTACAGTGCCACATTATTGCAATGGGAGACTGTGGTATAACTGGACTTGTTGCACAAGTGATGAAGATCCTACAGTACCACAGTGTTGCAATTGGGGGCTGTGGTATAACTGCACTTTTAGAAGAAAGATTGATCCTGGGTTTCAGTTAGTAAATGCCACTGTACTCCAATGATGCATAAGGATGTATGTAACTAAAGGTGCCATAGAATCTCTAACAAGCAACTGTCTCTGTAGTTATAATCTCTTGGAACAATTAACTCAGACTTTTACTCAATGGGGGTCATTCCGAGTTGTTCGCTCGGTAAATTTCTTCACATCGCAGCGATTTTCCGCTTAGTGCGCATGCGCAATGTCCGCACTGCGACTGCGCCAAGAAAATTTGCTATGCAGTTAGGAATTTTACTCACGTTTTTTTCTTCGTTCTGGTGATCGTAATGTGATTGACAGGAAGTGGGTGTTTCTGGGCGGAAACTGGCCGTTTTATGGGAGTGTGTGAAAAAACGCTACCGTTTCTGGTAAAAACGCGGGAATGGCTGGAGAAACGGAGGAGTGTCTGGGCGAACGCTGGGTGTGTTTGTGACGTCAAACCAGGAACGACAAGCACTGAACTGATCGCAGATGCCGAGTAAGTCTCGAGTTACTCAGAAACTGCACAGAGATGTCTATTCGCAATATTGCGAATCTTTCGTTCGCAATTTTGATAAGCTAAGATTCACTCCCAGTAGGCGGCGGCTTAGCGTGTGGAAAGCTGCTAAAAGCAGCTTGCGAGCGAACATCTCGGAATGACCCCCAATGTCTCTATGAAGTTCTTCTCACAAGTAGTATCTCTGTACTGGTTAATACTGTGTTAAAAAACAGGGGTCACACTGTGTGATTCTCAGTCTACCGTCAGGTAGAACCCCTGTATTCCATGTGGTCATGAGAAGTATGTGTGTGACCATGGGCAATAGGGCTTAGCACTCACCCTCCTGCAGTCTGCCACAACAGTCTCTGTTACTCACTCTGAGCCTAACATGTTATTTCACTCTCACCCGGAATTTATCTCAGTGGCTTCAGCTCTCTCAAAAATGGCAATGGTATCCGCGCCTCTGCACAATCCTGCCAGTTTCCAGTCCCCAGCTGCAATGTCTTACGCCTGCTCTCCCAGTTCTCCACAGTCATGAAAGCATCCTGCTGCTACAACTCTGCAGTGCCAGTCTACAAAGTTTGTGTGACCACCTGGTTTGTGCCTAATCAGCTCTTCTGCTCTGCTCCTCGCAACATATCCAGCTCCTTCAATGGCTTCTCTCCAACAACCACGTCACCTCCCTCTTCTTTCCACTAGGCTACGCTTGCCCTCTCTGTCTCTGTCCAATTGGAACCTGCCACCTCACAAACAGGACACGTGACCTGGCTATGGCCATCCCCTAACCCCTGCTGTACCAACCAAATGAGTCATCAGGTCACAAACACTAAGGGGGTGCCAGTGATACAGCCCTGGCTGGGGGCACCCCACTCTGCTGTGCCTGGACAAGTAGCTGGCTTGACAGCAACGGCATTTAAAAAATTGTGCCCAATCGCAGCTTGGGAAAGGCAGCCAATCAGGAGTAGCCACTATTTATTGGATGTCTGTCTGCGAGCTGTGATTGGCTCGTGGCCAGGCGGCAAATTCAATATGATGCTGCTACAGTATCTGTCCTTGGCTTGCTGCTGGCCCGGTACTTGGTCTGCTGGTGTCCCAGTACCTCTCTCTCCTCATGTCTGGTACAACAGTACCGGAAGTCCCCCCTTGATGGTGGCCCTGATGTTCACCGCAGAGCTGAACACTGCGAAGTGAATCTGGAGCACAATGAACCTCAATGAAACTATTGAGACTCGAGCTGTGTGGGCCCGGTCTCAGAATCGAGCACACCCGAACTTCTGGGATCCAAGGAGATCATGTGGCAAAGCTCGGATCTGCCTGTCTGCCTCAGATCCCAAAATGAGCTATAAAGTCATCCTCCCACTGTCGGATCTCACGGGTTTTGGATTTGGCGCCAATTTCAAATTCCCATTGGAATCAATCACACCCCCGCACTGAGGAAAGCGCAAGCACCCCAGCACTGCCGACACTGCTGGCACCCCGCACTTAGGACACCACCGACACCCCCTGCACTATTGATATATCTTACTTAAACTGTATCCAACGCTCACTGTATCTGACCTGCACTTTATCCGACCCGCACTGTATCCAACAGGAATTGTGTCCATGGCACACTGTGTCTGACCCACACTGTAACCCACACTGTATTCGACCTGCACTATATCCTGCACTGTATCTGACCTGCACTGTATCCGACCCACACTGTTTTCGATCTGCACTGAGGCCCTCATTCCGAGTTGATCGCTCGCAAGGCGAATTTAGCAGAGTTGCTCAGGCTAAGCCTACGCCTACTGGGAGTGTATCTTAGCTTCTTAAAATTATGACCGATGTATTCGCAATATTGCGATTACAAACTATTTAGCAGTTTCAGAGTAGGTTCAGACTTACTCGGCATCTGCGATCAGTTCAGTGCTTGTCGTTTCTGGTTTGACGTCATAAACACACCCAGCGTTCGCCCAGACACTCCCCCGTTTCTCCGGCCACTCCTGCGTTTTTTCCGGAAACGGTAGCGTTTTTATCCACACGCCCCGAAAACGCTGTGTTTCCGCCCAGTAACACCCATTTCCTGTCAATCACACTATGATCGCCGGAGCGAGGAAAAAGCCGTGAGTAAAAATACTATCTTCATTGTAAAATTACTTGGCGCAGTCGCAGTGCGATTATTGCGCATGCGTACTAAGCGGAATTTCACTGCGATGCGATGAAAATTACAGAGCGAACGACTCGGAATGAGGGCCTGTATCTGGGACATACTGCATCCAGGGGACACTGTATCTGAGGCACAATGAATCTGAGGCACACTGTTTCCTGCACTGTATCCAACCCACACTGTATCTGACCTGCACTGTAACCCACACTGTATCAGACATGCACTGTATCAGAGCCGGCCGTAGCCAATATGATGCCCTAGGCAAGATTTTGGCTGGTGCCCCCTAGCACCACCGCTGGTTCTGCCTCTGACCTTGCACCTCTTTCCCAGCACCATCATCCCTCACCCATAGCAGTCCTTGTACCCCCTATATTTTAAATAGGAACAGTTCGCACATTTGACGCACAGCCAAAAAAGGGGCATCTTCTTGCTGGGAAGGGGCATGGCCACACAATAGTAACCAATTCCGCCACACAGTACTGCAACTTTATTCACATTTGATCATGCGATAGTGTCCATAATTCATATTACATCCCACAGTAGTATCACTTTACCTTATAAACGTTACTCCTCACAGTAGAGCCCCTTATTCACATTACATCACACTGAATTGCTCCTTATTCACATTACACCACACCTTATTGCTCTTTATTCACATTAGACGACACAGTAGTGCCCTTTCTATATGCAATGCCACATAGTAGAGCACCTTATACACAGAAGCGGATCTTGCCACGGGCAAGCAGAACTTTTGCCCGGGGCGCCGCCTTCCGGAGGGCGCTGGCGCCATCCGGAGGGTGCCGCACCGTGGCAAGATCTGCCACTGCTGCCCGCTGTGTCCCCCGTCCGCCTCCACTGCCCGCTGCCCGCTGCCGTCCCCATCCGCCTCCTGTGACGTCATCGCGCACCGCACAGCAAAGGTCCTCCCCACGCAGGGAACTAGACGCATAGCGTCTAGTTTCCCTTCGTGGAGAGGACCTTTTGCTGTGCGGTGCGCGATGACGTCATCGCGCACCGCTCAGCATTCAAGCGGCGCTAGCAATGTACAGGGGGTACGCCCCCTGTATTAGGCCACGCCCTTTTCCTGCCCGGGGCTCGGAGCACCCTTGAACCGGCCCTGCTTATACACATAATGCCACACATTAGTAATGCATTTATACACAATTCCACACAGTAATGCCCCTTACACATATGAGACACTTAATGTCCTTATAAACATAATGCACCTTACACATTATGACAACCTTTATTAATGCCCTTCTACACATAATGGGGGTAATTCTGAGTTGATCGCAGCAGCAAGTTTGTTAGCAATTGGGCAAAACCATGTGCACTGCAGGGGGGCCAGATATAACATTTGCAGAGAGAGTTAGATTTGGGTGGGTTAATTTGTTTCTGTGCAGGGTAAATACTGGCTGCTTTATTTTTACACTGCAATTTAGATTTCAGTTTGAATACACCCCACCCAAATCTAACTCTCTCTGCACGTGTTATATCTGTCCCCCCTGCAGTGCACATGGTTTTGCCCAACTGCTAAAAAATTTGATTCTGCGATCAACTCAAATTAGGCCCTATGTCCCTTACACATATGCCGCACATTATTAATGCCCTTATACACATAATGACACACATAGTGCCCCCTACACATTTGCTGCACATTGTTAGTGCCCCTATACACATAATGACACACATACAGTAGTACCCTGTTACACATATGCCACACATTATTAATGCCCTTATACACAAAATGACACACATAGTGGCCCTTTACACATATGTTGCACATTATTAATGCATTTTTACATGACACACATAATGCTCCTTACACATTTTCCGAACACTACTGCACAACCAACCCACTCACATGCACACAGCACTTAAACTGCCCCTAACACTGTGACCTCTGCCTCTGCTTGGATACAGATGTGTCCTCACAAATCTTGCATCAATGCTAACGTCGGGCACCTTTTTTTAATGAAAAATTATCTTATTTGCATTGCTATGTGGCTAGGATGCACAAGCAGCTTCTGCTGATTAAAATGATATGCAGCATGCCTATATACTGTGTGACAAAAGGTGAGGGACAAGGGGAGGGGAAAACTTCTGCACTAGTCAAAAGGTCAATAAGTATTCATTCTGATATATTGTAAACCCCATTAATACATATACTGTAATGTTGATTCACATTCATATGTTGGGGGTGCCGCCATAGACAATAGGTTAAGGATACAGGACAAGATAGAGAAGATGGGGGGTAATTCCAAGTTGATCACAGTAGGATTTTTGATAGCAATTGGGCAAAACCATGTGCACTGCAGGGGAGGCAGATATAACATGTGCAGAGAGAGCTAGATTTGGGTGTGGTGTGTTCAATCTGCAATCTAATTTGCAGTGTAAAAATAAATCAGCCAGTATTTACCCTGCACAAAACAAAATAACCCACCCAAATCTAACTCTCTCTGCACATGTTATATCTGCCTCCCCTGCAGTGCACATGGTTTTGCCCAATTGCTATCAAAAATCCTGCTGCGATCAACTTGGAATTACCCCCATTGTCTCTTGGTTGGCGCACAAAAGGAAAAAGAAATAGATCAATCTAAAATATAACTTTTAATGATAATTAATTAAAACGATGTGAAATATATATGGAGAAAAAATATTTTTTCAATAAAAGATACCATACCTATTAAAATTATATTCACTGTGTATTATTTATTGTGTTCCCATTTATGGTAGTGTTATTATTTATGAATCTGGACCACTCGTGATAATCTGAACATTTCCAATACAGTTATGTGGATAGGGGTCCAATAAATTGCTACAATTTTCAATAATCCCAGGGTTCTCTAAGATATGAATCTGAATTGATACTTAATTAAGGTGAAAAATTCCCTGTATCTCTATCTGACCCTAATGTCTAACAACATAATGGGTTAATCCGTTCACATTCCCTATCCACATTCTTATTGTTTACAGAGAGAGCACCCTGTGATATATTAAGCTGTGTGTTTGTACAGTTCTATTGTCCAATACCAGGGCCCCGTAATATTCCTTTCAAAATCACCTATTTACATTATCAGAGGGATTTGTTGAAATAGGACAACTGTAACATGTTGGACCATACAAAGTTGCGGTTCTCTTTTTGCCTACCGCAACATTGTAACTGGTTCGGTGTAGCTAAACCTTATCTATTACAGAGAAAATCATACACAAAATAGAATATGCTGGCATATGCAGTGTTCTCAATTTCCACTTCACAAGTGTGTCACCGATGTTATTACGGATATAACACCCCGTGATATATTGAGCTGTGCACTGATGCAGCTCTGTGGATCTAATATCACAGCCCCGTGTTTATTCACATGGAATTGAGTACTTACGAGATCTCCTGTCAACGTCACCTAGAGTGATTTGTTCATTATAATATGTTACACCTTAATGTGTTGTGGTTCTTTTTACTAGCCCCACAACTCTGTGACTTATATGACGTGATTATAACTCATCTGTTACAAGAAGATTCATAAGAAGATTAGGACAGGTTGACATGCGCAGTGCTCTCACATTCAACTGCACAAGTGTGTCACTGATGTAGTTAAATTCAACTTTTCACCATCGCATATTGTTTGTTATATTATGTGTTTATATGGCATGTCACTGCTGCGATTAACCTAATCCTGCTATACCAATTTTTTAGGAGAAACCACTAATACGTGTTGTAAGCTACAAACTGTTTGTCACAGCATTTTCATACGTGTTATGAGGGGATGCAGTCAGTTTACCTCCAATCAAAATCCCGACGTTCAAAATCCCGACACCCATTGACCGATGGTCAAAATCCCGACAAGGTCGAAATACCGACACGGACAAAATACCGACATTTAAAATACCGACAAGGTCAAAATACCGACATGTAAAATGCCGACAGGTCAAAATACCGACACAAGTTTTTCATGATTTTTTTCATTGAAACCGACTTGTTCATACTTTACCGTCCCAGTGGACCTGGAGGGGGAATATAATAGTGTGCCGAGCGCAGCGAGGCACCGTGCCCGAAGCATGGCGAGCGCAGCGAGCCATGCGAGGGGACGCGGTACACTTTATATGGTGTCCATGTTGATTTATGTCGACATACACACGAAAAAACATAAAAAAATGCATGTCGGTATTTCGATCTGTCGGCATTTTACATGTCGGTATTTTGACCTTGTCGGTATTTTAAATGTCGGTATTTTGTCCGTGTCGGTATTTCGACCTTGTCGGGATTTTGACCATCGGTCAATGGGTGTCGGGATTTTGAACGTCGGGATTTTGATTGGAGGTATTTCATACCGATCCCGTTATGAGCCACAAGTCGATTATCACAGCATTTTCATGCCAAACATCTTATCATTTTCCATTTGCTATGCTGCTTAGTTAACAGTCTCTGTCTTTAAAGTGGTCAGCTGCACGTAATTGCGGGGGCTTAAAATAAAGGGTCTTAGTGTATGGCTGCTATTATGCACCTTTAACTACGTCCACACAAACGTCTTTTATCTGTATTATATATTTCAATAGGTACAGTTAGCCCCAAAGGTAAATCCTATCCAAAATATTGGTTGTGAGGTATATAGTCAGGTGCTGCTGCCAAACGTGTTTTATCAAAGTACCTAATATGTGCAGTCAGTTCACCTCTCACAGGTTCTCGCATTTAGATAATCAGCTTTAATGGGTTTGCAGGAAATTGATCAAAAGGTATAATGACCTGCAAGCTGCTGATTTACTCATACACCGTCCCGTTTAACATGTGCCGTATATGTAGCGCGTTATTAGCAGTATGATTGATCTCTTCATATGAATCTTAAAGAGTAAGGGCAATGAGCCACTAAGGCATGCACATTAAATTTTATCTTTGTTAATAGATTCATATATCACTTCTATCGCGTATGTGATTTAATCACCGTTAATTTCTCATATGAATCTTAAAGGATAGAAATGAGAATCCTCTAAGGTATATGCATTAAATTTTAAGTTCGTGTGACCGCTTTTATTGCATATGTAACATGGTCACCGTCAGTTACAATATTTTGGATAGGATTTACCTTTGGGGCTAACTGTACCTATTGAAATATATAATACAGATAAAAGACGTTTGTGTGGACATAGTTAAAGGTGCATAATAGCAGCCATACACTAACACCCTTTATTTTAAGCCCCCGCAATTACGTGCAGCTGACCACTTTAAAGACAGAGACTGTTAACTAAGCAGCATAGCAAATGGAAAATGATAAGATGTTTGGCATGAAAATGCTGTGATAATCGACTTGTGGCTCATAACACGTATGAAAATGCTGTGACAAACAGTTTGTAGCTTACAACACGTATTAGTGGTTTCTCCCCAAAAATTGGTATAGCAGGATTAGGTTAATCGCAGCAGTGACATGCCATATAAACACATAATATAACAAACAATGGGGGTCATTCCGAGTTGTTCGCTCGCAAGCTGCTTTTAGCAGCTTTGCACACGCTAAGCCGCCGCCTACTGGGAGTGAATCTTAGCTTATCAAAATTGCGAACGAAAGATTAGCAGAATTGCGAATAGACACTTCTTAGCAGTTTCTGAATAGCTCCAGACTTACTCGGCATCTGCGATCAGTTCAGTGCTTGTCGTTCCTGGTTTGACGTCACAAACACACCCAGTGTTCGCCCAGACACTCCTCCGTTTCTCCAGCCACTCCCGCGTTTTTCCCAGAAACGGTAGCGTTTTTTCGCACACACCCATAAAACGGCCTGTTTCCGCCCAGAAACACCCACTTCCTGTCAATCACATTACGATCACCAGAACAAAGAAAAAACCTCGTAATGCCGTGAGTAAAATTCCTAACTGCATAGCAAATTTACTTGGCGCAGTCGCACTGCGGACATTGCACATGCGCATTAGCGACTAATCGCTCCGTTGCGACAAAAAAATAACGAGCGAACAACTTGGAATGACCCCCAATATGCGATGGTGAAAAGTTGAATTTAACTACATCAGTGACACACTTGTGCAGTTGAATGTGAGAGCACTGCGCATGTCAACCTGTCCTAATCTTCTTATAAATCTTCTTGTAACAGATGAGTTATAATCACGTCATATAAGTCACAGAGTTGTGGGGCTAGTAAAAAGAACCACAACACATTAAGGTGTAACATATTATAATGAACAAATCACTCTAGGTGACGTTGACAGGAGATCTCGTAAGGGGTGTAGTACGGGTGACCGGCGGTCTCCTGACAGCCGGTCACCTTACCGACGCCGGGATCCCGGCAGCATACCGACGCCGGGATCCCGGCGGGGAGGGGCGAGTGCAGCAAGCCCCTTGCGGGCTCGGTGGCTTACATAATGCTTACATAATGTTATCTAAATAACCAGTATTTTTTTGTCCATTGCTTTATTGTGTAATTCTGTTATTTTATATTATATAGTGTAATTATATTGTTTTTCAGCATAAAAAAGTGTTCACTCCGCAGATACAGTAGGCATCCTCATCTTCGAACGTGCAGTCCCAGAACTACAGGGAGACTGTTACATATCTGAACATGTGTAAGTTGTGAGTCTCACGGACTAAAATGTGTACTGCTGATGATTAATTATTTCCAAACTTATATAAACATTTTAATCATGTACTCACCTGGTTGCAATCTCATTTCCTTATGTTTCTGGAATTTCTTTAACCCATAAATGTCATGTTCATGCCAAAACACAATACATATATTTATATCACTTCATTACATTTAATTTGTATGAATTGGGTAATGCAACCTTTGCATTTCTAAGTACTTACACTCCTAATGTAGAAATACAGTCATTTGAGTATGGCTGTGGCATGCATTGGCCAATATGAGACTCAAGATATCTTTAAGTCTTGATCAAAAAATGATAAAAACTACTCTGTTATAAAATAACACTGAGAGAAGTCAACAAAGCAGAAAGAAATATATTGGAGAATTACTAGTTTTCTTCCTTGGTGGGTTATTCAGGGTTGTTAGCAATTGGGCAAATCATGTTGCACTGCAGGTGGGGCAGATGTAACTTGTGCAGAGAGAGTTATATTTGGGTGGGTTATATTGTTTCTGTGCAAGGTAAATACTGGCTGCTTTATTTTTACACTGCAATTAAGATTTTAGTTTGAACAAACCCCACCCAAATCTAACTCTCTCTGTACATGTTACATCTGCCCCACCTGCAGTGCAACATGGTTTTGCCCAATTGTGTGCTTTTTTAGTTTGCTAACAAACCTAAATAAGGCCTTTAGTCATTATTGTAATAAAAAACCTGAGAACCATTAGGGATGCTTATAAACCATTGTCAAAGTCAGAAAAATGTCTCAATGCACGTTGCCATATTTGCACCGCACACTGGTCCGCGCTGCGCGTGCGTACGCTCTCCCGTGGAGTGGCGCATACCCGCAATAGCGTGCACTCGCATGCGCAGTATGCGTATTTACGGTAGAGTTTATGTAGTCGTAGCATGCGACTCATTCGTTACAAATGTTCACAATTAATGTAGTTTATAGATCATGGTCCCTTTGATAGATTCTGAAAGTTTGGTTAAAATACAATGTCCCAGAGCTGAGGAATCCCTCTTTATATCGTACGAAGGGTCTAACAGGAATCATACAGCAGTGTTTGGTACCCATCGGAAGAGTATTTAATTAGCAATATTCCGGTGTTGGTTTGGAGCGTATTAATCGCTCGTGCGAATAGTTATGGACATAAGAAGTTTATGTCCATTTCTATTATTTACACATACTCAGGTATGCGGCGGGAAACCCAGTTTCCCACCCACCTGAGCTGTTGGAAATCGTCACAGCCCACCTGTATGAATCACCCTATGACCTTTTGTTATGATACAGGGCCGAATTCCTTCGGCCAATGGACAATGGGATTGTAGGACCAGGAGATTGCATTGTGTGTGGGGCATAAATAGGCAGGCCGACCACATCCAGCTCTCACTCTTCAACGGTTCTCATTGCTGAAAATCGGGTGCTGGATGTCCAGGCGCATGCGATCGTTTCCCCTTGTGCGTAAGTTTCTCTCCGTAATCATTGTCTTTCTGTGAGCCAACTTCTCTCTATCTCTCTCTCTCTCTCTCTCTCCCTCTCTCTCCTCTTTTCTCTTATATCTCCCATAGTATTATAGTATTGTATTGTATTGCATTTAGGTCAGTGTAGTATTGTCTTTTTGTATTTATTGTTTAGTTCTGTGGTTAGGAAGTCTCTGTTATATTGTAGTGTATCATTTGTACTGTTATCCCCTTTTACAAGTATATTAGATATAATACAGTTAATAGGCTTTGGAACCTAAACCAGTATCTGTGTATTTTCTATAGCGTTAAGTGTTCACTTGAGCGTCAGTGACGCTCAAGCAGCTTTGTAGTTAGTTAGGTTACACAAGGTTGCACTTACACCCTGTACTCACATTAAGGTATTCTTTGTATTTCTTTGGTATAAGGTTTAAACATTAAGGTATAGCGTTGTGAGCGTCTGCGCCGCTGGTGACCTCCTCGTGGTCTCGAGCGTAAGCTACGCCATAGCGAATCATTACTCTAGTCATAGCCAATAACGTGTCCTGTGATCCCTGGGCCGTGAGCGAACGTGACGCTTGAGCGTCTCGCCTACGGCTGAGCGATCGTTACGCAACTAGCGTACCATTACGGTACTTCTTAAGTAAACAGCGTACAGTGTTCTTAGCTTCATAAAGGGTTGTTTATACGACAAAGGAATTTAGCATTGTCAATTGGGGACTCGTCCTATCCTTCTCATATCTGCACTAGGTAGATCAGCAGACATTATCCCTCCAGCAAAGGGTGGGAGGTTGTCTCACAGTGCTGACGGGATAAGCGTCTGCTTCGCTTAGATAAAGAGTGCTGAAGGAATCCGGGAACCGGAAGTAAGAACAAAACGCTTGTGTCTTTTAAAACTGTTTATTTCTCTTCTGTCTTGCGTATACACGCACGCATACATATATCTGCATTTTCTGTTTTATTTTCGTATACCACTATTCCTGTTTGCCAAATTTTATAGTTGATAGAAAGTGCTAAAAAGAGATTTGCTGTTATTTCATAGTAGAGGTGATAGTTAAAGTATAGAACAAACACACGGTTTGTCTGAGATACAAGGCAGTCAGTGTTTATTGCGGTAGATGATCAGGGATCATTTACATTGATAAAAATAGAAATTGTGTTACGGTGGATCTTTATATTGCGTACACGTGTCGCTAACAAAGACTAGCGTACGCAATCCAAAGGCAGACGCACGCAGCGTTCATTACGCAACGTAGCGTCCGGTTACGCCCACGTAGCTCAAGCTGTGATAAAGTGAAGTAACGCAAAGGCAATAATTAACGCACAGCGGTAGATAACGCGACGCGGTAAATAACGCAAATCTATTTTTGGAAAAATCTGAAATTTAGTTTAACAGATCCTGCTCCTAATTGGTAACACTTTTGGCCTAAAGACAATTTCTGCGCAGAAATAGATATAGAAACAAAAGTGTACATGTGTTGAGTGAGTGTGTTTTGTATACAAAAGTTTATATAACTTTAAGGTGGAACCAAAAGGAAAGCCGGGTACTCGTCAAGGGACATACGTGTAAGTGACATATACGGTGGCTAGGGAGGCATCCCTGGTTAAATAATATTTGAGCATTAGAGTATAGCGGACCATAAGGTAACAAGACCAGGAGGTCATAAGGTAACAAGACCAGGAGGTCATAAGGTAACAGACCAGGAGGTCATAAGGTAACAGGTAAAATAGACAAAGAGGTCCGCTATAAAAGTCCAGTGGCACAACGCCTGGGGTGTTGGTGCAGAACCCATATAGGCCATACAAGCTCTTGCTGAAGGAATCGCGGCCGGAAACATCGATTCCATTGATCTTTCAGTACATGACAAGTAGTGCTCGTGTACTGAACGATTGGACCGCACGTAATTGTGTGCAGTAGTTAGTAATCTGACCTAATACCATTAGAGTAAAGTGGTCACAAACGCTATTTGTACATTCTGACGTGATTTGTGTAATTTTTTATTTTTGGAAGGGAAGTTCGCTGGTCACTCAGGAACTATCCAACAACCGATACTTGCTGGGGAACGCGCCCCAGTAAATAAAGGTTCACAGGGGCCCTAGGTTGGGTACAGCAGCTCTGGTTACAGTGATTGCAGTACTGGCCAACGTGGGCGAGAAGTAAGTGGGGTACTTGATAAACCACCACCGCCGGCCTGCCCAAGGACATCTTGGTTTGTTTGTAAGGGTTCGCTGAAAACCTTGAGATAAAGATCCAAGGAGGAATAAGCAACGCCTGCAGATTATGGGGGCCATTTGTTCAGGTAGGGGGCGATCAACCTCGGTTCGGGTTGATTCAGAGAACCGACCAGTTGGGTCGGCACGATATGTAATGTGTGAAAAATACGGTAGTCACACAGAGGTTTTATGTGATGAATGGGAGAGAATGACTGTACAAGACAGGGACAAATTCCCAAGAATAGGTAGCTTCAGTCCAGAAGTGTTACAAAATTTAAGGAGGAGGATATGTCTCGTAAAATCAGCAAAGAGACGAATTCAGCATCATGATTATTTACAGTTATGGCACCAGGAAGGTGAGATACAGAGAGGTTTGGCTCTGGCGGCAGGATCTGGGGCAGTCAGGAAGTTGATTGCCACAGCTCCTCCTCCACCATACATTGCAGGAGAGAAGTTGATTGCGGAGAGAAACGCACTGGGTTGTAAAACACAAACTCTTAGTAACACTGTAAATGTTAATGATGTTAACCAAATAACTCATGCAAGTATTAACCCGTGCAAGATGTACCCTGTTTTGAACCTTCCTCAGGAGTGTGATCAAGAAGACGATTCAGCAACAATTTCAGCTCTCTCTCTTGCAGCCACCATAGCAGAAACCACAGTAGGCACAGCGACACCCACGAGATTAGTGAAAGCCCCTAGCGGAGGGATAGGTGAGGTCGTGTCAACGGGTAAGTACGGCACCATGCACTACACTGAAACAATTGTACCACAACAAGCAGTAGAATCTACACAGGAAGAGGCTGTTAGAATTGCTCCTGTAAGGGTAATAGCAGTTCCCAATGGAAAAACAGATGTGTCTGGAGCCACTCCCATAAAGAACATTGCCATGTACACTCCATTTTCCAGAATGGAATTAAGAACAATAGTGTCCGAATTTCCTGACCCCAGGAAGGATTTAGTTGCTAGCCAAAAATACATCAGGGATCTAGGTAACACTGTAGAACCCAACAACAAGGATTGGCAGATACTGCTAAGAGCTTGTTTACCTTCCAATGTTGACGCAACTCAATTTTTAGCTGATTGTGCATTGGATAAAGATGTACCGCTTACAGACGTGTACAACAAGGATAATGTAAAAAGGATAAATTTACAGCTAAAAGAGTATTTCCCAGCCGTTGTTAAATGGAATAAAATATTTTCCATTAAGCAAAAGGAGTCCGAAACGGCAATAGAATATTTTCACCGGGCACTATTAGAAATGGCAAAGTACACGGGTATAGAAGACATAAAGACCAACCCAAACCATCGGGAAGTAGCAGTATCTGTACTGATGGATGGTTTAAAGGAAACATTAAAGACTAGGGTTCAGACCACGCAACCATGCTGGCGAGGTCTGTCAGTGTCCGGCTTGAGAGAGGCTGCTATTGATCACGACAGAAACATCACTAGGCACAGAGAGTCGCAAAGTGATAAGTTGATGTCCGTAAGTATACAGGCGCTGACCACAAGGCAGCCTGCGTATGTACCACCGAATCCTGTGGGTAAGGCAAGTGTAATAACATGTTTTTCTTGTAACAGACCGGGACACTATGCACGAGAATGTAGAACAAAGAATGTACAAAGATCTTTTCAACCCCCTAGACAACAACACAACACACGACATTGGGAGCAGGGTCCACAGAGGCGGAGTTTTGAGCCACATACAGGGGAAACAAAAAGATATCCCCCGAACAGAGATTGGCATGCCTCTGGTAGTTCCCAGCTAACTCCCCCACAAGTAGTTGCTACCAATGGGATTCAGGGAGGTCAGCATACCCAATAGGGGTATGGCCATACCTGTAATCTGCAGCCAGTTAAGTTGATTGCCAGTCTTGGAAGCGAACCAGAGATTGCAATCAATGTGGCTGGTAAAACTTTAAACTTTCTTGTAGACACAGGGGCGGCCAAGTCAGTGATAAATTCGACAGTGGGCATGAGAACCACTGGTAGGACAATTCCAGCCATGGGAGTAACAGGAGTAGTCCAGCACTACCCTGTTAGCAAACCAGCCGAGATTACAATAGGGCCTTTGCATACCAAGCATTCCTTTTTGCTGGCTGCATCTGCACCAACTAATCTCCTGGGAAGAGACTTACTATGTAAAATGGGTTGCGTCATTTATTGTACTCCTGAAGGTGTATTCTTGGACATTCCTGAGAATCACGCTCAGGAAGTACGAGACATGCTAGACTCCCCATCAAAATTAATGTCACATTCCATTATGACAAATAGGAATCCATCCCAAGTAGAAGAGATGACATCTCAAATACCAGAGTCGCTTTGGACAAAAGATGGACAGGACACTGGATTAATGGCAAACGTAGCTCCAGTAGTTGTGCAAGTAAAAGATGGTAGGATAGCTCCAAAAATCCCACAGTATCCTCTGAAGCCAGAGGTGGAGCTAGGAGTTTTTCCCGTAATAGAGCGCTTGCTGCAACAGGGCATTCTAGTAAGAACGTCCAGCACCGCAAATAGTCCCATCTTCCCTGTTAAAAAGAGTGGGGGGAGGGGTTACAGGCTAGTGCAGGATCTAAGGGGGATTAACAAAATAGTTGAGAGTCAGTTCCCCGTAGTGCCTAATCCAGCTGTCATCCTAATGCAAATTCCTCCCACTGCCAAATTTTTCACTGTTATTGACCTCTGCTCCGCTTTCTTTTCGGTACCTCTGCACCCTGACAGCCAATATTTGTTTGCATTCACATACAGAGGAGTCCAATACACGTGGACTCGGTTACCCCAAGGTTTCATAGACAGTCCAAGTATATTTTCTCAGGCTTTGCATGATTGTTTACAGTCTTTCCAACCGGAGAGTGGATCAGTGTTGATACAGTACGTGGATGATCTACTACTGTGTTCTGATTCATTGGAGGCATCCCTGAAGGATACGAAACTGCTCCTGTTTCATCTTTCAGACACAGGTCACAAGGTTTCCAAAGACAAGTTGCAATTATGCCAAGCTAAGGTAAAATATTTGGGACACTGTCTAACACAAGGACTGAGACACCTGACCGCTGATAGAATCCAAGCCATTAGAGACATGACACTGCCACAAACCCAGCAACAGATCAGGACGTTTTTAGGAATGTGTGGGTATTGCCGTAATTGGATCCCAGGGTTTTCCATATTGGCGCTACCTTTGCAGGAAATGGTCTCCTCAAACAAACCTGATCGGATTTCACATACAGAC
This sequence comes from Pseudophryne corroboree, assembly GCF_028390025.1. Classification (NCBI taxonomy): domain Eukaryota; kingdom Metazoa; phylum Chordata; class Amphibia; order Anura; family Myobatrachidae; genus Pseudophryne; species Pseudophryne corroboree. The sequence continues at coordinate 221,475,748 of NC_086446.1, forward strand.
GAATCCGAAACAGCATTTGAGAGACTCAAACAGTGTCTAACGCAGGCACCAGCACTAGGTATGCCAGACTATGGGAAACCCTTTGAACTATACGGAACAGAAAGTGCTGGGTGCGCAGCAGGTGTACTAACACAAAAACACGGTGATGCCAGCAGGCCAATTGCATACTACAGCGCTCAGCTAGATACGGTAGCGCGATCCCTCCCCACATGCTTGCGTAGCGTTGCGGCGATAGCATTGCTAGTGACGAAAAGCGAAGATGTTGTGCTAGGCCACAACCTCACAATCCATACACCGCATGCGGTATCTGCCTTATTGAATTCTGCCCAAACCAGACACGTCTCATCAGCAAGGTTTACAAGATGGGAATTGGCATTAATGGCCCCCGTAAACATCACCATAAGAAGATGCAGTGCATTAAACCCTGCAACATTTCTCCCAGGTGTGCCTGGTCAGACACAAAGGGTGGAAAGTGAGAGTGATGGGGAAGGAGGATTTAATGCAAAGGAAGATACACATGATTGTATGGAATATTTGACCCAAAATTTTACCGCAAGGCCTGACATCAGTGACAATCCACTGGAAGATGCAGAACTCACGTTCTACACGGACGGTAGTTGTCACAGACAGTCAGACTCGGGAGACTTGTGTACTGGATACGCAGTCGTAGATGACCAAGACACCATAGAAGCGGAACCGCTAGGCCCACCTCACTCAGCCCAGGTTGCTGAACTGGTCGCCCTAACCAGAGCATGTGAATTGGCTAAGGGTAAGTCTGCCAATATCTACACCGATTCTAGATACGCGTTCGGGGTAGTACATGATTTCGGAGCGCTATGGCGTCTCAGAAATTTCATGACGGCAGCTGGTACACCGATAGCGCATGCAGCTCACATAAAAAGGCTTCTAACAGCGATACAGGAACCCGACAGAGTGGCTGTTATCAAATGTAAAGCACATACATATAGCCAAGACCCAGTATCCCTTGGTAACAGCCGAGCAGACGAAGCCGCAAAGCTTGCAGCTGCTACCCCCATACAGACAGACACCACACAACTGATGGTATTTAATACCATCAACACACAGAAGTTGTGTGAGATGCAGAATTTGTGTTCCACACAGGAAAGAGCAGTCTGGAAGGCAAAGGGATATGGCCAGGAGTCCTCAGGGCTCTGGACGGATGGACATGGTAAACCAGTGGCCCCCAGGGCATACCTTCCATGTCTGGCTGAAGCAGCTCACGGGCTGACTCATCTAGGCAAGGAGGGGATGTGCAAATTGGTAAGAGCATACTGGTGCGCCCCAGGATTCTCCTCTCATGCGGGTAAAAGAGCAATGTCATGCCTTACCTGTCTGAGAAAGAATATTGGAAAAGCAATACCTACAGAACCATCCCATATCCCACCTGCCGGCGGCCCTTTCCAGGTAATACAAATTGACTTCATTCAATTACCCCCATGTAGAAATTTGAAATATGTACTTGTCTGTATAGATGTTTTCTCGAATTGGGTCGAAGCTTTTCCAGCAGCTACAAATACCGCTATGTTTACAGCTAAGAAAATTGTGCAGGAATTTGTATGTAGATATGGTATCCCTAGAATCATTGAAAGTGATAGGGGTACCCATTTTACAGGTGATGTCTTTCAAGGAATGTGTAAGTTGATGGGAATTGATAGTAAGCTGCACACTCCGTACCGTCCACAGGCGAGTGCGAAGGTCGAAAGAGTGAACAGCACTATTAAAAATAAATTGAGTAAAGTAATGGCAGAGACAGGATTGACGTGGCCAGAAGCTTTACCCATTGTTTTGTATAGCATCAGAACCACTCCCAGGTCCCCTCTTAACCTGTCCCCTTTTGAAATTCTGTTTGGTCGACAACCGCATGTCATGATTAACCCTCAGGATGATTTGAAATGTAACAATGAAGTAACTGTAAAGTACTTGATTAACATGAGTAAGCAGTTGAGGAGTCAAAATGATAATCTGAAGTTGGTGATTCCTGATTTACCAGGTAGTAATTGTCATGACATTGAACCTGGGGATTATGTAATGATACGAAATTTTCTACGCTCAGGTTGTCTTATTGATAGATGGGAAGGACCATACCAGGTCTTATTGACTAGCACCACAGCATTGAAGGTTGCTGAGAGAGAGACTTGGGTCCATTCATCCCACTGCAAAAAGGTTGCCGATCCAGAGAAGTCCCGTGATAAGGAACAGACGGTAGAGGTTGTATCACTGGAGTGTCTGTTCCAGGAGGACTGAGGCGGCACCTGAGCCTTGAAGACCGAAAGCAGTTGTCGACTCCCTTCTCCCTTTTATTGTTTTTCTCCACTTCCCAGCCCCTCTCCCTTAAGATTTCTTTTTCCCCCTTCTCATTCTTCTCTATTTTTTCCTCAAAGATGGACTTGCCCCAAGAGACTGTGATCCGGATTTTGATGTTAACCATGATGTTGACCAGAGCAGTCTGTTCCGGCGAGAGTACCATAGAGGTCGAGAGAGGTTCTGGAATGGGTTCCGATTATGATGATGGAGGCGTAGTTTTCCAAGATCAACCAAACCAACAAGCAAAGGCGAGTATCAGAAAACGATCCGATAGAAGAAATTGTGATGGATTGTTAGCTGAAGAAAATTGTATCTGTAGGCTCTGTGATAATCTGGTTGAAGATGGATGCATAAAGAAATGCCAATCTAGTTTTAATATCCATATGGACCGGCATCCATTGAGTGACTATCACTCTCTAGTGGGTAACGTGTTAAACCAAACAGATTGTTGGGTATGCTCTCAAGTACCTCAGGGTCACAGTAAATCAGGGCTAGTACCATTTCCTTTAACGTTAGGGGAGGTACTTGAGCTAAGTGGTGGGAGACCGGTGGACCGGAGGTTTAACATCTCCAGCCCTCCTAGTTTGAAGCTCCACCAATACCATGTGGATAGGTCCCTCTTATGTTTTAACATCTCCAATCCCAGAAAACCGGGAAATTGGGAAGTGTCATGGAGCAACCTTACCATGACCTTTTCACACAGAGCAGATAGAATGCCTACAGATACAGAGCTCGTACGCCACATAGCCAGTAGAGGAAAATCTTTCCGGTATCGATATACCTTAGGAAATAGGATTACTAGAGTTGGAGAGGTATCACCAGGATACTGTGCACATATCGTACAAACCGATACGTGCATTAAGCAGATGGAAGAATTAGGGTCAGGAGATTTCACCTGGAAGGTTTGTAACATGATCATGTCCTTCTCCGTCCCTTATGTTCTCCCCGATGATGCATATTTCATATGTGGGAGAAAGGCGTACAAGTGGCTTGCCCCAAACTCTGAAGGATTGTGTTATATTGGAAAAGTATTGCCTGAAGTGATGACTGTAACACATGACAAAATGAAGGACATACACCGTGGTGCCCAAGCTCCTTATACTCACACTCATTACGAGCACCGAGTTAAAAGACAACTGTCAGAATGGTTAGAGCATCCGGCCTCTGATCTTATCCATGAATCCACCGGGATTCAGGTTCTGGTAGCGTTAGATTTCACTCGTACCGCTCGAGGAGTGATGAATTATAGATACATTTCCGCACTCGCCAATTTGTTAGATAATATCACTGAAATGTATGATGACACGTTTAGATACACTGGAAGAGAACTTCAAGCTTACAAAACAGAACTAGTTCAGCATAGGATGGTTCTTAATTATCTTACAGCAGTAACAGGCGGATATTGTGTTACATTGGCAACACAGTACGGCATAAAGTGTTGCACGTATATCACAAATAGCACCGAGGATCCGGTAGAGGTCATAGACCAAAAGATGGACGATATTCTCCAATTGAAGTGGGAATTTCGTCGAAAACACAATCTCACCCTTGCTGCTGTAGGTAATGAGCTGACTGGTTGGGTGTCATGGTTGAACCCGCGAAATTGGTTCTCCGGTTTGGGAGACTGGGCTCAAGGAGTCATAATGGATGTTGGAAAGTTTCTACTATGTATCTTGGGTGTCGTTATATCGATTGGATTGATATTTAGATGCGGGCAGGCTTTAATGAGGTGCAAACAAAGTACAAGAGTGATGAGCTTGAGGAGCGAGGAAACCGTAATTAACCTGGATTTGATTTATGACCCAATGATAGAAACCAGGATGTGATGAAAATGCGATTATACGGTCCGTTTCTTTCACCTGTTTTTCTGCTTTTTCTCCAAGATACAAAGACCCCCTTGGACGAGGAAGCTGACGAGACGAGATGTATACAGACAACAGATTGACCAAAGAAGAAGATTTGACAACTTTAAATATGGACACTTGATGAACTTTGCCATGGATCCCCAGTTTCCCTAGTACTTTTAAACTCACGCTAGCCCAACATTTTTTGTAAATCTGATGGCTCAGACAAAGCTATTTGCTCATGCCCAAGGAGCAATACAGCGCAAAGAAGACGACTCTCAACAGATACCGAACACAACTTCGACGACAGATGTACATTTCCCTGACATAGAATATCATTGCATTTTCCATAAGTGTTCTTTATCTTCATCTCTACAACCCTCAGGTAATGACACACATAGACGATAGGGAATACAGGCACAGATATCAGCAACCACATACCTCCCCCATTCATGTATCATCAACTAAAATGTGCTCCCCATTTTGTTCAAAATCCGAAAAGAGCTCGGTAAAGTTTGACAGCCCATCCACAGACCTGTACCACAGGATAAGAAGGAATTCAAATGTATACTTCGCAATACCTCGAAGCTTGATTTACAACACGTACGGCACGATGATACATGACCCCCCAAACATGGATTCATACACACATGCTTCTGCTATCTCACTAGGTCATACCCTCTTCACACCTTCTCCTCTCTCCTCCCTTACCCAACCATGGAAATCAATTAACCCCTGACTTGCATTTTTCTCCTTAAATGTTTTGTGGCAGTTATTATTGACTGCCAAAGGGTGGACTGTCAAAGTCAGAAAAATGTCTCAATGCACGTTGCCATATTTGCACCGCACACTGGTCCGCGCTGCGCGTGCGTACGCTCTCCCGTGGAGGCGCATACCCGCAATAGCGTGCACTCGCAGGCGCGGTATGCGTATTTACGGTAGAGTTTATGTAGTCGTAGCATGCGACTCATTCGTTACAAATGTTCACAATTAATGTAGTTTATAGATCATGGTCCCTTTGATAGATTCTGAAAGTTTGGTTAAAATACAATGTCCCAGAGCTGAGGAATCCCTCTTTATATCGTACGAAGGGTCTAACAGGAATCATACAGCAGTGTTTGGTACCCATCGGAAGAGTATTTAATTAGCAATATTCCGGTGTTGGTTTGGAGCGTATTAATCGCTCGTGCGAATAGTTATGGACATAAGAAGTTTATGTCCATTTCTATTATTTACACATACTCAGGTATGCGGCGGGAAACCCAGTTTCCCACCCACCTGAGCTGTTGGAAATCGTCACAGCCCACCTGTATGAATCACCCTATGACCTTTTGTTATGATACAGGGCCGAATTCCTTCGGCCAATGGACAATGGGATTGTAGGACCAGGAGATTGCATTGTGTGTGGGGCATAAATAGGCAGGCCGACCACATCCAGCTCTCACTCTTCAACGGTTCTCATTGCTGAAAATCGGGTGCTGGATGTCCAGGCGCATGCGATCGTTTCCCCTTGTGCGTAAGTTTCTCTCCGTAATCATTGTCTTTCTGTGAGCCAACTTCTCTCTATCTCTCTCTCTCTCTCTCTCTCCCTCTCTCTCCTCTTTTCTCTTATATCTCCCATAGTATTATAGTATTGTATTGTATTGCATTTAGGTCAGTGTAGTATTGTCTTTTTGTATTTATTGTTTAGTTCTGTGGTTAGGAAGTCTCTGTTATATTGTAGTGTATCATTTGTACTGTTATCCCCTTTTACAAGTATATTAGATATAATACAGTTAATAGGCTTTGGAACCTAAACCAGTATCTGTGTATTTTCTATAGCGTTAAGTGTTCACTTGAGCGTCAGTGACGCTCAAGCAGCTTTGTAGTTAGTTAGGTTACACAAGGTTGCACTTACACCCTGTACTCACATTAAGGTATTCTTTGTATTTCTTTGGTATAAGGTTTAAACATTAAGGTATAGCGTTGTGAGCGTCTGCGCCGCTGGTGACCTCCTCGTGGTCTCGAGCGTAAGCTACGCCATAGCGAATCATTACTCTAGTCATAGCCAATAACGTGTCCTGTGATCCCTGGGCCGTGAGCGAACGTGACGCTTGAGCGTCTCGCCTACGGCTGAGCGATCGTTACGCAACTAGCGTACCATTACGGTACTTCTTAAGTAAACAGCGTACAGTGTTCTTAGCTTCATAAAGGGTTGTTTATACGTCAAAGGAATTTAGCATTGTCACCATCCATATAGATTAGCTATTAATTATATAAAACCATCAGTACCGCAATAACATGTTATACAGTAAGTAAGCAGCAGTCTAGAAAAATAAGAATCTATAACAAACCAATAAACTGTACATTATTCTATTTTACTCCATTAAAAAATCACTAATAAGCAATAACTTTGTAAGGCTTGTATTCATTGGTGTACCTATAATGGGTGCAGGGTGTGCAGTGCACAGTGTCGTAACTACCGTCGGTGCAGGGGGTGCAGCTGCTATGGGGCCCAATCTTCTTCCAGGGCCTGCTGCACCCCTGCACCCAGTGATAGGCTGCCTCCAAGACCCGCACCACTTCCCCTTCACGCGGAGGATGTAGAGGGGAATGTGAGGGCCCTACCTGGCCTTGCTCCGAATCCCGAGTAACAAGTGCCATGATTTGCGGGTATTTAGGGGTGGGGCCTAATTCCATGAACTGCTCGCCTCCATCAGAGACCTCTGCTGTCATCAGGACAGGTAATGTATCTCCCGCTCCCCCTCCCCTCTCTCTCCCCCTGACACTCTGTCTCTCTTGCTCCTCTCTCTCCCTGATACTGTCCCTCTCTCTCTCCCTGACACTGTCTCTCTCTATATGACACTCCCTCTCTTTCCCTGATACTGTCCCCTTCTGTCTCTCTGACACTACCTCTATCTCCCTCTCTCTCCCTGACACTGTCTTTCTCTCTCTCCCTGATACACTCTCTCTCTCTCTCTAAAATACTGTTTCTCCCACTGATACTAGCTCTCTCTCCCTGACACTCTCTCTACCTGACACTGTCTCTCTCCCTCTCTCTGTCACTGTCTCCCTCTTTCTCTCCCTCCCTAACACCCTCTCTCTCTCTCTCTCTCTCTCTCTCTCTCTCATTCTCTCTCCCCTTCTCTGTTTCTCTCTTTTTCTCTCTGACACTCTCTCTGTTGCTTCCCTCTCTTTCTCTATCCCTCCCTGGCACACTCTCACACGTGTTTGCTTCAATCTCTCTCTCTTCCTCCTTCCTGCTCTCTCTCACTGATGCCCTCTTTCTCATCCCTCTCCCTATTTCTCCCTAATACCCACTCTCTCCTGTCTCTCTCTCTCATTCCCTTTTTCCATGAAACCCTTTCTCTCCCTGACCTCCCCTCTTTCCCTCTCTTTCTTGCTCCTCTCTCTCTCTTCCCCTGACACCTTCTGTGTCTCTCTCTTGCTCTCTTCACTCTCTCTTTCCTGCTCCCAGAAGGGGCATTGTAGTGACAATGGCAGGGTTTAGAACCTTTTAAGATCTTGCTATAGGACCGACAAAGATCTAGTTACATCCCTGGCAGTGCACATAGGTCCATAGGTCCAAAGGGGCTCTGCACCACACACCCTGCAGCCATAAATAATCTGTGCTGCAGAACCCCCTTTGTGATCCCAGATGCACTATCTATCCATAATGTGTTTGTAAAGATGGCACCAGCACAACAGACAGCAAAGACTCTGGTACTGTGCTAGAATATTATCTACTACATATACACAGTCTTTCTTTTTATATAGACAGAAAGATGGTAGTTCACATACAGGGGTTTTTGGCTTACAGGTATATGGGCATGATGGGATGCCTGCTACATACCATCCTTCTCTGTTAAAACCCCCTCCTTGTACTCCACATATACATCAAAACTGCAGAAGATGAGTCCCTCTTGTCCTTCACAGTGATGTGCACCTGCTAAAAAAAAAATAAGATTTTACCTACCGGTAAATCTATTTCTCGTAGTCTGTAGAGGATGCTGGGACTCCGTAAGAACCATGGGGAATAGACGGGCAGGAGATAAGGCACATTAAGAAAGCTTTGGATTCTGGGTGTGCACTGGCTCCTCCCTCTATGCCCCTCCTCCAGACCTTAGTTAGGGAAACTGTGCCCAGAGAAGATGGACAGTACGAGGAAGGATTTTTGTAAATCTAAGGGCGAGATACGTACCAGCCACACCAATCACACCGTATAACTTGTGATAAACTACCCAGTTAACAGTATGAACAACAACATAGCCTCGGTTCAACCGATAAACTATAACATAACCCTTATGTAAGCAATAACTATATACAAGTCTTGCAGAAGAAGTCCGCACTTGGGATGGGCGCCCAGCATCCTCTACGGACTACGAGAAATAGATTTACCGGTAAGTAAAATCTTATTTTCTCTAACGTCCTTGAGGATGCTGGGACTCCGTAAGGACCATGGGGATTATACCAAAGCTCCCAAACGGGCGCGAGAGTACGGATGACTCTGCAGCACCAAATTGAGCAAACAGGAGGTCCTCCTCAGTCAGGGTATCAAACTTACAGAACTTTGCAAAGGTATTTGACCCCGACCAAGTAGCAGCTCAGCACAGCTGTAGTGCCGAGACCCCTTGGGCAGCCGCCCAAGAAGAGCCCACCTTCCTAGTGGAATGGGCCTAAACCGATTTAGGTAACGGCAATCCTGCCGTAGAATGCGCCATCTGAATATTGTTACAGATCCAGCGAGCAATAGTCTGCTTTGAAGCAGGGCCGCCAACCTTGTTGGCTGTATACAGGACAAACAGTGCTTCTGTTTTGCAGATCCTAGCCGTTCTGGCCACGTAAATTTTCAAAGCCCTGACCACATCAAGGGACTCGGAATCCTCCAAGTCACGCGTAGCCACAGGCACGACAATAGGTTAGTTCATATGAAAGGATGAGACCACCTTTGGCAGGAATTGAGGACGGGTCCGCAATTTCGCTCTATCCATATGGACAATCAGATAGGGTTTTTAGTGATAAAAGCCTCCAATTCCGAAACTCGCCTAGCCGAAGCCAAGGCTAACAACATGACCACCTTCCAGGTGAAATATTTCAACACCACTGACTTAAGTGGTTCAAACCAATGAGACTTAAGGAACCATAACACCACGTTAAGGTCCCAAGGCGCCACCGGCGGTACAAAAGGAGGCTAAAAATGCCGTACTCCCTACACAAACGTTTGTACTTCAGGAAGAGAAGCCAAATCTTTTTGGAAGAAAATGGATAAGGCCGAAATTTGAACCTTTATCGATCCTAATTTTAGGCCCAAGTTCACTCCAGTTTGAAGGAAGTGAAGCAGACGGCCCAAAAGGAATTCCTCCATAGGAGCATTCCTGGCCTCACATCAGGAAACATATTTTCGCCATATTCGATGATAATGTTTCAATGTCACTTCCTTCCTAGCATTAATTAGGGTAGGAATGACCTCCTCCGGAAAACCCATTACCGCTAGGATCCTGCGATGAACCGCCATGCGTCAAACGCAGCCGCAGTAAGTCTGGGAACAGACAGGGCCCCTGCTGCAGCAGGTCCTGTCTTAGACGAAGAGGCCACGGATTCTCTGTGAACATTTCCTGCAGATCTGGATACCAGGTCCTCCATGTCCAATCTGGAACAATGAGAATTGGTCTCACTCCTCTTTTTCTTATTATCCTCAACACCATGGGTATGAGAGGAAGAGGAGTAAACACAGAAACTGACCGGAACACCCACGGTGTCACTAGGGCGTCCACAGCTTACTGCCTGAGGGTCTCCTGACCTGGCGCAATAACTCTGCGGCTTTGTGTTGAGGCGGGACGCCATCATGTCTATCAGTGGCAGTCTCCACCGAATTGCAATCTGTGCTAAGACTTCCTGATGAAGTCCCCACTCTCCAGGACGTAGGTCGTGTCCGCTGAGGAAGTCTGCTTCCCAGTCGTCAACTCCCGGAATGAACACTGCTGACAGTGCGCTTACATGATTCTCCGCCCAGCGAAGAATTCTGGTGGCTTCCGCCATCGCCACTCTGCTCCTTGTGCCACCTTGGCGGTTTACATGAGCTAATGCGGTGACGTTATCCGACTGTATCAGAACCGGTTGGTCGCGAAGTAAGGTCTCCGCCTGATGTAGGGCGTTGTATATGACCCTTAGTTCCAAGAAGTGAAGACAAGTCTCTTGACTTGACCAAAGACCTTGGACATTTTATTTTTCCCTGTCTGACTGCTCCCCAACCTCAGAGGCTCGCGTCCGTGGTCACCAGGATCCAGTCCTGAATGCCGAACCTGCGGCCCTATAGAAGTTGAGCATCTTGCAGCCACCACAGGAGAGATACCCTGGCCCTGGGGGAGAGTGCGATCAACTGATGAATCTGTAGATGTGACCCAGACCACTTGTCCAGTAGGTCCCATTTGAAAGACCTCGCATGGAACCTGCCGAAGGGAATGATTTTCCCCGGACTCGGGTGCAGCGATGCCGACACCTGTCTTGGTTTAAAAAAGTTCCTGACCAGAGTCATGAGTTCCTGGGCCTTCTCTATCTGAAGGTAAACCCCTTTCTGGTCTGTATCCAGAATCATACCGAAGAAGGGCAGACTAGTCATAGGAAGCAACTGTGACTTCCGGATATTGAGAAACTAGCAGTGTTGCTGTGACACCTTCAGCGAAAGTGACACGCTGTTCAACAACTGCTCTTTTGATCTCGCCTCATAGGAGATCGTCCAAGTATGGGATAACTGTGACTCCTTGCTTGCGTAGGAGCCCCATCATTTCTGCCAATTACCCTGAAATTGGTAATGACAACACTGTACCGCAATTGTCAGGTACGCCTGATGGGGTGGATAAATGGGAACATGAAGGTATGCAGCCTTTATGTCTAGATACACCATCAAATCCCCCCTTTCAAGGCTGGCCATGATCGCTCTGAGCGATTCCACTTTAATTTTGAACCTTTTCTAGTATAGGTTCAGAGGTTTTCATTTTAAATAGGTCTGACCGAACCGTACGTATTCGGAACTACAGCCAAGGTTGAGTAATAGCCCCTTCCTTGTTGCAGGAGGATAACCTTGAGCACCACCTGTTGAAGATACAATGTGTGAATTGTATTGAATATCACTCTCCTTCTGGGGGAGAAACCGGTAGGTCCGATAAGGAAAAACCGGCGAGGAGGCACCTTTCGAATTCCTTTGTAACCCTGAGAACAATTTTTATTGCCCCGGGATCCACCTGTGAGTGAACTCAGATGTGCCTGAAGAGTCGAAGACGTGCTCCCCCTGGGACGGACTCCCTTTAGCGGAGCTCCCGCATCCTGCGGTGGATGTAGTAGAGGCCGGGGAGGACTTCTGTTCCTGGGAACTAGCTGTGCCCCGTGCCCTACCTCTGGTAAGAAAGGATACTCCTCATACTTTTTTGTTATTCTGCGACCGAAAGGACTGCATTTGAAAATATCGTGCTTTCTTAGTCTGTGAGGGAATATAAGGCAAAAGATCAGAATTACCAGCTATAGCTGTGGAGACCAGGTCCGAGAGCCCTTCTCCACACAATTCCTCAGCCTTGTGAGGCAAACCCTCCATATGCCTCTTTCAGTCGGCATCACCTGTCCATTGCATGTTCCACAGGACAAGTCTAGCAGAAATCGACATAGCGTTGACTCTAGAACCCAGTAGACTAACGTCTCTTTGGGCATGTCATATTATATATATATATATATATATATATATATATGGCAACATCTTTTACATATAAAAAATATATTATATATATATATATATATATATACTAGGGACAATAATATGTCATCCTTATCTAGGGTTTCAACCTCCGCTGATAAGGTATCTGACTACACTGCTACCGTGCTATAAACCCATGCCGACACAATCGCTGGTCTGAGTAGTGTACCAGAATGTGTGTAAATGGACTTCAAAGTACTTCTACTGCATGCTATCTGCAGGATCCCTGAGGATAGCGGTTAAGTCAGCGCTACCTTTTTGGTTAAACGTGTCAATGCCTTTTCCCATCGTATCCTGGCCCCATTAGGGAAAGGATACTCCCTGAGAATTCTTTTTGGGAAGCTGCAGTCTCTTGTCTGGAGATTCCTGCTCTTTTTCTTCATGAGAGGAGGGAATTTACCTCAGCTTTCTTCCCCTTAAACATGTGCACCCTCGTGTCAGGGACAGATGAGTCATCAGTGATATGCAAAACATCTTTTATTACAATAATCATATACTGAATACTTTTCTGCCAGTCTTGGCTGTACTTTGCATTAACGTAGTCGACACTGAAGTCAGACTCCGTGTCGATGTCTATTATTTTGGATAGTGAGCGTTGTGAGACTCTGAAGGTCTCTGTGACATAGGGGCAGACATGGGTAGATTCCCTGTCTGTTCTCTAATCTTTTGTAATAAGTTCATCTTAGCACTTAATTTCACATATCCAATCAGGTGTCGGCGTTGTCGACGGAGACACCACGCACCCACACAGATTTGCTCCATCTCTTCCTTAGGAGAGCCTTTTACCGCAGACATGTCGGCACACACGTACCGACACTCCACACACACAGGGAATGCTCATCTGAAGACAGGTTCCCCCCCAGGCCCTTTGGAGAGACAGAGAGAGAGTATGCCAGCACACACCCCAGCGCTATATAACCCAGGAAAAAACACAGAATGTTTACCCAGTAGCGCTGCTGTAATGTATAATCGCCAAATATGTGCCCCCCCCCCTCTACTTTAAAACCCTCTTCACCGTGTGTCAAGCAGGGGAGAGTCCGGGGAGCTTCCTCTCAGCGGTGCTGTGGAAAGAAAATGGCGCTGGTGAGTGCTGAGGGAGAAGCCCCGCCCCCTCGGTGGCGGGCTTCTGTCCCGCTCAAACTTACTAAAATATGGTGGGGGCTCTTTTATATACATGTACAGTGCCCACCTGTACATGTATATATACTTTTTGCCATAAGAGAGGTGTTATATTGCTGCCCAGGGCGCCCCCCCCCCCCCCCCTGCGCCCTGCACCCTTACAGTGACCGGAGTATGTGAGGTGTATGGGAGCAATGACGCACAGCTGCGGTGCTGTGCGTTACCTCAGTGAAGCCCTGAAGGCTTCTGCCGCCTGAGACGTCTTCTGACTTCGTTTCTTCTGGATCTGTGAAGAGAACGGCGGCGCGGCTCTGGGGGTGGACGGCGGACGCCCAGTAAGAACCTGTGTTCACCCCCTCTGGAGCTAATGGTGTCCAGTAGCCGAGGAAGCAGAGCCTATCTTAGACAAGAAGGTCTGCCCCTCTCTCCTCAGTCCCTCGATGCAGGGAGACTGTTGCCAGCAGTGCTCCCTGTAAAAATGTAGAAAAAATCCAAACAAAAATGCTTTCTAGGCAGAGAACTCAGGGAGCTCCAGTGGCGTCACAAGGCGGGTGCGGGGGGTGCGGCCCGCACCCCGGTGTGACACCTGGAGGGGGTGACACCAAATGTCAGCTCCTCCGTAGTGACAGGAGCCAGGTGCTGCAGTGTGAAATTCTGCTACAGCACCCGGCTCCTGTTATAGCAGAGGAGCCGACAGCACACTGAGACCGTCTCTGGGGGAAGCCCAGCATCTCCGGAGATGCTGGGCACGCCCCCAGAGTGACGTTACCAGTATCCCCGCGAAGCCACGCCCCCTAGCTGTAAGGCCACGCCCCTTTTTGCCGCGATCGCGGCAGTACATCAGGGGTGCGCACCGGGTGTCACCACACCTGGTGACGCCTCTGGGGAGCTCCCTGCAGTGCACCCATCTCGCTCTGGGCACAGTGTAAAACTGAGGTCTGGAGGAGGGGCATAGAGGGAGGAGCCAGTGCACACCCAGAATCCAAAGCTTTCTTAAAGTGCCCTATCTCCTGCGGAGCCCGTCTATTCCCCATGGTCCTTACGGAGTCCCAGCATCCTCAAGGACGTTCTCTGTTAAAACCCCCTCCTTGTACTCCACATATACATCAAAACTGCAGAGGATGAGTCCCTCTTGTCCTTCACAGTGACGTGCACCTGCTAAAAAAACAAACAAAAAACGCTGTTCCCCACCCTAAAAATGTAATGGAAAGGGTGAGTGGAGGAACTTTAAGTCACCAGGAAATATCCTCCATACAAAAAAAATCATGGAGTCCAGGAATAAAAGAAGATCTCCCCAAACTGGCTTTCATAAATTCAGGGGCACCAGAATTTGAACGGGAGGGTCCTCTCTTTCTAATGATGTGGCCCCTCAGCAGCTATTGTCTGGTGAACTACTGTCATCTTTCATGCAGTGAAATGTGGCTTCAGTTTTGGGGTCATGAAGTGTGGCAGCATTTTGTTTACATGTTACAAAATGTCATGACTCCCAGAGCCTTTGTACTACAAGAGTTACTGAAAAAAGCTTGATTTGAGGAAAGCCATAAATACATAATCTAAGATAATATGAAATTTAGGGGGACATGTACTAAGCAGTGATAAAAGTGGAGAAGTGAGCCAGTGGAGAAGTTGCCCATGGCAACCAATCTGCTCTCTATATGTTTATAGTATGCAAATTGTAAATGTTACATCAATGCTGATTGGTTGCCATGGGCAACTTCTCCACTGGCTCACTTCTCCACTTTTATCACTGCTTAGTACATGTCCCCCTAAGTGTTTCTGTGGAGCACTATACAGAAAGACAAGGGGGATGCCTACAGTACAAAGGGGTAGATGTATTAAGCATGGAAAAGGCATAAAGAAGTGATAAAGCGGTGATAAGTGCAAGGTCATAACACACCAGCCAATCAGCTCCAATATGTATATTAACAGTTAGGAGCTGACTGGCTAGTGCACGGTTATCACCTTGCGCTTATCACAGGTTTATCACTGCTTTATCACTTCTCCAGGTTAATACAGCCCTAAAGTCCAAATGACATTTTTCTAAGCAGATGTCTGTGTCTGAAGTCTCTCTCCCCACTTCCCTGCTCACTCCTACTAGACCAGGGCTGGCCAAACCAGTCCTCAAGATCTACCAACAGTTCACATTTTCCTGAACACCTAGCTGGTGCATAGGTGTAGGCATTACTAATTAAGATGTGCTGCATTCATTCCTAACTGACAATTCTACAGATCTCCAGGAGGCCTGGAAAACATGAACTGTTGGTAGATCTCGAGGACCGGTTTGGCCAGCCCTGTACTAGACCATAGATCTGCAAACTCGGTCCTCATTATCCCCACACAGTACATGTTTTGCAGGTCTCCTCACAGAAACACGAGTGAAATAATTATCTCCACCTGCGGACCTTTTAAAATGTGCCTGTGAGTAATTAATACACCTGTGCACCTGCTGGGTTACCTGCAAAACATGCACTGTGTGGGGTCCTGAGGACCGAGTTTGAGAACCTGTGTACTAGACAGATGAAGTGAATAGGAGTACCAGAATTCTAAATGGAATTACCAATTGCAGCGCATTACTGTGCATTTCAAATTTTGAATCGTATATGCATACAGAAAAATTCTAAACTGCTGCAGCTCACAGAAAAGGACCATAGACATAGAACATATTAGTCTATGACACGTAGGTTGTTTGTTAGGATGCAAATGAGCAATATACAAGAGGAACATTCTGCATATTTTCAGCACAATTTAGTAGCTTTATACTTTTTAACACAGCACAAAAATTATTACTCATTACTTTTAGACAGAATTATTCAGAGTAATTCTGCTATGAAGCAAGATGAGTATTTTCACTCAAATGACAGAAGATGGTGGACATTAGGGGGTATATTTACTAAAGGTTGATTTGCATCGATTTCAGATCACTTACAAGTGACAGTAATCGATTTTGGATTTCCAGGGCTAATCATACACATTTACTAACATTTAACAATTAATATAAAAAATGAATCTGTTAGTAAATGTGTGTTGGAAGACCTACATCAATTAAGGTTGATTTGAATGAATCTGAAATCTATGAAAATCATTTAAAATTGACCTTTCTCATGCCTAGAGCAGGCATGTGCAAACGACGGCCCTCCAGCTGTTGTGAAACTACATATACTAGCAAAGGGAGAGAGAGAAGGCTCTTGTGTGGGCGCACTCTTACACAATGAAAGAAAATTCCAAGGATATGTGTAGGAAAATATTTTAAGACATAACTTTTAATAATCAAATTTAAAAGCAATTTTACCCATCTAAGTGATCCATAATAATGAAATTAGAATTTTTTTTTAAATGTTCTGGTCTCATTTTTCATAGGGAGTGATCGGAAAGGTTGTAGACACTTGGTTGTCTTACCCCCAATTCCCCTGACCAGTACATAATTTCTGTGTTAATGGGACAGAGGAGTGGTCATGTGAGTATCATAAATGTGTCCAATTAGGACTGCTTATATTAAGTTGATATAGTGAAAGTTGATGGTCACCAATAATAGACACCTGAATAAGTAACGGATAATATATATGTTGATAAAGATTTAGGCGTTGGAATGAAGGAGAAATTAATGGAAAGGAAATGATAAAGGAATTTAGTGGTGATGCTGCTGTTGGTGTCGCAATTCACATAGGAACGGAAGTTAAATCCTACTCTACAACACCAGGTATTCGCAGGAAGTCTCCTCTCCAGGTACTAACCTGGCCCAACGCTGTTTAGCTTCCAAGATCGGACGAGACCGGGCATTGGCAGCGTGGCATGATAGTAGAGGATTATGCGATCTGCATACCAATAAGAGTGCACCTATATAAGAAAATGATAGGAGTAGGGAATGATAGAAGACAGAAAAAAGGGATGAATGAGTAAAAGTGACTAGAAATATGTGGCTCTGCTTTCAACGTTAGGCACGGTCACAATAGTGGTACTGTGATCCATGGATCGTAGATGAGAGTCCACGAAAAAAGTATTAGAGAAAGAAAAAGCAAAAGCAAAATGCTGTATACAGCCCAAATATTGCAATGTATTAGACAAATATAGCATCCAACGTCAATTCAATAATAGAAAATATATCCATCACCATAGTTGATATTATGCTACTGACACAGAGGGCGGGATTCAATTCTTTTCACCCCTTTCCACACCCATTCTGTTTCTGCCCTCAGGAACGTGGTATCATTATTTCAACTCGCTACCCCCGGAGTAGGGAGGCACCCAACCCTTTACACAGCTAAACCTGATCACTATGGGCGCAATATGCCCGATAATGGACATCATTTTAGAAAGAAAATTGTGCATGATATATCATTTGAATCCCACCCAGAATGTTTCTTTTAAGCAGCAATTTGAGCATAAAAATGTGTCCTTAGTAAAAGGAGATATATATATGTAAGTTACATATTATGCAAATTGCACCAAGATACCATCATAATATTTAACTGTCAAATGTCTGGGATAGCAATAACTGTCCTGATAGGTAGGGCAGTGTACCAGAATGATTGCATATATTGCTGATAAAGTAGCCTGTCTGTAGATACTGGAAATCTTTACACAAAATATCTTCCAAATACTGAAAAAAAGGCATAGAGCAACATAGCAGTGTTTAAGCCTATATTAAGGATTGGCACCAGAATTTATGTCAGTGGACAGTCTTTACATAGAAAAACCTACTCTAAAATAGAGCGTGTGGTGCTGTAGATGTGACTGTCATAGGAGACAAAAAAAAGTGTTGCTGTCTGTGAAAAGTGTTTCACAAGACAGATGGAGCTTACGCATACATGCCGACATCCTGGCTGCTCTCTCCGGGAGAGAGCCGCCAGGTCGGCTCAGAAGGGGGGCGGGGTGCGGTTATAACACGGATAGGGGGTGGGGCAGAGGCGGAACAGGGGAAAGGTTATCGTGGCACTTCATTTAAGCCACGCCCCCTGCTATGTAATGCCGCGATTACCGGCATTATACAGCAGGGGGCGTTGTTATGATGACGCGATTCAGCAAGAATCGCGTCATCGACTGCCCGGACCGCCTACTTTACTCACTAAGTGGGCGGCCGGGCAGGGGGGCCCCTAAAAAATCAGGAGACTTGCCTGCTCTTCCGGGGGGCGGAAGGGTCACCCGATTTTTGGGAGCCTCCCGCCCATTCCGTGAGAGTAGGCAGAGTAGGCAAGTATGAGCTTACGAATTCCAGGCTTAAGGAGACAGAAATGGCTTGTCAGCGCATCATCAGGTGAAGAGAGTGGTGCCACAAGAAAAACTCCTATTGCAGGCCCCCGTGGAAGACGCGTTTCGCCCGTCCGGGCTTGTTCACTTCCGGGTTTGGAGGGGTGAGTGAGGTACGGGATTTAAAAGCAGCTAACACATGTGTGACAGCCAATTGCTGTTACCTGTGAGCGGGCGCGGTGGGCGGGAGCGCTCCAGTGCGTTTGTCCGCTGCACAAATTAAAAATCAAAATGGAGCATGACAAGGAAGTGTGTGGGTGGCAATAATGAAACTGAAGGCGCCATCTTAGTATAGGGAAATCGTAGCGCTGGGATAAGGCAGAACATGGCAAAGAGGATAAGGGTGGTGATATGAGGCCAACGGCGCCATCTTGGTCTAGAGATGCAGTGGCACTGGGATAATGTGGGTGTGGGCACTAAGGTATATTGATACAGATGTAATTTTGAAAAGACAGAAGCAAAAGTAAACTTGGAAGGGCTATAGATAATAAGTGTGAGACACTAGCAGATTATATATTATATTTTATTGATAGTGTCACACCGGATAGAGTGAAGGGAGATTGTGTTAATTGGACTAAAAAAGTTAATCTGTAAATATGCACTGATCCTAGGGCGTAGCACTAGTACAGGGCAAGAGCAATAGATAAACAGCATACCGGGATATATGTGCAAATATTGGCATAAATTGATGGTAAATGGGTGAAGAAGGTAAAGGAAGTGTGATGGTGACTGAATGAATGAAATATGAAGGTGAAAAAATATATATATGAGAAAGTGAAAACAAATTAATTATATATAGAATTATATGAGAAGACTTATAAATTTAGTTAGAATGGAATGATAATTAAAATGAAACATGGGGGGCAAAAGTCCCGTGAATTTTGCTGACCATGTCTTAATTGTGGACATTGTCAGTCGATAGTGACCGAAATGTGGGGCATGGATAATAGTTGCTGATATATTAGTGTATGGAGTGTGCAGATCAAGTGACGTCAGGTGATGAAGAAAAGGAAAGGAAAAAGAAAAGGAAAGAGAAAGGGAAGAAAAGGAAAGAAAAAGGGGGATGGTGGCGGGAGGATAGAAGACAGTTCCTAGATAAATGTGTAAGAAGGATAGCAAAAAAAAAAGGGGGGGGGGGGGCTCAAAACCTCCACATAGGTGGGGAGTGATAAAAAGTGGGGATAAAAAACAAGATGTGTGGGATAGGTAGTTAGGCTCTTGAAATGAATTTTAAATATTTAAAAAATTCATCAAAGACCCCCCACATAAGTGGGGGGTAATTAAGTGAAAAAAACAAGGTAAGGGGAAAGAATGAGAAAATGGGGGAACATGTGAATGGGATGTAATGGAATTGATGGGGCAGGCCCATGTGAAGAAATGTGGGCCGATGAGTGAGGTCAGCATGGTACATGGGGGGGGGGGAGAGGGGAAGTATGAAACAAGGATAAAATAATAACAATAGCGGGGAAAAAATTTATAAAATTAAGTAGAAAAATAAAAAAATTATAAAAAATAATAATATAATAAATAATAATAGTAATAATAATAATAATAATAATAATAATAAAGAAATAAATCTAAATAATAATAAAAAATTAATGAAAAAACAGTTTGTAGCTGCCGTTGGAAAAGGTGCATTATTTGAATATAAAACCAATAAATTGTATGTGTGTTATGAAAAAGAAATGCATTGAAAAGCCAATGTCTTATAGAAAGACTGCATAATTTATATTTTTGTTCAGGCCAGAGGGCTTGAGACTATTGAGGCGAAAGATCCATTCGCTCTCTTTCTTGTAAAGTTCCTTAGTGATGTCTCCTCCTCATATGCCTAGATGAATGCGATCTAGGCCGAAAGCCTTGAATTCTTTAATGGATTCTCCATGAGAAAGGTGAAAATGCCTGGCAACCGAGGTAAGTTGTTTCATACGTGCCACATCTTTTGATGCATTGTGGATGTTGCCCAGATGTTCCAAGACCCTCTCCTTAAGTTTACGTGTAGTCATGCCAACGTATTTGAGGTTGCATCCACAGGTTATGCAGTAAATCACAGCTTGAGTGTTGCAATTAAAAAAATGTTGTAGCTTTATTGATTGACCATATCTGTCGATGACCGTGTTTGTTTGTAATATCTGTGGGCACGATTTACATTGTCCGCAAGAAAAAGAGCCAGTGATAGTTGGTATTTTAGGTATAGATGTAACGAAGTGGCTCCGGACTAACTGATCTTTGATGTTATTAGATCTGCGCCAACTCATCTGTAGTGGGGAGTTCAAAAAAGTGGATAAATCAGGATCTAGCTGCAGAATGGCGAGATGTTTGGTTATGGCATTTTTTTTGCATTTTCCACTCAGGACAGAAGGTTCCTATGAATCTGATGGTGTCATCTTGTTCCGGGACCTCTTTTTTCTTTCTGAAGATTAAACTCTCTCTCTTGACCGCTGCTGTGGCTGAGTATGCTCGTTTGAGTGAGCGTTTGCTATAGCCCCTGGCTAGGAGGCAATTGGTGAGTTCTCTGCTTTTGATTTTAAAGATATGGTCATCCGAGCAATTCCATCTCAACCTGAGATACTCGCCTTTAGGGATGTTTTCAATAGTTGGAGAAAAGTGTGAGCTAGTTTGAAAGAGGAGACTGTTTGTTGCAGTCTCCTTACGATATAGCTCTGTTTCCAAGAAACCTGTGTTGGATTTGTAAATATTGAGATCAAGGAAAGGAACCGTCTCTGAGCTAATGGTATGCGTTAATGTGATATTGAGATCACTGATGTAAAGGAGTTTTATAAAGTCCATGAGAAGACCTCTCTCCCCATTCTAAATGATAAATATATCGTCAATATATCTCAATCACAATATCACGTGTGGTATATTCCTCATTGATGGTATTGAAGACATAAAAGTGCTCCCACCATACCAGAAAAAGGTTAGCATATGTGGGTGCGCAAGCTGCGCCCAATGCTGTTCCCCTTACTTGCAAGAAAAATTGATCCTGAAAAACAAAATAGTTTTTGGAAAGAACGAAATCAAGCAACCTCTGAAGGAAACTTGAGAAGTCTTTTGTACCTCCTTGGTCCAGGTAATATTTAACAGCTGTGAGGCCTTGATGATGATCAATGCTAGTGTAGAGTGCCTCTACATCTAGGGTCACCAGAAGGAAGTTGTCCTCAAAATGTATATTATGGATCTTGCGTAGCAGATCCGATGTGTCCTGCAAGTAGGAAGGTAAGGCGAAAACAAAATCACGGAGGTGTAAATCCAGGAAAATCCAGGAACCGACTCGGTTGCTCCAAGAGTCCACCATTACCTGACATAATTGGTCTTCCGTGTGGGTTGAAGGCATTTTTGTGAATCTTGGGCAAGAGATAAAATGTTGGTGTTTTTGGGTTCTTGATGGTAAGATATTGTAATTCTTGCTTTGTGATGGTACCTTGTGTCGCAGCTTCCTGTATCAGAGTATTATAAGCATTCAGGAATCTGGTAGTTGGATTGCTGAGGAGTTTTCTTGAAGCATGAAAGATTATGTAATTGTCGATGAGCCTCAATAATGTACATTTCTCGGGGCCAAAGAACAATATTGCCATCCCTGTCTGACGGTTTTATAATGACGTCATGCCAGGTTCCCAATTCTTGAAGGGCTTTTCTCTCTTTAAATTTGAGGTTTTTGGGGAGTGGTGGAGTCCATTTTTGGTTTGAGTGTAGACATTGTCAAATTCTTTGGACACTCGATTCAGGAAAACTCTAATCTCTGGACTATTATTGTCAGGAGGGAAAAAAGATGATTTAGGTTTACACTTTGGTCTGTAGGTGGAAACTTCATCCATATTGGATTCTATACAAAGTTCTTCTAACTCCTGGATAGCGTTGAGATCATCTGTAGTCAATTCTGAATCAGGGACACTATCTGACTGTCTAGATTGTTGCTTGGCAAAGAATTTTCTAAGGAGAAGCTTCCTCCCAAATAGTCTCAGATCCTTTTCCCAGGAAAATCTATTAAAAGACTTTGATGGCGAGAAGGAAAGTCCCTTTGCGAGTACTTCCATGTGATCAGGTGAATGAGACCTGGTGGATAGATTAATGACTTGTAGTTTGGAGGAATTTCTTGGATCTATCGTAACGTCTTCCTCTGCCGGGCCGGATATCGGGCGGTCCTTGGTATGTCCCAGTCTTGGTTGCGTCCGTCGTTTCTTCTTTCCCCCTCTCCTGGTTTTCCTCGGGTTCTGATACGTCCTCTGGGTCTCTGGCCTTGACCTAAAAGACGTGGGGAGAAAATTTCAACTTCTTCCTAATTATACTTCGTGTTTTCAAAAGTTTCACTGGCCGAGTCTCCACTATTGGAAGATTCAAATTCTGAGAAGGTAGGGTCTTCCCTCAGTTTACGATTTCTTGTTGGAGGCATGGGATTCCACCTAAAGATGTCACCTCGTGCGAAATCGTGTTTGTCCCTGATAAATTTGTTGTGTTTGCGATCAACTATTGCTTGTTCATAGAGGACAATCTCCTTCCTATGTTTCTCAAAGGCTGTTTGGAAGGATAGATCCTTTTCCCACGCTTCTAGGTTTTTTCCAAATTCATCTATCTCCTTTTCTACCTGGTCTATAAGTAAGGTATCATGTTTGATAAGAAGGTGTAATAATTCGTGGGAGCACTTGAGAAGTGTTGCTTCCCATTCGATCTTCAAATTTTCTGTTGCAAGTGGAAAAGATGGAAATACTTTGGGTCTCAGACCCCGGGGTACAATCTTATGCTTAATGTAATTTTCCAAAGTTGTGACATCCCATGATAGGCGTGTCCTCCTCTGCAGACTTTTCTGTAATCTGGAGAAGGTAGTCCGCCAATCTAGATTGGGAGAGGATTGTTCATAGGTTTCCGAAAAGGGATCCCCAAAGTTTTCCAAATTTTGACATTTCAATAGCTCCGTTTTGAGTGAAAACGTAGTCATGCTGAGTGATAATATACACTCGGCTATCTCAAAATATACCTCGATTGAGGTAGATCATTTTTTTCAGTTATGATTGTACTAATGTGACCTGTGCCCGATCGTCCTGTGTTTTGTGTGAAACTACATATCCCAGCATGCCTTGACACAGTTTTGCTGTTAGAGAATATTAAGCTATGTCAGGGCATGCTGGGATGTGTAGTTTCTCAACAGCTGGAGGGCCACAGTTTGGACATGCCTGCACTAGAGTCTTGCTCCCTCATCATCCCTTGGCATAATGCTCTTCTTTCTTTATTGCCTCCAGCTGTCACTGGAATCTCCTCAAAAACTGATGTAGGTGTAGATGCTATGATCAATTACCACTCTACTCCCTCTGTTTAAAGAGCATTGGGGAGCATGTTGTCACTGGCAAACACAAGGGATGCATTTAATAAGCAGTGAAATATGTTTTCATTTACCCCAACCTAAAATTGGTCTACATGATTCCAAGCAATTATACATAGCAGATTTGATAGGTCACACACACACGTGTTATATTCTACATAGATATTTGAATTATTTTTTTAGAGCTGCATTCATGCCAATTTATAAATAATCCCCATTAAACCACCTATAAACCAGGGATTTTACAGCTGCAAATAACATGTTTATTGGGAAACACCCATTTCTAAACACTAAACTGAAGGAAATAAGCATCTACTGCAGGTGTAAAATAGTCTGTTTATACACTTTGTAAAGTTTGCCATGACTAGCCTGTAGAAGCATGTGTCCCAATTCCCATTCTGCTGTGTTTGTATATAAAAGGACCAGTTTCCAGCTACAGTATTCACTCATCTTCTAAACCTACCTGTAACTGACTTCTCACAAGAAGGACACAGATCATCCAGTAACCGGTCATGTCTGGAATCAAGGGAGGAAAATGTGGCCAGAAGATCCAATGTCAGGATCCTTGCAAGGACCCATGCCAAAGGCCACCTGTCTGTGTAGATCCTTGTCAGGACCGTAAGTTACTTATTATCATCATCTTAGAACTGAATGCCAAACATTGGGGAAAACCGAACACATATGAAATAGGATATTCATAAAACAGGTTTCACAAAATAAATGTAAGCCTTCTGTTACAAATGGATAATTGGATGTAATTTGCTAAAACTATGGGCATGCTCATTGATATAATATTTAAAAAATGATTGTATCTATACTTGGCTTTATAGTATACATTTTCTTATTCCTTACAGAATAAACTACCATATATTTAGGCATTTCCTATTACAGCTGACTAATCTGAAACAATTTACAATGAATACTATAAAAAAAAAATCTTATATTAAATGCCAGGTTATAATTGTGCAATGTAGTCAGCATGCCAGCACCGAAATCCCTACCGCCGGGACCCCGACCATAAGCATGCTGGTGGTTAGGTTTAGGCTGCAGGCAGGGAGGGATAGGCTTAGGCTATGGGGAGGGATGGCTAGGGTTTGGCTGCAATAGGGGAGTGTTACGGTTAGGCTGCAAGAAGGTAGGGTTAGGGGGAGGGCTAGAATTAGGGTTCCTTTGGTGCAGGGCTCCTGCCGAGATCAAGACCAGTCGGGATACCAGGGCCGGTTTTTCTGACCGCCGGCATCTTAACTACCGGCTTCCCGTTCCCAAACCCCATTACTAACCATAGTTTTCCTTGTTACTGAAGGAACCACTGTTAACTCTGTGACTGTTAATTGCAACTATGGATGCAAAATGTACAAAGCCTAGAAACATAAGCACAATAAGTATACCAATTTACTGAGAACAATGTGTACAAAACACCTGGTTGTAAAGCAGAACATATATGTATTTTTTTATTTATTTGTTTGTTTGTTTCAGCATGTAAACCTCGTTCACAGCACCATCATCATTATGGACTTCGCCAACAAGGTAAATATGAATGAGAGCACACAATAGATTGCATTGGTCTATAAGTATAGATTATATTATTTACAAATTACTTGGCCAGTACTCAAAAACCTATTTACTTCATTATAATCATCAGTGCAGACAACACTAAATATTTGATACCTATTACTATATATTCTGGTACGTGTTAATTGAGGGTAAAATAGAAAAATGTGAGCCCTAGTGTATTTGAACTATGTGGATAGTTATGAACTTATGATTAAAATACTTGAATTCCCTCAAATAACTTAAGTTCAGGTTTAAATTCTGTTCAGTCGAGTGCGCCAAAAACCTTCATGGGTCATTTAAAATAAAATATGCTAAACCCCACTTGATTACCTTGAAAATAAAACATTAACACTCTATATGGGCCTGTTAAGTTGATCTCAAAATACCAAATTGATGAGGTAGCTGTGACACGTGGAGATCTGAAATTGCATGATCCACCTAGCCAATCGATTATGTCAGGGCCAAAACTAGGATTTTTGTCACCCGAAGCAAAGCAGTAACTTTCCCCAGCCCAACCAACCCCCCCCCCCCCCCAAAAAAAGAGTAAAAAATAAATAAATATATAAATAAATAATAATAATAATATAAATTAAAAAGAAAAAAAAATAAAGATTAAAAATAAAAAAGTAACATAAAAAATCAAACTACGCCACGTAGTAGTGCAACCTTATTCTCATTGCACTGAACTGTAGTACAACTCATTAACATTACGCTGCCCATGGGGGACAGGGGGAGAGAGAGGAAAGAGAGAAAGATGGAGAGAGGAGACTCGGATGAGGGAGAGAGATGGAGGAGAGGGAAAGAGGGGTAAGGGAGAGAGATAGAGGAGAGGATAGAAAGATGGCAGAAAGAGGGGTGAGGGAGAGAAAGTAGAAAGAGAGGAGAGAGCGGAGAGATGGGAGAGAGAAGAGATAGGAGAGAGGGGTAAGGGAGAGATGAGAGAGAGAGAAAGAGGAATGAGAGAGAAAGAGAGGGGTGGCATGAACTCCTATATAACCCTACCGGACTGCCATTCCATGTGATGCCCAGTCCCTGCAGGAGGTTGTACCTGTTCTGTGGGCATCACTGGCAGTCCTCACCTGTTGGCCGCACTGTGGAACAGAATAGCTAGTTCATGCATGAAGCATAATAATTATATTGATACAATTTGGTAGAGAAATTGTAATACTGTATAGAATTTGTTGCCACTGATATAATGCTTTAAGAAATGCTTTGTATATATAGTGGCTCCTATAAAAGAATTTGGGTAAGTAGCCAGCAATATACTGTATAGCTAGATGCAGGTATGATGCAATATATATAAAGTTCTTTGGTAAGTAGAAAAAATATAGTAATATATATGAAAGCGTAAAAATAAAAATATAAGTGGCGTCCCGCTAATGTTCCTTACAGGTAGCTAGTTAAAAGGGTAGTCCCATTCAGGGTCTCCAATGTAAATTTAACCAGTCTTTGGCTGATCCAGGGTTTTAAAAAGGTGTAGTCCTGTTCAGGGCATCTGGTGTGGATTTAACCCATCTTTGGCTGGTCTGGTGTTGCTGCTGGTCAGATTGCAGGGCAGCACAATGTCCTGGCTGGAGCTATGCCCTCTGGTTACTCCACTGTGATCGCTCCGGTAAATTTCCCCAGTGGATGACTGATCCAGAGTTATGTTGCAGGGCGCGTGGAGCTCCCACAGCTGCGGGCTGTCCAAAATGGGTTACTTGCTCCATAATTCTTCCTCTGGCTTATTCCCCAGTCTGGTCCCTGTGCACCCGTTTGGACATGGTTATGCTAGAACCAAGTTGGAGAAATGACCTCTGACATCACCAGGTGAAGGAGCCACATCACCAGGGAGAGAAGCCATGCCCAAACAGAGTACCCGAAATGTACCCTTGTGGGTTTGATTCGCTCGCCATGCTTCAGGCAAGGTGGTGAGCGAATACTAAAGGTAGTAGTTGGTGGCGTGGATAGTGACAGAACTATTCCACTGGTCTAGCTCCTCCCACTGACATTAGAGGTCCTTTAGCCCACTTGATTCTCAGGACAACCAGCGGCTTTGGGACTTCACGCAGCTCCCTAGTCTACTTCAGCACTGCCCGGCCACTGAAGAAGCAGCTGGCTGAACTTAGGAGCTGGGTAGAGATCTCGGTGCTCCCTCCTTCTGACGCCCGAGGCACGTGACCCCTTACCCCCCCCTAGTTGCGCCCATGATTATGTATGTATTAAGCAGGCAAAAATAATAATAATCTGAGGGAGGCCATATTATGTTATCAATGTATCAGAAAGACAAAATTAATGTATGCTTTCATTAAGAGAGCAATATTGTTTATTATATTATGATATATCATAATAATAATAATAATAATAATAATAATAATAATATTAAGTGGTTTATGAATGATGTTTCACTCCATAATCATTTCTGATTGTCCCCATAATAGGTGTATAGAGCCTCCTCATGTGCTGATTGGTCAGATAGGTATGGCTGCGCTTCAGACAGCTTTTCTGTGGTTTTCCAGCAGCTTTAAAGCAGTATTTGCTATTTCAAAACCACCATCCAAGTCAGCCCATAGCTAAAAAAAATGTGATATGTAGTCTAAATGTCATTTAATGTTCAAGCCAATTTTATAATCTCACTTATGATCTCTTCCATTGCAGATCCATGCAACCCCTGTTGTCCTGATCCTTGCCAGGGCCAAGGGAATTTTTGCTGTGATAAATGAAGACATTTCATCTGACTTTATGCCTTTGCATGCCTTACTTTATGTCACTACAAATGAACGCTCATTTATTTTCTTTAAATCTGCATTACTAAATTCTACATCTGTGTGATGCTTGCTCATGTATATTGTTACCCAATAAAATGGTATTAACCCTACATTGTCTCTGTATTACTACCTTAATTTGTTAGTTTTGTATTAATGGGCATAGGCAAATGCATGAGGGGTTCCAGTTACCCTAAATAACCCAGACCCCTTTCTGCCAACAGATCAAACCATGACTATAATAGCAGTAGTGAATAATAAGAGCCGTAGCCACAACATGCAGTATAAGGGACAGAATGAAGCAACTGAGCATGTCAAGTGGCAGCAGCTTCTCTTAAAGAGTCTGCTGTGTGTTAGGATCTCAGCTCAATCAGTGCACTGGACCAGAGAGCAGCTGCTTGTAAGAAAAGACTGGTGTCTTACAATGAGGTGGGAGAATGTATGTCTAGAAAGCACTGTTCTGTCTCCTACTACATATCTTATGTGTGCATTATTATGGGATGTTTTACCTTTTCCTGGCACCTTTTTTATATGAGATAAATTGGTTTGATTAATTTTTTTAGACTTTCTCCTGTACAGCCTATACTAGAGACCATCTATTCTGTTAATTACTAATACTGTATTACATGCATGATCCATTGTATAAGGAGACTAATGTGTACATAAATTATATGTCCAAGGATGGTGTTCGGTTCTTCTGCAGGTCCCCAAACTCCCGGACTTACTTCAATGCTTCATAGAGCAGGGGAATTGATTTGTGGTATTACCCACAGTCAGAGAACAATAATATTCCACATGTAATGGCTTATGTGACAGCTGGCGCTGTGTATGTCTGATGTATTACATACTGCACACTGCACTTTGTATGAGGCAGTGACACTGCTAACTATGCACACATCATTGGCTGGCCACACTTGCTCTAAAATCGAGCATTTATGAAACCTCTCTAGAAAAGCTGTGTTTGTGCCTGATCTCTTCAGCAATATACATTTTGCACCAACCCTTACATATGTAGTTTGCACAATATGCATTTGTCATCTGTGTATCTCTTTAAGTTTATTTATTGTCAGATTATCAGGTGTTATTTTAATTTAAATAATTTGTAACGTGCAACAGAATTTGTTAGCAATACATAGGATTCATTTGGATTGTTGGATGAAAGCTGGTATAGTATATGACCAGATCTACATCCTACAAAATAATAATAAAATGGACAAAACTCTGTTATATACATTTGCAAATATATCATAAGACACCAACCACATAAAGGTGTCTCTCCTCTGGTGGTCCTATACTACATACTGGCCCTCATTCCGAGTTGTTCGCTCGCTAGCTGCTTTTAGCAGCATTGCACACGCTAGGCCGCCGCCCTCTGGGAGTGTATCTTAGCTTAGCAGAATAGCGAACGAAAGATTAGCAGAATTGCTAATAAATAATTCTTTGCAGTTTCTGAGTAGCTCCAGACCTACTCACAGATTGCGATCAGCTCAGTCCGTTTAGTTCCTGATTTGACGTCACAAACACGCGCTGCTTTTGGCCAGCCACTCCACCGTATCTCCAGACATTCCCGCGTTTTTCCCTGACACGCCTGCTTTTTTTAGCACACTCCTGGAAAATGCTCAGTTACCACCCAGAAACGCCCCTTTCCTGTCAATCATTCACCGATCAGCAGAGCGACTGAAAAGCGCCGCAGTATCCACAGCAAATCTGCTGAGTTTTTAGTTAAATAACTAAGCGCATGCGCCCTGCGTGCCTTGCGCATGCGCAATTAGCAACAAATCACAGCATAGCGAAAATCAGCAACGAGCGTACAACTCGGAATGACCCCCACTGTTCATTGTATTGTATTCACATTGGTAGGATATATTGGTATACAACACTGATTCAATGACAGCAATCTCCAACAGGAGATTCTTTTATTAGGTCTCAAGGACTTCTGGATTAAAGCTGGTAATAAGGTACACGGCAAGAATTATCACAATAATGAAAATGGGAGAAAATGATCACAAAGATAGCAGATTACAGGAGAAACAATTTAGCTACAGCGCACATTACACTGGGACATTCAATAATTCAATGGTTTCAATAAATGTAATCACAGATATATGTATATTCTGAGAAAAATGATACAACAAGAAAAACAGTAAAGATGGTCATTAAGAATACAGGTTTCAATATCAATTGCTAGTTTTTTAAATATACCTGATACTCAAAAAACTCACAATCTTCACAAGCTATATATGTTGGAGCTTCTTGGATCTTATGGTGCCACATTATTGCAATGGGAGACTGTGGTATAACTGGACTTGTTGCACAAGTGATGGAGATCCTACAGTACCACAGTGTTGCAATGGGGGCTGTGGTATAACTGCACTTTTAGAAGAAAGATTGATCCTGGGTTTCAGTTAGTAAATGTCACTGTGCTCCAATGATGCATACGGATGTATGTAACTAAAGGTGCCATAGAATCTCTAACAAGCAACTGTAAGTAAGTATCTTGTGGAACAATTAACTCAGTCTTTTACTCAATGTGTCTATGAAGTTCTTCTCACAAGTAGTGTCTCTGTACTGGTTAATACTGTGTTAAAACAGGGGTCACTCTGTGATTCTCAGTCAATGGTCAGGTAGCACCCCTTTATTCCATGTGGTCATGACTCATGAGTTCTATGTGTGTGACCATGGACAATAGGGCTTAGCACTCACCCTCCTGCAGTCTGCCACAACAGTCTCTGTTACTCAATTTGAGCCTCACATTTTATTTCACTCTCACCCGGAATCTATCTCAGCAGTTTCAGCTCTCTCAAAAATGGCAATGGTATCTGCGCCTCTGCACAATTCTGGCAGCGTCCAGTCCCCAGCTGCAATGTCTTACGCCTGCTCTCCCAGTTCTCCACAGTCATGAAAGCACCCTGCTGCTTCAACTCTGCAGTGCTAGTCTACAAAGTTTGTGTGACCACCTGGTTTCTGCCTAATCAGCTCTTCTGCTCCGCTCCTCGCAACACATCCAGCTCCTTCAATGGCTTCTCTCCAACAACCACGTCACCTCCCTCTTCTTTCCACTAGGCTACGCTTGCCCTCTCTGTCTCTGTCCAATTGGAACCTGCCACTTCACAAACAGGACATGTGACCTGGCTATGGCCATCCCCTAACCCCTGCTGTACCAACCAAATGAGTCATCAGGTCACAAACACTAAGGGGGGTGCCAGTGATACAGCCCTGGCTGGTGGTACCCCACTCTGCTGTGCCTGGACAAGTGGCTGGCTTGACAGCAAGGGCATTTAAAAAATAGTGCCCAATTGCAGCTTGGGAAAGGCAGCCAATCAGGAGTAGCCACTATTGACTGTCTGTCTGTCTGCGAGCTGTGATTGGCTCGTGGCCAGGTGGCAAATTCAAGATGATGCTGCTACAGTATCTGTCCTTGGCTTGCTGCTGGCTCGGTACATGGTCTGCTGGTGGCCCAGTACCTCTATCTCCCCATGTCTGGTACAACAGTACCGGAAGTCCCACCTTGATGGTGGCCCTGATGTCACCACAGGGCTGAACACTGCCTAGGAGAATCTGGAGCACAATAAACCTCATTGAAACTATTGAGACTCGAGCTGTGTGGGCACGGTTCTCAGAGAATCAAGTACACCCAAACTTCTGGGATCCAAGGAGATCATGTGGCAAAGCTTGGATCTGCCTGTCTGCCTCAGATCCCAAAATGAGCCAAAATGTCATACTCCCACTGTCGGATCTCACGGGTTTTGGATTAGGCGCCAATTTCAAATTCCCATTGAAATCAATCACACCCCCGCACTGAGGACAGCGCAAGCACACCAGCACTGCTGACACTGCTGGCACCCCGCACTTAGGACACCACCGACACCCCCTGCACTATTGATATATCTTACTTAAACTGTATCCAACGCTCACTGTATCCGACGTGCACTTTATCCGACCCGCACTGTATCCAACCTGTCCTGTATCCAACAGGAACTGTGTCCATGGCACACTGTGTCTGACCCACACTGTAACCCACACTGTGGCCCTCATTCCGAGTTGTTCGCTCGCTAGCTGCTTTTAGCAGCAGTGCACACGCTAAGCCGCTGCCCTCTGGGAGTGTATCTTAGCTTAGCAGAAGTGCAAACGAAAGATTAGCAGATTTGCTACTAAAAAATGTCATGCCGTTTCTGAGTAGCTCTAGACCTACTCCTATCTTGCGATGACTGCAGTCAGTTTAGTTCCTGGTTTGACGTCACAAACACGCCCTGCGTTCGGCCAGCCACTCCCCTGTTTCTCGAAGCCAGTCCTGCGTTTTTGCCTGGCACGCCTGCGTTTTTTAGCACACTCCATGAAAACGCTGAGTTGCCGCCCAGAAACACCCACTTCCTGTCAGTCATACTACGATCACTCGAGCCACTGAAAAACGTTGCTTAAACTTGGGTAAAACTACAAAGTTTTGTGTGAAAACTGCACAGAATTGCCATTTTTTCACATGATTGCTGCGCTGCGAAAATCGTCAGCGAGCAAACAACTCGGAATGACCACCTGTATTCAACCTGCACTATATCCTGCACTGTATCTGACCTGCACTGTATCCGACTCGCACTGTTTTCGATCAGCACTGTATCTGGGGCATACTGCATCAAGACGACACTGTATCCGAGGCACAATGTATCTGAGGCACACTGTTTACTGCACTGTATCCAACCCACACTGTATCTGGCCTGCACTGTAACCCACACTGTATCAGACATGCACTGTATTCAACCCGTGCTTTATCCTGCTGTACACCTCAATTTCTTGTTTGTATTGTTAACACACTAGTACTCTATGGTAAGGGCACCTTTCGTATGATCCCCTTTTTATTTTTACCCAAAGAGGAGATCAAAATATGCACTGCAATTTGTGATTATAACTCGAACTAACTTTATTTTCTTGCAATATTAAGCTCACAAATAAATGATTACCAACAGTAACGTCACCGTTAATAACAATATAACTAGCGTTTTATCAGGACAATAGTTACCGGTACATTTAGGCAAATAAATACAAGGTTTTATTATACTGCAATTGATGATCTCAGTAGATTCTTCTTCCTTCAGGGATAAGAAGGGTTAAAATATACGCCACAATATTATCAATGTTAACTTTCAATGCAATGTTTATAAAGTTATTATACTGAGCTCAATTTCTTAATAACTACTATCTCAGACACTGGATTTTACTTATAACACCTATACTGCGCAGTGAACTATAGCCATTCAGTTGGTGCACATGAAGTCTCTAAGGGGGCAATATCCTTCAGACAAAATGTATGGGAGTATTATTTATGAGGCTGGCGGAAAATAGATATTTACTTGTAATCCTAGGCAAATACAGCGTAGTTAAGTCTTGTATCCTCTAAAGCTAAGGAAGCTGGCTGTAACTCAAGATATAAGTATACGTCCTTGAGAGCTGTTTTGTAACTGAAATTAATACCTCTGTAGCAGTTTTGAGTTAGCCGTAGTGGGCTGCACCAGCGGGTACTGTAGTAATAATTTTTTTATTTGCGTCAAAAAGAAAACTGACATTAGTATTCTTGTTTACTTTAGCTGTCTACTGGGAGAGAAGCTTTCTGACACTAACTCCAGCTGACACACCGACAGGATGAATGATGTCACTGTTCATCGCTCTCTGTAACTGCACTGTGGCTGCGGTAAGTATATCTCTGTGTAGAACTGAGTAACTGTATTCCGCTGAATGATCTTATAGGTTTAAATGCAGTGTAATCTAGTCAGATCTGATAAATATTTGACTGGGAGTACTTCTTAATTGACCTCTTATGCTGAGTGTTTATAATATCCTGCAGTACTATAGTTTGTTAAATTCCCTTCAGCATAAGGCTTCTTTCTGTCTGCATAGCCTTCAGTGTATGACAGTAGTAATCTCCCTTCCGTTAGAGGCCCTTTGCTACTGTCCCCTGACCTTATATGGAGGTATATGGAGCTTCCCACTGTTGGATCACTCATGGTTACTGCACAGCTTTAACCTGGATTGGTTAATTAGGGTTTGGTCACCTCCCGCAGGGCGTCGCCAGGGGAATCTCTGCTTCACTCCTCCGTCCCCGCTGTCACCTTTTCGGACGTCCTTCACAACCGCACTGCACGGCAGACACCGGACCCTCAGCTCTCCTCACCACCGCAGGGAGACATCAGAAAAGGAATCGAGGTAAGTATTACCGCTCTCCGTCTCTCTTTCACCTGCTGCCGCTATCAGTTCTCCCAGCGGCTCTCGCTACTCCGGCAGTGCAGCTCCGCCGTCAACTCAGCTCCCCTCAGAGACTGCCAACGGTCATCTCTGTTCCTCCTTTTCAAACCTCTCCTTGGTTCCCCTGATCAATCCCACCACACGTTCTCTGCACGCACTGGCCATCTCCACTTCAATTACGCTCGGAGCTCCCTTCCAGTGCTGGAAGTGGACCAATCTTAACTTCACGAGCCCATATCACTATTGGGCCATCAACAGTTCCGACTGTCCCATTTACCCTCTATGAGGGTCCCTATCTAGAAGTCATATTCCCTCTGTGAGGGTGGCGAACACTTTCCTTATGAGAGTAATATACGTTTTACACGAGTATTTGTCCTCTGTGAGAATATTATGTATTTGAACCACTTTTACCACTGAGTGGCATTTTAATAAAAAGAAACACATGAACTTCACTGTAATTATTACTATAGCTATTTAACATATATTATATTATTCTACTGATGCAGGGTATTACATACATCCCGTCTTTAACTATGCTTGTCCTCACGCATAACTTCAAACTAATAATCTTTTACAATTAGAACATCACTACATGAGCATGCCATACAAGAATATCTATGAACTTTTAGCACCTGTATCGAGAAGGCAGGATTCCCCGTGTACTTCTCTCGGACCTTCTCAGCAAAGGAGTGATTTCTGTACTATTTGCATCCAATTCGCTACATTCAATGCCATGAGGCAATATTAACCCAGCATAGGATACTTGATTATCTCCCTTCTCGATATCACAAGCTAAATTTTCCTTAGTTGCCAACACCGATCCTGGCTGGGAAGGGACTAGTACTGGCCAGAACAGTCCCATCATATCCTCTAAGGAGTCATTGGGCCCGGATTCAGTATACGGGCTCATCCTCTCTGTTCTTTTGCTTCCAGCATCTTGATTTTGAACGGTGGGAGTGTTGTACTTTTTTAATTGATTGCGATGTACTACTAAGGAGTAGTGTCCTCCGTCTTTGGTTATCTGATAGACAGCTATCTCAGGTCGTGGGAACCCTTTTATTTGGTAAGGTATCGCTTCCCAAAAGCTATCCAGTTTGCTATGCCGATGATTGTTTTTCTTCAAAACCCAATCGCCTATATTCAAAGATTCAGCCAAAGCATTCTCATTGTAACATTCAGCCTGTTGCTTCCGCACCCTATCCATCCGTTGATTGATGATAGTTTGTGCAATTTTCAAATGCCGCTGATGTACTTTCACCCAATCAGTATGGGGAATTATTTCCTGTGCAATCTCTTGAGGCACATCCAATCTCACATCTGCAGGTAATTTGCCCTCTCGTCCGAATAGTAAATAAAACGGAGTATATCCCGTGGAGCTATGCTCCGTATTATTATATAAAAAGGTAATCTCCGGTAATTATGTCGGCCAGTCTTGACGCTCCGGTGCAGGAATCGCTCTTAGCATACTGATCAGCGATTGATTCATCCTTTCACATAACCCGTTGCATTGGGGGTGATATGCGGGGGTTCTTAATTTTTGACACCCGTATAATGCACACAACTCTTGAAACAAGTGTGATTCAAAAGCGGGCCCCTGGTCGGTTAGTATGTTTTATGGGTACCTGTAAGGACGGACGAAGGCTCTTCAAAGGAATTCGGCAGTGGTCTTTGCTGATAGATCGCGCACTGGAAGAGCCACAGCAAATTTTGAATAATGATCCACCATAGTAAGAGCATATTGGTATCCACTTCGGCT
This sequence comes from Pseudophryne corroboree, assembly GCF_028390025.1. Taxonomy (NCBI): domain Eukaryota; kingdom Metazoa; phylum Chordata; class Amphibia; order Anura; family Myobatrachidae; genus Pseudophryne; species Pseudophryne corroboree. Next base: position 221,511,602 of record NC_086446.1, read on the forward strand.
AGGCTCTAATTTAATATGATTTAGAGACACCAACTCCAGTGGATGGGTAGTTGTTATAGGATGAAGAGGGGCCTTCTGTTTCATGGGAGTTGACTTGCGAAGAATACAATTGGGACAGTTGGCACACCACTCTGCTATATCCTCTCGCATCCCGATCCAAAAAAAACTTTTTCGTAATTGAGCTTCTAACTTTTGGGCTTGAAGTAGGAAATTCTTATCTTGATGTGATAACACGATCTGCGTGACAGGGTTATGGGTTCTCGGATTGATTCCGCCACGTATCAGAAGTCCTTTTTGTATTTTTAACCGATCTAATTGACGCCACAGCTTCAGCAGCTTGGGTTCGGTTGCTTGTCGCTCCAATTTACTTAACACTTTTCCGGAAAGCAACAGAGCTTTCAACTTGGTCAAAATTGAACTTCCATGCTGTAATTGACGACATTTCTCTTCAGGTTCTATTCGTGCTACACTTGTAATGTCTTGTGCCTGCATTTATTGGATGCTGGAGGTCACAAACTGTTGTTGAACAAGTAGATCGTGAAATTTCGGCATTTCAACATCTTCCCACTCATCTTTCTCGTTAACATCTTCAGTTGAACCATGTAGCCGTGCCAGAGCGTCGGCATTAATGTTACTTTTTCCACTTCTATACTTGACAGTGAACTGGTAATTGGCTAGTCGGGAGCACCATCGCTGCTCCAAGGCCCCTAAGTGAGCTGTCGCCAAATGAGAAAGGGGATTATTGTCAGTAAAAGCTATGAATGGGGTGGCGGCAAGGTAGTTCTTAAACTTTTCTGTAACGGCCCACACTAATGCCAACAGCTCTAGTTTAAAAGCGCTATAATTCGTCATTTCGTTCTGTCTTTCTCAAACTTCGACTTGCATAAGCAATTACCCGTTCTTTTCCTTGTTGTTTCTGGGACAGAACAGCTCCTAACCCTTGATAACTAGCATCAGTATATAGTTGGAAGGGGTGGCTGTAATCGGGATATGCTAGTATAGGCGTTTTAATAAGTAAGGACTTTAACTTGTCAAAAGCACTTTGTTGAGCGGTTGTCCATATGATCGTCGTATTCCGATATTGCAGAACCCTAGGAGCCCCATGAAGTAACTCATGTAATGGAGCTGCAATATGAGCAAAGTTCTTCACAAATCGGCGATAGTATCCTACAAAGCCTAAAAATCTTCTCACTTCCTTCAAGGTGGTTGGTATCGGCCTGTCTAGCACAGCAGCCACTTTCTCTGGATCAGGGATGACTCCTTCTGCACTTACAACGTGTCCCAGATATTGCACACTAGTCTTCAGGAGATGACATTTGGAGGGCTTCACTTTGAGACCATACTCTGCTAGCCGTTGAAAGACCTCGTGGAGATGTGTGAGGTGTTCTTGGTAAGTTTGGGAAAAGACGATTATGTCGTCTAAGTACAGCAACACCATGTCAAAATTTTTAGATCCTAGGCAATGCTCCATAACTGTTGGAAAGTCCCTGGAGCATTACAAAGTCCAAACGGCATTCTTTCAAACTCATATAGTCCCATGGGAGTAGTAAAAGCTGTTTTTTCTTGATCTGCAGTTGCTATTCCAAATTGCCAGTAACCACTGGTTAAATCAAGTGTAGAGAAGTAGGTGGCTGATTTTAATGCCGTCAAGTATTCTTCAATCCTTGGCAAAGGGTACGCGTCTTTGTGCATGACTTGATTTAATTTTCTGTAATCGATGCAGAAGCGTAAACTCCCGTCCTTCTTTCGGACCAACACTATCGGTACTGCCCATGGGCTATGGCTATCTTTTATTACCCCCGAGCTTTTCATCTCTTCCAACATTTGCTTAACCGGTTGATATAAAGCTGGAGCCAGGGGTCAATAATGCTCCTTAATAGGCGGTGCCTTCCCTGTTGGAATATAATGTTGAATCTGGGCAACTAGTCGAAAAATCTGAGGAGTGTTTACTAAAAGTAGTGGGATTTTCTTTTAGAACCTTTAGGACTCCTTCCTTGGGTTCTTCTGCAGTATCTTCTTCCCCTATTTGTATTTCTTCCCACCATGACGACCTGTCTTCATCTTGGTCACCGGCCTCAGAGCTGATGTTTATTTGGGTAGGAGAAGAGACCACATCCACAATGTGCTGGAAATCCGCCCATACCAGCTTAGCCATGATCTGATGTCGACATAATCTCACGGGATAGTCATGGGGATTAAGGATTCGTAAGGGCGCTCGTCCTCCTTTTACAGTAGCCAAAACTCGTGCTACTACAATATCACCACATTGGGCTGTATTATAAGGTTCTACTATGGCATCATAACTTCTTCCCTGGGGTCCACATTGGGCTTTTCCCCACACGACAGTTTCGGTGTTAGGCTGTAAGATTACTGCCCGTCGATCAGCTATCTTTACTTTCCCGACTTCCCCTGAAGCATTAACAAATTTCTGCTGTCCCTGAAGAGTCCGAATCGTTAGTTGTAAAGCTTGTTGAAAGATTGGTGGGGTATTATATAATTCCTTCCTCAGAGCAACAAATAGTTCTTCTGGGCAATTTTGTAACACGTTCATCCCTACGATGATACAGGGAACCGATAAATCGTCTACATTAGTGATAAGACATCCTTGTCTTGGTAGAACAGCTTTTCCTATCTTAAAGTCAAATTCGCAATATCCCTGCCAGGATATATTTAATCCATTACTGGCCAGAAGCCTGAGCCTCGTGGGTGGGGGTGGCATGATTCCAGTCAATTCCCAATGTTGTTGGAAGACCCTCATCTGTATGGTTGTTACTTGAGAACCGGTATCAAGCATAGCTGGTACTAGTACTCCATTAATCTGGATTTTAACTATAGGACATTGTCCGACATATTCTGGGCACCATTCTTCTGGTGTAGGACCTACTGTGTTGTTTCCCCCCGAGGGTTGGTCTCCGGCCTCGGGGTACTGGCATTTAAAGGCTCTTCCTGGTGGCAAACCCGTTCAATGTGTCCACTGATATTACATCTTCTACATATAGGACGTCCCTGTGAGTCAAACCGGTCAGTAGGCCTTCTGCCTCTTCCTGACGGTGACTCCCACCACTCATTTCTTGGTCTTCTCCGATCTGTACGCCAATTTGATTCCGTTCTTTCAAATGGGGCGTGCTTACTGACTTTTTGTAATTCTCGGTTCATTGCTGCCATTCCTACCATCAATTCTTCCCATTTGGCCATTCAATACTTGTACAGGATCAGGAGCAGGAGCCTGTGCACTCTGTTGGGCAAATTTTCCCGGTTTCATCTTTTCTCCTAATATATTATACGGATCAGCCCTATTCTCTGATGATTCTTGAAATCCTGGCATCTCAGGAAAGGAAACCTCTTTTGGTTAACTTGAACCAACCACTTTAATTGCTGCCTCTTTAAAGTCTAAAAAGGAGTCACCCCTTTTTTGTAGCCTCAAAAGTTTCAGATGAGATCTATTATTCTCACAGCTGGTTCCATCTATGAATTTATTTACCAGGACCTCATCCACTTCTCTTACTTCTGTCTCATCCATCTCCTTGATATCTCTCAATGCTTCCTGTAAACTTAATGTAAAGTCTATTAACGACTTTCCTGGTTGTTGTTTCCTGGAATAAAACCGTGATTTAAGCTCGGACAATGTACTAATATCAAAAGTGGTTGCTAATCTTTGGAACACCTGTTCTGCCATCTGTCGCTCCTCTAAGGGCCAGGATAACACTTCCCGCAATGCTGACTCCTTTAGCTGCCCTATTAAGATTTCCACTTGTTGCTGATTACCTAAGGGATATAGTCTAAACATTGATTGCATCTTAGTTTTTAACTGAATAAATGTGTTTGCATTCTTTGGCCTTGCCTCTCCTGAATATGTGGGCAACCACGGGGCCCCAAAATAATATGGCATAGTGATCGGATTCACACTAGCCATGGCTGGTTGTGATGGTTGGGGTTTCACACCATCCGTCGTTGTTTGAGAACTCTGTGAACTTGTCGCTTGTTCTTCCGTCGACATGTTCTCTTCGTATCCATATCCTGTTCGTAGATGCCAAATAATTGTACACCTCAATTTCTTGTTTGTATTGTTAACACACTAGTACTCTATGGTAAGGGTACCTTTCGTATGATCCCCTTTTTATTTTTACCCAAAGAGGAGATCAAAATATGCACTGCAATTTGTGATTATAACTGGAACTTACTTTATTTTCTTGCAATATTAAGCTCACAAATAAATGATTACCAACAGTAACGTCACCATTAATAACAATATAACTAGCGTTTTATCAGGACAATAGTCACTGGTACATTTAGGCAAATAAATACAAGGTTCTATTATACTGCAATTGATGATCTCAGTAGATTCTTCTTCCTTCAGGGTTAAGATATATGCCACAATATTATCAATGTTAACTTTCAATGCAATGTTTATAAAGTTATTATATTTAGCTCAATTTCTTAATAACTACTATCTCAGATACTGGATTTCAAACCTATACTGCGCAGTGAACTATGGCCATTCAGTTGGTGCACATGAAGTCTCTAAGGGGGCAATATCCTTCAGACGAAATGTATGGGAGTATTATGAGTGTTTCTTGCAAGGCTGGCATTAAATAGATATTTACTTGTAATCCTAGGCAAATACAGCGTAGTTAAGTCTTGTATCCTCTAAAGCTAAGGAAGCTGGCTGTAACTCAAGATATAAATACAAGTCCTTGAGAGCTGTAGTGTAACTGAAATTAATACCTCTGTAGCAGTTTTGAGTTAGCCGTAGTGGGCTGCACCAGCGGGTACTGTAGTAATACATTTTTTATTTGCGTCAAAAAGAAAACTGACATTAGTATTCTTGTTTACTTTAGCTGTCTACTGGGAGAGAAGCTTTCTGACACTAACTCCAGCTGACACACTGACAGGATGAATGATGTCACTGTTCATCGCTCTCTGTTACTGCACTGTGGATGCGGTAAGTATATCTCTGTGTAGAACTGAGTAACTGTATTCCGCTGAATGATCTTATAGGTTTAAATGCAGTGTAATCTAGTCAGATCTGATAAATATTTGACTGGGAGTACTTCTTAATTGACCTCTTATGCTGAGTGTTTATAATATCCTGCGGTACTATAGTTTGTTAAATTCCCTTCAGCATAAGGCTTCTTTCTGTCTGCATAGCCTTCAGTGTATGACAGTAGTAATCTCCCTTCCGTTAGAGGCCCTTTGCTACTGTCTATTACGGGCCCACCCCTGACCTTATATGGAGGTATATGGAGCTTCCCACTGTTGGATCACTCACGGTTACTGCACAGCTTTAACCTGGATTGGTTAATTGGGGTTTGGTCACCTCCCGCAGGGTGTCGCCAGGGGAATCTCTGCTTCACTCCTCCGTCCCCGCTGTCACCTTTTCGGACGTCCTTCACAACCGCACTGCACGACAGACACCGGACCCTCAGCTCTCCTCACCACCGCAGGGAGACATCAGAAAAGGAATCGAGGTAAGTATTACCGCTCTCCGTCTCTCTTTCACCCGCTGCCGCTATCAGTTCTCCCAGCGGCTCTCGCTACTCCGGCAGTGCAGCTCCGCCGTCAACTCAGCTCCCCTCAGAGACTGCCAACGGTCATCTCTGTTCCTCCTTTTCAAACCTCTCCTTGGTTCCCCGGATCAGTCCCGCCACACGCTCTCTGCACGCGCTGGCCATCTCCACTTCAATTACGCTCGGAGCTCCCTTCCAGTGCTGGAAGTGGACCAATCTTAACTTCACGAGCCCATATCACTATTGGGCCATCAACAGTTCCGACTGTCCCATTTACCCTCTATGAGGGTCCCTATCTAGAAGTCATATTCCCTCTGTGAGGGTGGCGAACACTTTCTATATGAGAGTAATATACGTTTTACACGAGTATTTGTCCTCTGTGAGAATATTATGTATTTGAACCACTTTTACCACTGAGTGGCATTTTAATAAAAAGAAACACATGAACTTCACTGTAATTATTACTATAGCTATTTAACATATATTATATTATTCTACTGATGCAGGGTATTACACTGCAGTTACAGAACTCTGTTTTTATGATTGCGGAAATGTTGGAGAGGTGCTCAACAAAAAGGCTGATTGATCAGGGCTTTATATGGGCACAGAGTGCCAGTCATCATTGGCCCAGGACCCCCAGGAGGAAGGAACAGATTGGGCACAGAGAATAGGCATTTGCTGGGGGCATGTGCATTTGTGTAGGGGCATCCATGTCTACTGTTGCTTTTTAACATATGATTTAGGGATTTTTTTATTTGACATTTGTTATCTACTAATATTACTACTTTAGAGCAATGATATTCCACACACAATTGTGTTTAATTGTTTGTATTGAAAGTACTTGTGTGTTGCTTTTATATGCTTTAATATGTTAATGCTAATACGTTACTAATTTGCAAAACAAATTTTAAATAGAAATAACTGCTGTGTTTTTGTGCCGATTTAGTGGGTCGAACTGTGTTGGTTTGCTGTGGAGGACCAGTGGCGATTGCAGATGAGAACTTGGCTGATGGTGACCGGAGTGTGCTGCAGAAAGAGATCTATTAATAAAACCGCTCACATGCTCCTAAAAACTGCCCATTGACAGTTTTAACAATGGATAATTGGGTTTGGTTCCCAGAGAACTGAACCCGCCTGAACTTGGGGATCCGAGCCTGGACCTGAGTCAGGCTCGGTTTTGCGCGTCTAACTCTGATCCGAAAATGAGGCAAAATGTCAACATCCCACTGTCAGATCTCATGGGTTTTGATTTCTATATATAATCCCGGTGATCGGTGCCATCTTCACTTGGACTGCACAGTAAAGACATGTTCCTTCTATGCTGTGTGCTGTTAGGGAAGGAGCAAGTAGGGAGAGATCAAAGTGGGTCAGGAGAGAGCAAAGGGATTGTTTTGCAGGAGAGTTGAGTTAAGTGTGCTGTCACTGTGTTAGGGCTCTGCATAGTAGCACACTGTGGCTGTATAGGTATAGGACAAGGTATTTTCTGTCTATAAAGGGCTGTATACTGCCGTACACTACTCCTATATATCCTCTGTGTGTGATCCAGATAAAAAAATATATTTCTATTGGTGCATCACTCAGTGACGACTACTAGTACTGCCGTACACTACTGCTATATATGTGTGTGATTTAAAGCCAAAGAATATTTCTATTGGTGCATCACTTTGGCCACTAGTACAGCGGCTGCTGTACTCTAGTGCTATATATCATGTGTGTGTGATCCAGAGCAAAAAATATATTTCTTTTGGATCGTCACTCAGTGACAACAACCAGTTCTACCGTACACTACTGCTATGTATCTGTGTGTGATCCAAAGCACCAAATATAATTCTATTAGTGTGTCACTCAGTGACAACTACCAGTACTGCTGTGCACTTCTGCTTTATATCTGTGTGTTATCCAAAGCCTAAAATATATTCTATTGGTGCGTCACTCAGTTATTTAATATTATTAAGAAAACTTATAAATTAGATACATTTAAATTCAATGAATATAAATAACCTCTCTACACTCATATAGTGAACTTTCTGCATATCAAATATATCTTTGAGGAAATGAAGAATTTGATTGTAAATAAATGAAATTAAATAAATGAAATTAAAATAAATTGAAATTAAAATAAATTAAATTAAATCTAAAATATTGTCTTTTTTATTTGCCTTAATCATGTTGTCGTGAACTGAAATCTTGAGCCTTGCCTAATGCGTCTTTTTTAAAATACATTGGGGCAGATGTATTAACCTGGAGAAGGCATAAAGAAGTGATAAACCAGTGATATGTCCAAGGTGATAAAGGCACCAGCCAATCAGCTCCAATATGTAAATTAACAGTTAGGATCTGATTGGCTGGTGCCTTTATCACCTTGCACATATCACTGGTTTATCACTTCCTTATGCCTTCTCCAGGTTAATACATCTGCCCCATTATTTTTTTTAATATTTTGTCCTCCCAGTTTATACATCCAAAGGCTGCTGCTGCTCCGTCCAGCCAACTCGGTGCAACCTTTTGGCCTTAAATGGATAAAAACAATATTGTGAGATGAGATGTGTTCAGAATAGTCTGTAAATGAGTGGAAATGAATGTTATTCAGGTTAATAATACTGTAGGAGCAAAACACCCCAAATTCTGTTATTTTAGCTGTTTTGATGATTAAAAAAAAAAATACAGATCCAAAACCAAAACACACAAGGGTGGGTTTGGCAAAACCAGTCCAGATCCAAAACACGAAGGAGATCCAGATCCAAAACCAAAACCCGATAAATGGCCCGGTACACACCCCTAGTTCAATCAAATAGCCGGTAATTGCAACATTGTAGCCACTTTATGATCCTCACATGGGTGTGGATCATAGGGTCGACATTAACTAGGTCAACAATCATTAGGTCGTCCACTATTGGTCAACAGTGACTAGGTTGACACCTGAAATAGGTTGACACGGTCATTAGGTCGACATGGAAAAAGGTCAACATGAGATTTAAAAAATTTTTGGTGTCATTTTCTTCATAAAGCAACCGAGAACCCCAATAAGTGCACGTATCACCATGCATAGCTTGCTTCACACACCATGCTTCGGGCAAAGTTAATACTCCCAATCATAGTCCACGTTGAACGTAAAGTACAGTACGAAAAAGTTCAAAGAATTTTAAAAAATTTGAAAAAAAAAAATCATGTCGACATTTTCATGTGTTGACCTTTGCCATGTTGACCTACTGACCATGTCGACCTATTGACCATGTTGACCAATAGTGTTCGACCTAATGAGTGTTGACCTAAGTGCTGTCGATCTAAAGACCGGATACCTCTCACACTGTGGATGTCTATTTTTATATACGGATGTTATTTTTATATGAGAATTAAAACTGTGCTTCACTATATTCTCTTCCTCTTATCTTTACTTTTTTGGGGGAACTTTGCATACATTTGAGAACAAATTTACTGAAAAGGATACGGTGACCTACAGTATATATGTATATGTTTGTAGTGTTGGCGAAGGGCTGAGGGTATCTTCTTATGACACATCACACAATTTAGATGCTTATGGAAATTACTGGAAATGTAAGTTACTGAGGTTAGAATACTGAAGGAACAAAAATGACCTAAAATTATTTGATTTTATCTGTTTTATCAATTTTTGAAAAAAAAAAAAACAGATCCAAAACCAAAGCATGTGAGGCAGTTTTGGCAAAACCGAAACCAAACCCCTCCGCTCCCAGTGTCATGGCTTGTTGTATAGCTGTGGATGGCTTGTTGCTGTTCCTCCATACAAAGGGTAGAATTCCACCTGGATACCACCTCTTACTTCAGTTGGTGGCAGGGCAAATTGAACTGTTCTTGCAGGTGTTGCAATCTCCTGCATGCTGTGGCTGAATGCCGAAAATGTCTTCAAATTTTTTAGACCACAGACAGCATCTCCTGCACGCCCCTGTCATTTAAAAAAACAACCCCTTGTACTGTACCACCAATTTGATTGTGTAAGCAAAACATGGGACATGTTGAAATTCACCCAGCTGTAATGCTCTCACAATATTTGTTGCATTATCAGAAATGACAAAATCCTGAGGAAAGTCCAAGTGGGGTAAGCCATTTTGCTATGACATCCTTTAGTTTTTCTAAGATGTTGTCAGTGGTATGCATCTTAGTGAAGCCGGTGATACAGAAAGTAGCCTGCCCCTGGATTAGCTGGCATTGTTTTTATATACTGTTGCTATTCCTGCTGCTGAAGGTGATTCACCCTCCCAGTGGGCTGTCACAATCATGTAATCTTTAGTTTGCCCACTACCACATGTCAACATGTGTGTGGTTAAGTGGACAGTGGGTACAATGGCATTTTGTAGGCCAATAATTAGTTTGTTTTTTTAATGTCCTGGTAGAGCCGAGGAATGGCTTTTCTGTTAAATGAAATAGAGGAAAAGTCGGGTTTCATCTCTTATGACTGCCAAAAGTCAGCTGTACAATATACCTGATTTACCATAATTTGCTCACTATCACATTGTGTTGGCATAATACATAAAGCTGAAAACAATGGTAAAGAAATGAGTGGATTGGAGAATGGCGCCCTTCTATCTCTACATAAAATGTGATCTTTATAGATATAAAAGAGTAGGTCAACGATATACGTTCCTTTATGTGGCTTGTATCATCAGCATGTATTATGTCAGATTCCTCTTCTATCCACACAGCATTCTTTCTTTTGTTCAATTTCCTCTCCAAATCACCAAAAATAGAGGGAAATAGACAGACGATAGTGTAATACTATTTTATTAAATTTAAAACATATCAAATTTCCAATCCAAGTAAAACTGACACACAAGTGATAAGGAAAATCCCAGAAAGTGGAGGTAATGTAATTACCGGATAGTAGGAGAACCGGTCAAAGTTCTCAAACTCGCATAGATGTAATGGCAATCACAGGCAGCCACCCGGGTTAACAGCTCCCTGGAACCGGCAATCACCCTCGTCCACAATCGTCTGGATAGTCCTCCTCACAACACCAACGCGTTTCAGGTCTATTCCAGACCCTTTTTCAAGGTAAGTGTGTCTACATCCAGTCATCCAATCTATTTATCTGAACATCCCCCAATCAGAATAGGTATACAAATTCCCAATACATATCACCTGTTAAAAAGATGGCAGCTTACATACAGTTTAAACACATAACCATGGTAACCATCTCTATCCCCCAATAAAATGGAGCCTCCTAGTCACGTGACATTGGATCCTGTGACATTAAATCATGTGACCTCCATTTCAATGTCAGTATTGCAGTGTGGGCATTTCCGCCCTTAGTTGCCGTCACTTCTGCCCTCAGAGCTATGAGGGATGAACCTGTATTCCTCACTGCTATTAGTGAAAAGATTCTCACAGTTTCTCTTGAGGCATTCTCCCTCCAGTAGTATCACCTCCTATAGCTGCCGATCGTCTGCGTCCTCTGTTTGGAGTTATCCCGTTCACGGCACTTCCGCCCTTACTAGCCGGCGGTCCGTACGTCATATCCGCTTCCGTCCTCGGGCTGTATGATCCGTTTGCGGCGGAGGACAAATACTTCCGCCATTACCAGCACATACTTTGCCAGTCATTCATAGTCATCTCTTGACCTTGTAGGGACGGCGGCGTTTGTACTTCCGCCATTACTTGTTCCACTCCTGTACTCCATATCCGCCCTGGATTCATAGTCGTAGTACCAACACAGATTAACATAATAGGATCGTAGCAGCATCCATAGCCCTTTGGGGGCAAACCTTTATCGTCAACATGGTATTTCATGGATTTGTCTTAGGTTTCCAATTTGGTGATACCATAACATAATACTTCTTGGTGGTTCTAACTAAAATTAGAAATACAAAAAATATAAATAATAGTTTAAAATTGTGACAGTAAAATCCACATGATCCCACTTAATGGGAGTCAAAATATATAAATATATAGAAGATACTGTTCCATATATAGTACAATAAAAAGTTTTTCATAAAATACCTCCACTTTTAAAATGGGGCATAAAAGTACAATAAGGAAATCTGTACAATAAGAAAATCTGTATATATAATTCATACCTAAACGACAATATGAAAACCCTACAAGAACCACTTCAGCTCAAAGTCTGAGTTTAATCCATGGGGTATCAATGTGTTGTATTTATATATTAGTTCCATCTCAGTTTTCGCCAGACACTTTGCAAGATCTTTATGTCTGCGGCCACTCTCCACCCTCTTGATCCCTACAAATCTCACGATTTGTTTGGGGTCACAGTTGTGATGTTTTTTAAAGTGGCTGGATAACGCATGGGTGTCTAGTCCCCTTCTAATGTTCCTAAGGTGCTCTCCTACCCGTATCTTGACCTGTCTAGAGGTTCGCCCGATGTAGAAAAGGTGGCAGGAACATTCGATGGCATAAACCACATTTTTTACGTTACACGTAATGAATTCGCGTATTTCGTGGATGGCCCCATTGATATTTAAATTTTCTAATTTCTTCCCACTATCCGTGGTAATTTCTCTACATCCTACACAGGACCCACATCTGTGAAACCCTTTAGTATTTCTGATGCCTTCTTTTCTGATTGGAGGCAAATCACTTCTCACCAGTGTGTTTTTCAAGTTGGGGGCTTTTCTATAGATAAACATAGGTTGTTCCGGTAGTACGCCTTTTAAAACAGGGTCTTTCTTAAGTACTCCCCAATGCTTTCTAAAGGATTTCTCTATCATTTTGTGTTGGACATTATATTGTGTGAAAAAGGCATATTCGAACTTGTTAGATGTTTCTGTTCTGCCCTTATCTTCCAATAAAGTTTCACGTTTCAAATGAGTGACACTCTCCTTAACCTTTTTTAATGAAGTTGCCTCGTACCCACTGCTTATAAATCTATCTTCTAATTGCTCCAATTGTTCCCTACAGACAACTTCATCAGAACAATTCCGTCTGATTCGTTTGAATTGGCTGTTAGGGATGGAATTGAGCCAATTCCCGTGATGACAGCTGTTTCTGTCAATATAGGTTTGTGAGTCAGTGGGTTTTGTGAATGTCTTGGTACACAGGATACCATCCTTAATGTATAAACTGATGTCCAAAAAATTGACCTCAATATTGCTCACATTGAAAGTAAATTCGATATGACAGGGATTGTCATTAAGGTAAATGCAAAATTTATCAAGATCTTCCCTCTCTCCCTTCCACAAAAAGAGGACATCATCGATGTACCGTCTCCACGACACCAGGTTCGCCCCAAATGGGTGGGAGTTCCATACAAAGTCGGTCTCCCATTTCCCCATAAAGATGTTAGCATAGCTTGGGGCGAACCTGGTGCCCATGGCAGTGCCCACCTTCTGCGCAAAAAAATCTCCATTAAACATGAAGTAGTTGTTCTCCAAAATGAAACGAACACTTTCGATGATAAACTCCTGAATGTTAGCCTCTATGTCACTTCTACTTAGAGAGTCTGCCACGGCCGTGAGGCCAATCTGATGGTCGATGATGGTATAAAGGGACTTCACATCAGCCGTCACCATATACATATCACCTTCCCATGTCAGTGTCTGTAACCAGTTCAAGAGATCTTTTGTGTCTCGTAAATGCGATTTATTCTTCATTACCAATGGTTGCAGATGGAAATCAATCATTTCTGAGAGGTTCGCAGATATTGACCCAATTCCGGAGACAATGGGTCTACCGGGTGGATGCTGTGCATCCTTATGTACTTTCGGCAGAAGATAAATCACCGGGACAATCGGATCTTTATTCACAATGAACTCCTGTTCTTTTTTCGTGAGCACATTTATATCCCCATATTTTTTGCTCAGATCTTCTAATTTAGTTAGAATTCTTACTGTGGGGTCCGTTCTCAGTTTTTGATAGGTTTCCCTATCACTCAAATGTTTCTCCACTTCAGAGACATACCAGCTTCTGTCCATCACCACTATCCCTCCCCCTTTATCCGCTGGTTTGATGACCAGTTCCTGGTTGTTTTTGAGTTGTTTCAATGCTTCTCTTTCCTTTACTGTAAGGTTACACTTGACCCCTTGGTTGTTAATACCCTTTAAGTCATCCTGTATAAGTGTGGAGAAGGTTTCGACAAAATTTCCTTTCATATGTTGTGGAAAAAAGATGGATCTTGGTTTGAAGGGGGTGGTAGCCTCTACATTGTTAGTGTCTATATCCGGTATATATTCTTTCGTTAGAAAGAATTTTTTAAGGCACAGTTTCCGGATAAATTTATGTATGTCAACGAATGTGGAAAATTTATTAATAGAGGTAGTGGGGGCATATTTCATTCCCTTCTCTAGAACTTTCGTCTCATATATAGACAAATTGTGAGAGCTGATATTAAAAATTTTAATGCCCTCTTTCTTCTGCTGATTCATACCCTCCACATTGGGGGTGTCTGAAGTAGGAATTATTTCTGTTTCCTGTTGTGTGTTGTTAATAACTTTCTTTCTCTTAATTTTCTTTTTTAATCTCTTCTTCCCCCCCCTTTTACCTCTTATTTTCTTATTTCCAGAGTTTAATGGGGGTTGTGTTCCCTCCTCCCTCTCTCTAAAAAACGCTCCTCTCTGAATTCTCTTTCTATTGGAGAGAATCTATTGTTATGTTCGAATGATGGATTGATTCTGTGATCCGAACGGCCACTTCTTTTTTGATTATACCCTCTATTTGGCGTTCTCTCATTCCGGTGATCATAATGCTCCTTCCTCATTGGTGCTCTACTATAATCATCCCGTCTTCTCCTGTCCCAGAATTTGGCTTGACCCGGGTTTCTGTTCTGATATCTGGGTCTATTTTGTGTGGGAATAAAGGCATTGCCTCTATATCGGTCATTAGAAGGATCTAGTTTTCTCGTTCTGTTATCCTGTCCCTGCCTTCTGTTTCTTTCTACGGGGGAATAGTTGGTTTGTATTTCAAATGATAATTCGGGGTCCTCTTCCTGTCTAGTTTTCTCTTGCTTATCTTTCTTATCCCTGATGAATTTCCTTACTTTTCTGTTTTTTTGCTAACCTGAAAAAAACAGAAAAAATCTTGGTCGACAGAAACAGAAGGCAGGGACAGGATAACAGAACGAGAAAACTAGATCCTTCTAATGACCGATATAGAGGCAATGCCTTTATTCCCACACAAAATAGACCCAGATATCAGAACAGAAACCCGGGTCAAGCCAAATTCTGGGACAGGAGAAGACGGGATGATTATAGTAGAGCACCAATGAGGAAGGAGCATTATGATCACCGGAATGAGAGAACGCCAAATAGAGGGTATAATCAAAAAATAAGTGGCCGTTCGGATCACAGAATCAATCCATCATTCGAACATAACAATAGATTCTCTCCAATAGAAAGAGAATTCAGAGAGGAGCGTTTTTTAGAGAGAGGGAGGAGGGAACACAACCCCCATTAAACTCTGGAAATAAGAAAATAAGAGGTAAAAGGGGGGGGAAGAAGAGATTAAAAAAGAAAATTAAGAGAAAGAAAGTTATTAACAACACACAACAGGAAACAGAAATAATTCCTACTTCAGACACCCCCAATGTGGAGGGTATGAATCAGCAGAAGAAAGAGGGCATTAAAATTTTTAATATCAGCTCTCACAATTTGTCTATATATGAGACGAAAGTTCTAGAGAAGGGAATGAAATATGCCCCCACTACCTCTATTAATAAATTTTCCACATTCGTTGACATACATAAATTTATCCGGAAACTGTGCCTTAAAAAATTCTTTCTAACGAAAGAATATATACCGGATATAGACACTAACAATGTAGAGGCTACCACCCCCTTCAAACCAAGATCCATCTTTTTTCCACAACATATGAAAGGAAATTTTGTCGAAACCTTCTCCACACTTATACAGGATGACTTAAAGGGTATTAACAACCAAGGGGTCAAGTGTAACCTTACAGTAAAGGAAAGAGAAGCATTGAAACAACTCAAAAACAACCAGGAACTGGTCATCAAACCAGCGGATAAAGGGGGAGGGATAGTGGTGATGGACAGAAGCTGGTATGTCTCTGAAGTGGAGAAACATTTGAGTGATAGGGAAACCTATCAAAAACTGAGAACGGACCCCACAGTAAGAATTCTAACTAAATTAGAAGATCTGAGCAAAAAATATGGGGATATAAATGTGCTCACGAAAAAAGAACAGGAGTTCATTGTGAATAAAGATCCGATTGTCCCGGTGATTTATCTTCTGCCGAAAGTACATAAGGATGCACAGCATCCACCCGGTAGACCCATTGTCTCCGGAATTGGGTCAATATCTGCGAACCTCTCAGAAATGATTGATTTCCATCTGCAACCATTGGTAATGAAGAATAAATCGCATTTACGAGACACAAAAGATCTCTTGAACTGGTTACAGACACTGACATGGGAAGGTGATATGTATATGGTGACGGCTGATGTGAAGTCCCTTTATACCATCATCGACCATCAGATTGGCCTCACGGCCGTGGCAGACTCTCTAAGTAGAAGTGACATAGAGGCTAACATTCAGGAGTTTATCATCGAAAGTGTTCGTTTCATTTTGGAGAACAACTACTTCATGTTTAATGGAGATTTTTTTGCGCAGAAGGTGGGCACTGCCATGGGCACCAGGTTCGCCCCAAGCTATGCTAACATCTTTATGGGGAAATGGGAGACCGACTTTGTATGGAACTCCCACCCATTTGGGGCGAACCTGGTGTCGTGGAGACGGTACATCGATGATGTCCTCTTTTTGTGGAAGGGAGAGAGGGAAGATCTTGATAAATTTTGCATTTACCTTAATGACAATCCCTGTCATATCGAATTTACTTTCAATGTGAGCAATATTGAGGTCAATTTTTTGGACATCAGTTTATACATTAAGGATGGTATCCTGTGTACCAAGACATTCACAAAACCCACTGACTCACAAACCTATATTGACAGAAACAGCTGTCATCACGGGAATTGGCTCAATTCCATCCCTAACAGCCAATTCAAACGAATCAGACGGAATTGTTCTGATGAAGTTGTCTGTAGGGAACAATTGGAGCAATTAGAAGATAGATTTATAAGCAGTGGGTACGAGGCAACTTCATTAAAAAAGGTTAAGGAGAGTGTCACTCATTTGAAACGTGAAACTTTATTGGAAGATAAGGGCAGAACAGAAACATCTAACAAGTTCGAATATGCCTTTTTCACACAATATAATGTCCAACACAAAATGATAGAGAAATCCTTTAGAAAGCATTGGGGAGTACTTAAGAAAGACCCTGTTTTAAAAGGCGTACTACCGGAACAACCTATGTTTATCTATAGAAAAGCCCCCAACTTGAAAAACACACTGGTGAGAAGTGATTTGCCTCCAATCAGAAAAGAAGGCATCAGAAATACTAAAGGGTTTCACAGATGTGGGTCCGGTGTAGGATGTAGAGAAATTACCACGGATAGTGGGAAGAAATTAGAAAATTTAAATATCAATGGGGCCATCCACGAAATACGCGAATTCATTACGTGTAACGTAAAAAATGTGGTTTATGCCATCGAATGTTCCTGCCACCTTTTCTACATCGGGCGAACCTCTAGACAGGTCAAGATACGGGTAGGAGAGCACCTTAGGAACATTAGAAGGGGACTAGACACCCATGCGTTATCCAGCCACTTTAAAAAACATCACAACTGTGACCCCAAACAAATCGTGAGATTTGTAGGGATCAAGAGGGTGGAGAGTGGCCGCAGACATAAAGATCTTGCAAAGTGTCTGGCGAAAACTGAGATGGAACTAATATATAAATACAACACATTGATACCCCATGGATTAAACTCAGACTTTGAGCTGAAGTGGTTCTTGTAGGGTTTTCATATTGTCGTTTAGGTATGAATTATATATACAGATTTTCTTATTGTACAGATTTCCTTATTGTACTTTTATGCCCCATTTTAAAAGTGGAGGTATTTTATGAAAAACTTTTTATTGTACTATATATGGAACAGTATCTTCTATATATTTATATATTTTGACTCCCATTAAGTGGGATCATGTGGATTTTACTGTCACAATTTTAAACTATTATTTATATTTTTTGTATTTCTAATTTTAGTTAGAACCACCAAGAAGTATTATGTTATGGTATCACCAAATTGGAAACCTAAGACAAATCCATGAAATACCATGTTGACGATAAAGGTTTGCCCCCAAAGGGCTATGGATGCTGCTACGATCCTATTATGTTAATCTGTGTTGGTACTACGACTATGAATCCAGGGCGGATATGGAGTACAGGAGTGGAACAAGTAAGGGCGGAAGTACAAACGCCGCCGTCCCTACAAGGTCAAGAGATGACTATGAATGACTGGCAAAGTATGTGCTGGTAATGGCGGAAGTATTTGTCCTCCGCCGCAAACGGATCATACAGCCCGAGGACGGAAGCGGATATGACGTACGGACCGCCGGCTAGTAAGGGCGGAAGTGCCGTGAACGGGATAACTCCAAACAGAGGACGCAGACGATCGGCAGCTATAGGAGGTGATACTACTGGAGGGAGAATGCCTCAAGAGAAACTGTGAGAATCTTTTCACTAATAGCAGTGAGGAATACAGGTTCATCCCTCATAGCTCTGAGGGCAGAAGTGACGGCAACTAAGGGCGGAAATGCCCACACTGCAATACTGACATTGAAATGGAGGTCACATGATTTAATGTCACAGGATCCAATGTCACGTGACTAGGAGGCTCCATTTTATTGGGGGATAGAGATGGTTACCATGGTTATGTGTTTAAACTGTATGTAAGCTGCCATCTTTTTAACAGGTGATATGTATTGGGAATTTGTATACCTATTCTGATTGGGGGATGTTCAGATAAATAGATTGGATGACTGGATGTAGACACACTTACCTTGAAAAAGGGTCTGGAATAGACCTGAAACGCGTTGGTGTTGTGAGGAGGACTATCCAGACGATTGTGGACGAGGGTGATTGCCGGTTCCAGGGAGCTGTTAACCCGGGTGGCTGCCTGTGATTGCCATTACATCTATGCGAGTTTGAGAACTTTGACCGGTTCTCCTACTATCCGGTAATTACATTACCTCCACTTTCTGGGATTTTCCTTATCACTTGTGTGTCAGTTTTACTTGGATTGGAAATTTGATATGTTTTAAATTTAATAAAATAGTATTACACTATCGTCTGTCTATTTCCCTCTATTTTTGGTGATTTGGAGAGGAAATTGAACAAAAGAAAGAATGCTGTGTGGATAGAAGAGGAATCTGACATAATACATGCTGATGATACAAGCCACATAAAGGAACGTATATCGTTGACCTACTCTTTTATATCTATAAAGATCACATTTTATGTAGAGATAGAAGGGCGCCATTCTCCAATCCACTCATTTCTTTACCATTGTATTTATTGTTGGGGGTGGAGGGATTACCCCTATTGTGGTTTGGATATAGGCTGCTCCTTACCATTTTGCGCACTTACCTGGTAGTCAGACCTTTTATATTAGAATTGTTTGCATTTTTCCCTTCCTGACTACCTATTTAGTGCTGCATTTAGAATGTTTAAATTTCGGGATCATAGACGTTCTATGTTGGAAAATCTATTTAGAGAAGATGGGGAGCACATTGAATTGTTAGACGAAAGCCTAGAAACAATCATGAGAAAACTTGAGAACACTCTCGTCAGAGAGAACAAATCCTGGTGGGAAATGGTAACCCTAGAGAAATATGTTATTAATAATATTGTACCAAGGGGCCTACAGATTGAGAAAAAGGTTTCTTTTGACAATTCATCTAGTGCATTTAAAGAAGAGTGGGAAAGTATCATGAATGATTGCTCTATATCTCTCATGAACTTGATTATCAAAGAAAGAAAAAAAGAACTAGAAAAACTAGATGAACAAATCAAGATATATAGGGACCTCATCAGTCCATTTGTAGATAAAAGCGAATACAAGGAACTAGAGCAAAGAATAGAGGCTAACCTGAAAAAAACAGAAAAAATCTTGGTCGACAGAAAAGTAAGGAAATTCATCAGGGAAAAGAAAGATAAGCAAGAGAAAACTAGACAGGAAGAGGACCCCGAATTATCGTTTGAAATACAAACCAACTATTCCCCCGTAGAAAGAAACAGAAGGCAGGGACAGGATAACAGAACGAGAAAACTAGATCCTTCTAATGACCGATATAGAGGCAATGCCTTTATTCCCACACAAAATAGACCCAGATATCAGAACAGAAACCCGGGTCAAGCCTAATTCTGGGACAGGAGAAGATGGGATGATTATAGTAGAGCACCAATGAGGAAGGAGCATTATGATCACCGGAATGAGAGAACGCCAAATAGAGGGTATAATCAAAAAAGAAGTGGCCGTTCGGATCACAGAATCAATCCATCATTCGAACATAACAATAGATTCTCTCCAATAGAAAGAGAATTCAGAGAGGAGCGTTTTTTAGAGAGAGGGAGGAGGGAACACAACCCCCATTAAACTCTGGAAATAAGAAAATAAGAGGTAAAAGGGGGGGGAAGAAGAGATTAAAAAAGAAAATTAAGAGAAAGAAAGTTATTAACAACACACAACAGGAAACAGAAATAATTCCTACTTCAGACACCCCCAATGTGGAGGGTATGAATCAGCAGAAGAAAGAGGGCATTAAAATTTTTAATATCAGCTCTCACAATTTGTCTATATATGAGACGAAAGTTCTAGAGAAGGGAATGAAATATGCCCCCACTACCTCTATTAATAAATTTTCCACATTCGTTGACATACATAAATTTATCCGGAAACTGTGCCTTAAAAAATTCTTTCTAACGAAAGAATATATACCGGATATAGACACTAACAATGTAGAGTCTACCACCCCCTTCAAACCAAGATCCATCTTTTTTCCACAACATATGAAAGGAAATTTTGTCGAAACCTTCTCCACACTTATACAGGATGACTTAAAGGGTATTAACAACCAAGGGGTCAAGTGTAACCTTACAGTAAAGGAAAGAGAAGCATTGAAACAACTCAAAAACAACCAGGAACTGGTCATCAAACCAGCGGATAAAGGGGGAGGGATAGTGGTGATGGACAGAAGCTGGTATGTCTCTGAAGTGGAGAAACATTTGAGTGATAGGGAAACCTATCAAAAACTGAGAACGGACCCCACAGTAAGAATTCTAACTAAATTAGAAGATCTGAGCAAAAAATATGGGGATATAAATGTGCTCACGAAAAAAGAACAGGAGTTCATTGTGAATAAAGATCCGATTGTCCCGGTGATTTATCTTCTGCCGAAAGTACATAAGGATGCACAGCATCCACCCGGTAGACCCATTGTCTCCGGAATTGGGTCAATATCTGCGAACCTCTCAGAAATGATTGATTTCCATCTGCAACCATTGGTAATGAAGAATAAATCGCATTTACGAGACACAAAAGATCTCTTGAACTGGTTACAGACACTGACATGGGAAGGTGATATGTATATGGTGACGGCTGATGTGAAGTCCCTTTATACCATCATTGACCATCAGATTGGCCTCACGGCCGTGGCAGACTCTCTAAGTAGAAGTGACATAGAGGCTAACATTCAGGAGTTTATCATCGAAAGTGTTCGTTTCATTTTGGAGAACAACTACTTCATGTTTAATGGAGATTTTTTTGCGCAGAAGGTGGGCACTGCCATGGGCACGAGGTTCGCCCCAAGCTATGCTAACATCTTTATGGGGAAATGGGAGACCGACTTTGTATGGAACTCCCACCCATTTGGGGCGAACCTGGTGTCGTGGAGACAGTACATCGATGATGTCCTCTTTTTGTGGAAGGGAGAGAGGGAAGATCTTGATAAATTTTGCATTTACCTTAATGACAATCCCTGTCATATCGAATTTACTTTCAATGTGAGCAATATTGAGGTCAATTTTTTGGACATCAGTTTATACATTAAGGATGGTATCCTGTGTACCAAGACATTCACAAAACCCACTGACTCACAAACCTATATTGACAGAAACAGCTGTCATCACGGGAATTGGCTCAATTCCATCCCTAACAGCCAATTCAAACGAATCAGACGGAATTGTTCTGATGAAGTTGTCTGTAGGGAACAATTGGAGCAATTAGAAGATAGATTTATAAGCAGTGGGTACGAGGCAACTTCATTAAAAAAGGTTAAGGAGAGTGTCACTCATTTGAAACGTGAAACTTTATTGGAAGATAAGGGCAGAACAGAAACATCTAACAAGTTCGAATATGCCTTTTTCACACAATATAATGTCCAACACAAAATGATAGAGAAATCCTTTAGAAAGCATTGGGGAGTACTTAAGAAAGACCCTGTTTTAAAAGGCGTACTACCGGAACAACCTATGTTTATCTATAGAAAAGCCCCCAACTTGAAAAACACACTGGTGAGAAGTGATTTGCCTCCAATCAGAAAAGAAGGCATCAGAAATACTAAAGGGTTTCACAGATGTGGGTCCTGTGTAGGATGTAGAGAAATTACCACGGATAGTGGGAAGAAATTAGAAAATTTAAATATCAATGGGGCCATCCACGAAATACGCGAATTCATTACGTGTAACGTAAAAAATGTGGTTTATGCCATCGAATGTTCCTGCCACCTTTTCTACATCGGGCGAACCTCTAGACAGGTCAAGATACGGGTAGGAGAGCACCTTAGGAACATTAGAAGGGGACTAGACACCCATGCGTTATCCAGCCACTTTAAAAAACATCACAACTGTGACCCCAAACAAATCGTGAGATTTGTAGGGATCAAGAGGGTGGAGAGTGGCCGCAGACATAAAGATCTTGCAAAGTGTCTGGCGAAAACTGAGATGGAACTAATATATAAATACAACACATTGATACCCCATGGATTAAACTCAGACTTTGAGCTGAAGTGGTTCTTGTAGGGTTTTCATATTGTCGTTTAGGTATGAATTATATATACAGATTTTCTTATTGTACAGATTTCCTTATTGTACTTTTATGCCCCATTTTAAAAGTGGAGGTATTTTATGAAAAACTTTTTATTGTACTATATATGGAACAGTATCTTCTATATATTTATATATTTTGACTCCCATTAAGTGGGATCATGTGGATTTTACTGTCACAATTTTAAACTATTATTTATATTTTTTGTATTTCTAATTTTAGTTAGAACCACCAAGAAGTATTATGTTATGGTATCACCAAATTGGAAACCTAAGACAAATCCATGAAATACCATGTTGACGATAAAGGTTTGCCCCCAAAGGGCTATGGATGCTGCTACGATCCTATTATGTTAATCTGTGTTGGTACTACGACTATGAATCCAGGGCGGATATGGAGTACAGGAGTGGAACAAGTAAGGGCGGAAGTACAAACGCCGCCGTCCCTACAAGGTCAAGAGATGACTATGAATGACTGGCAAAGTATGTGCTGGTAATGGCGGAAGTATTTGTCCTCCGCCGCAAACGGATCATACAGCCCGAGGACGGAAGCGGATATGACGTACGGACCGCCGGCTAGTAAGGGCGGAAGTGCCGTGAACGGGATAACTCCAAACAGAGGACGCAGACGATCGGCAGCTATAGGAGGTGATACTACTGGAGGGAGAATGCCTCAAGAGAAACTGTGAGAATCTTTTCACTAATAGCAGTGAGGAATACAGGTTCATCCCTCATAGCTCTGAGGGCAGAAGTGACGGCAACTAAGGGCGGAAATGCCCACACTGCAATACTGACATTGAAATGGAGGTCACATGATTTAATGTCACAGGATCCAATGTCACGTGACTAGGAGGCTCCATTTTATTGGGGGATAGAGATGGTTACCATGGTTATGTGTTTAAACTGTATGTAAGCTGCCATCTTTTTAACAGGTGATATGTATTGGGAATTTGTATACCTATTCTGATTGGGGGATGTTCAGATAAATAGATTGGATGACTGGATGTAGACACACTTACCTTGAAAAATGGTCTGGAATAGACCTGAAACGCGTTGGTGTTGTGAGGAGGACTATCCAGACGATTGTGGACGAGGGTGATTGCCGGTTCCAGGGAGCTGTTAACCCGGGTGGCTGCCTGTGATTGCCATTACATCTATGCGAGTTTGAGAACTTTGACCGGTTCTCCTACTATCCGGTAATTACATTACCTCCACTTTCTGGGATTTTCCTTATCACTTGTGTGTCAGTTTTACTTGGATTGGAAATTTGATATGTTTTAAATTTAATAAAATAGTATTACACTATCGTCTGTCTATTTCCCTCTATTTTTGGTGATTTGGAGAGGAAATTGAACAAAAGAAAGAATGCTGTGTGGATAGAAGAGGAATCTGACATAATACATGCTGATGATACAAGCCACATAAAGGAACGTATATCGTTGACCTACTCTTTTATATCTATAAAGATCACATTTTATGTAGAGATAGAAGGGCGCCATTCTCCAATCCACTCATTTCTTTACCATTGTATTTATTGTTGGGGGTGGAGGGATTACCCCTATTGTGGTTTGGATATAGGCTGCTCCTTACCATTTTGCGCACTTACCTGGTAGTCAGACCTTTTATATTAGAATTGTTTGCATTTTTCCCTTCCTGACTACCTATTTAGTGCTGCATTTAGAATGTTTAAATTTCGGGATCATAGACGTTCTATGTTGGAAAATCTATTTAGAGAAGATGGGGAGCACATTGAATTGTTAGACGAAAGCCTAGAAACAATCATGAGAAAACTTGAGAACACTCTCGTCAGAGAGAACAAATCCTGGTGGGAAATAGTAACCCTAGAGAAATATGTTATTAATAATATTGTACCAAGGGGCCTACAGATTGAGAAAAAGGTTTCTTTTGACAATTCATCTAGTGCATTTAAAGAAGAGTGGGAAAGTATCATGAATGATTGCTCTATATCTCTCATGAACTTGATTATCAAAGAAAGAAAAAAAGAACTAGAAAAACTTGATGAACAAATCAAGATATATAGGGACCTCATCAGTCCATTTGTAGATAAAAGCGAATACAAGGAACTAGAGCAAAGAATAGAGGCTAACCTGAAAAAAACAGAAAAAATCTTGGTCGACAGAAAAGTAAGGAAATTCATCAGGGAAAAGAAAGATAAGCAAGAGAAAACTAGACAGGAAGAGGACCCCGAATTATCGTTTGAAATACAAACCAACTATTCCCCCGTAGAAAGAAACAGAAGGCAGGGACAGGATAACAGAACGAGAAAACTAGATCCTTCTAATGACCGATATAGAGGCAATGCCTTTATTCCCACACAAAATAGACCCAGATATCAGAACAGAAACCCGGGTCAAGCCTAATTCTGGGACAGGAGAAGACGGGATGATTATAGTAGAGCACCAATGAGGAAGGAGCATTATGATCACCGGAATGAGAGAACGCCAAATAGAGGGTATAATCAAAAAAGAAGTGGCCGTTCGGATCACAGAATCAATCCATCATTCGAACATAACAATAGATTCTCTCCAATAGAAAGAGAATTCAGAGAGGAGCGTTTTTTAGAGAGAGGGAGGAGGGAACACAACCCCCATTAAACTCTGGAAATAAGAAAATAAGAGGTAAAAGGGGGGGGAAGAAGAGATTAAAAAAGAAAATTAAGAGAAAGAAAGTTATTAACAACACACAACAGGAAACAGAAATAATTCCTACTTCAGACACCCCCAATGTGGAGGGTATGAATCAGCAGAAGAAAGAGGGCATTAAAATTTTTAATATCAGCTCTCACAATTTGTCTATATATGAGACGAAAGTTCTAGAGAAGGGAATGAAATATGCCCCCACTACCTCTATTAATAAATTTTCCACATTCGTTGACATACATAAATTTATCCGGAAACTGTGCCTTAAAAAATTCTTTCTAACGAAAGAATATATACCGGATATAGACACTAACAATGTAGAGGCTACCACCCCCTTCAAACCAAGATCCATCTTTTTTCCACAACATATGAAAGGAAATTTTGTCGAAACCTTCTCCACACTTATACAGGATGACTTAAAGGGTATTAACAACCAAGGGGTCAAGTGTAACCTTACAGTAAAGGAAAGAGAAGCATTGAAACAACTCAAAAACAACCAGGAACTGGTCATCAAACCAGCGGATAAAGGGGGAGGGATAGTGGTGATGGACAGAAGCTGGTATGTCTCTGAAGTGGAGAAACATTTGAGTGATAGGGAAACCTATCAAAAACTGAGAACGGACCCCACAGTAAGAATTCTAACTAAATTAGAAGATCTGAGCAAAAAATATGGGGATATAAATGTGCTCACGAAAAAAGAACAGGAGTTCATTGTGAATAAAGATCCGATTGTCCCGGTGATTTATCTTCTGCCGAAAGTACATAAGGATGCACAGCATCCACCCGGTAGACCCATTGTCTCCGGAATTGGGTCAATATCTGCGAACCTCTCAGAAATGATTGATTTCCATCTGCAACCATTGGTAATGAAGAATAAATCGCATTTACGAGACACAAAAGATCTCTTGAACTGGTTACAGACACTGACATGGGAAGGTGATATGTATATGGTGACGGCTGATGTGAAGTCCCTTTATACCATCATTGACCATCAGATTGGCCTCACGGCCGTGGCAGACTCTCTAAGTAGAAGTGACATAGAGGCTAACATTCAGGAGTTTATCATCGAAAGTGTTCGTTTCATTTTGGAGAACAACTACTTCATGTTTAATGGAGATTTTTTTGCGCAGAAGGTGGGCACTGCCATGGGCACCAGGTTCGCCCCAAGCTATGCTAACATCTTTATGGGGAAATGGGAGACCGACTTTGTATGGAACTCCCACCCATTTGGGGCGAACCTGGTGTCGTGGAGACAGTACATCGATGATGTCCTCTTTTTGTGGAAGGGAGAGAGGGAAGATCTTGATAAATTTTGCATTTACCTTAATGACAATCCCTGTCATATCGAATTTACTTTCAATGTGAGCAATATTGAGGTCAATTTTTTGGACATCAGTTTATACATTAAGGATGGTATCCTGTGTACCAAGACATTCACAAAACCTACTGACTCACAAACCTATATTGACAGAAACAGCTGTCATCACGGGAATTGGCTCAATTCCATCCCTAACAGCCAATTCAAACGAATCAGACGGAATTGTTCTGATGAAGTTGTCTGTAGGGAACAATTGGAGCAATTAGAAGATAGATTTATAAGCAGTGGGTACGAGGCAACTTCATTAAAAAAGGTTAAGGAGAGTGTCACTCATTTGAAACGTGAAACTTTATTGGAAGATAAGGGCAGAACAGAAACATCTAACAAGTTCGAATATGCCTTTTTCACACAATATAATGTCCAACACAAAATGATAGAGAAATCCTTTAGAAAGCATTGGGGAGTACTTAAGAAAGACCCTGTTTTAAAAGGCGTACTACCGGAACAACCTATGTTTATCTATAGAAAAGCCCCCAACTTGAAAAACACACTGGTGAGAAGTGATTTGCCTCCAATCAGAAAAGAAGGCATCAGAAATACTAAAGGGTTTCACAGATGTGGGTCCTGTGTAGGATGTAGAGAAATTACCACGGATAGTGGGAAGAAATTAGAAAATTTAAATATCAATGGGGCCATCCACGAAATACGCGAATTCATTACGTGTAACGTAAAAAATGTGGTTTATGCCATCGAATGTTCCTGCCACCTTTTCTACATCGGGCGAACCTCTAGACAGGTCAAGATACGGGTAGGAGAGCACCTTAGGAACATTAGAAGGGGACTAGACACCCATGCGTTATCCAGCCACTTTAAAAAACATCACAACTGTGACCCCAAACAAATCGTGAGATTTGTAGGGATCAAGAGGGTGGAGAGTGGCCGCAGACATAAAGATCTTGCAAAGTGTCTGGCGAAAACTGAGATGGAACTAATATATAAATACAACACATTGATACCCCATGGATTAAACTCAGACTTTGAGCTGAAGTGGTTCTTGTAGGGTTTTCATATTGTCGTTTAGGTATGAATTATATATACAGATTTTCTTATTGTACAGATTTCCTTATTGTACTTTTATGCCCCATTTTAAAAGTGGAGGTATTTTATGAAAAACTTTTTATTGTACTATATATGGAACAGTATCTTCTATATATTTATATATTTTGACTCCCATTAAGTGGGATCATGTGGATTTTACTGTCACAATTTTAAACTATTATTTATATTTTTTGTATTTCTAATTTTAGTTAGAACCACCAAGAAGTATTATGTTATGGTATCACCAAATTGGAAACCTAAGACAAATCCATGAAATACCATGTTGACGATAAAGGTTTGCCCCCAAAGGGCTATGGATGCTGCTACGATCCTATTATGTTAATCTGTGTTGGTACTACGACTATGAATCCAGGGCGGATATGGAGTACAGGAGTGGAACAAGTAAGGGCGGAAGTACAAACGCCGCCGTCCCTACAAGGTCAAGAGATGACTATGAATGACTGGCAAAGTATGTGCTGGTAATGGCGGAAGTATTTGTCCTCCGCCGCAAACGGATCATACAGCCCGAGGACGGAAGCGGATATGACGTACGGACCGCCGGCTAGTAAGGGCGGAAGTGCCGTGAACGGGATAACTCCAAACAGAGGACGCAGACGATCGGCAGCTATAGGAGGTGATACTACTGGAGGGAGAATGCCTCAAGAGAAACTGTGAGAATCTTTTCACTAATAGCAGTGAGGAATACAGGTTCATCCCTCATAGCTCTGAGGGCAGAAGTGACGGCAACTAAGGGCGGAAATGCCCACACTGCAATACTGACATTGAAATGGAGGTCACATGATTTAATGTCACAGGATCCAATGTCACGTGACTAGGAGGCTCCATTTTATTGGGGGATAGAGATGGTTACCATGGTTATGTGTTTAAACTGTATGTAAGCTGCCATCTTTTTAACAGGTGATATGTATTGGGAATTTGTATACCTATTCTGATTGGGGGATGTTCAGATAAATAGATTGGATGACTGGATGTAGACACACTTACCTTGAAAAAGGGTCTGGAATAGACCTGAAACGCGTTGGTGTTGTGAGGAGGACTATCCAGACGATTGTGGACGAGGGTGATTGCCGGTTCCAGGGAGCTGTTAACCCGGGTGGCTGCCTGTGATTGCCATTACATCTATGCGAGTTTGAGAACTTTGACCGGTTCTCCTACTATCCGGTAATTACATTACCTCCACTTTCTGGGATTTTCCTTATCACTTGTGTGTCAGTTTTACTTGGATTGGAAATTTGATATGTTTTAAATTTAATAAAATAGTATTACACTATCGTCTGTCTATTTCCCTCTATTTTTGGTGATTTGGAGAGGAAATTGAACAAAAGAAAGAATGCTGTGTGGATAGAAGAGGAATCTGACATAATACATGCTGATGATACAAGCCACATAAAGGAACGTATATCGTTGACCTACTCTTTTATATCTATAAAGATCACATTTTATGTAGAGATAGAAGGGCGCCATTCTCCAATCCACTCATTTCTTTACCATTGTATTTATTGTTGGGGGTGGAGGGATTACCCCTATTGTGGTTTGGATATAGGCTGCTCCTTACCATTTTGCGCACTTACCTGGTAGTCAGACCTTTTATATTATAAAGCTGAAAACGTAATGCAAGATACGAATAAGAAAGAGAGCGGTTCGTCCCTAAAATACCTCTAACCCATGTGTCACATGTGGTTGTCACTAAACAGACTTTAGGGTGTGCTGGATATATCTAGAGAGACACAAATATGAGCTTGCGTTTCCATGGATTTTTAAGAGATAAAGACACCCCATTTCTTAATAAAGTTCGATCCTTTCTCCTGATTGTCCCGGGTCATTTCATATCTATCATAATGCATGTATCTCATAAGCAATTCATCTACTTCTCTCAGTGATGGTATATGATTAGATATCCAAGAATTCAGAATCACTTTTCTTGCCACTGTCACAAGATTCGTTAGAAAAGGAATCAGATGGGAGTTAGATAACCCCAATTTCCAATTATCAAAATTTGCAAAAAGAAGGGGAATAGGGTCTAGACTCACTTGTAGTGCAAGGGTAGAGTTTCTATAATACACTAATTTATACCAGAATTTTATTATTTTTCTACATGACCAAATATTGTGAAATATAGTAGCTGAAGGAGCACCACATTTTGGACATCGACCAGATTTGTCTTCCACATAGTGCTTCCTCTGACCCTGGGCTACATATGCCCTAAAAGGCGTTTTGACATGCACTTCCTGTAAGACAGAGGCTCTTAATGTCCTGAGGGTTCTATTATAATATTTAAATAATATATTGTCTGTCAATAGAGATGGTAAGACTTTTTGAGAATGGTCAATTAATTTGGGTGTTTTGGTTTTCATTAACAATCCGTATAACATTCTAGTTTTATATTTCTGCTCCGAGAGCTTTAAGAAGATATGGTTCAAGGGGTCCAGAGTTCTATCTGTTGCAGAGGTAAAGGGTATAGACATGGCAAAATGTGTAACTTGCATTAGGGAGAATAGACTACTACTGGGGAGATTGAATTCAGATTGTAAAACCTTGTAAGATTTTATTTTCCCACCCGGATCAAATACTTGCGACACTGCTTTAAGCCCCTTTGTAATCAATCTAAGACAAGCCACATTTTACAATCCTGGTGTAAAGGATGGGTTACCCCAATGGGGTATCCATTCCCCCCTAATTGTATTTCTATACAATGTATTATTCACTGCATCCCATGCTTCATATATATCCCTAAATAATGGATCTGTGTAAATGTGTTAGGGAAGTAAGCCTCTCTGATTAAGCAATAGAGCACCCGGAGAGTATGGGTAGAGTATGGGTATCCGCGTTCCAGTTCACAGTCAGTGAACGAGCTGCCCTCCGTCAGCCAATCCATTGCAAATCTAACTAAGAGTGCTCTAGAGCAGAGGTTCTCAAACTCGGTCCTCAGGACCCCACACAGTGCATGTTTTGCAGGTAACCCAGCAGGTGCACAGGTGTATTAATTACTCACTGACACATTTTAAAAGGCCTACAGGTGGAGCTAATTATTTCACTTGTGATTCTGTGAGTAGACCTGCAAAACATGCACCGTGTGGGGTCCGAGGACCGAGTTTGAGAACCTCTGCTCTAGAGTAATGCATAAGATCAGGCAATCCTAAAATCATAGGGTTTTTATTCAAATCTTATGATAAGTGAGTGTTTTTCTATGAAAATCAATGTCAGAACATTTTTCCTAAGTTTATGAACAAGTTGAGTGTAAATGTATCTAATGTACATAGAATGGAAGCCTGCAGCACATGCTACTGGTGTAGAGATAATTCAGCAAAAATATATATATGCTATTTTTTAATGTCTCCTTCATTTAGAATTTGACCAAATAGAACTATAGTGATTTAGTTTATATTTTGTCCTTTTTTTTTTTTTTTTTATGAGCGTGGAAGTCATTAATCATAGCCTACAGTGGATGCCAGGTGTAAGTCATGTGATTAAGTAGTAGTAGGGGCATCATTGGGCCTAATTCAGATTAGTATATACAAACACGTTGGTTTACGTATAAATCCAATGTTTGTGGCTCTGCGCAGGCACAGAACCCATTCTGCACTTGTACAGAGTGGGTCCTATATGATTGCTCACAGCCCTGAGGGTGGAGTGGGGGCGTAAACTGGGATTGTTCTACAAAATGAGGGCATTGCTTTCTAGGTGTGCAGAGACCAGGGTCTGCGTTGTCAGTCTCATCTGAGCACTCCTGACGGTTAGTCTGAGTAACATTCTGGGGGAGACGAGCTAACTCAGGACAACAGTAAATGC